>NW_024070202.1:7976206-8314993 GCF_014754425.2 Oryx dammah | reverse complement strand
GTGGTGGTGATGGGTGATGATGATGGTGGTGGTGGCTGGTGATGATGGTGGCAATGGTGGCGATGGTGGTTGTGATGATGGTGGCGATGGTGGTGATGGTGGTTGTGATGGTGGTGATGATGATAATAGCGATAATAGAGATGATAATGGTGGTGACAGTGATGCTGAGACCAGTGCTAAGGAAGAAAAACGCTGTCCACCATTTTCTAGATCTAGACTGTACTCTGCACTGAGATTTATAGGTTTGCTCCCGAAGGTATTTCTAAATTAGAAATAAATTCAGGTGTGTAATTATGGTTAAGAGCTCTCCTGTCAGTTGGTATCAAGGGCCTTTTGAATTGAACTGAAATGTTAATGAAAATCTTACTTGGAAATTTCTGCTGTTAAAATTGGGCTTTATAAAAATGTGGTGACCTGAATAGCACAAAGCACAGTACTTGCACTCAGGGGTCATGCACCTTCAACAAATATTTGTCAAGTGATTGAAGTGTTTGCTGGAAAAGGAAGACTACAGAATCAGCTTTAAGAGAAGATATGGAATGTGTATGTCCTAGTTGAGAAGTACATAGTCTAGTTCACTGACCTTAAAATAAGAATAAATTAGCTAATCATAGTTTTCTTGCCCATAAAATAAGAAATAATGTATTTTGATGACTATAAAAATGCAAGGAGATGGTTTCAGGTTCTCTGACAAGTTCAGAGCAGCATCTCTTTCAGACATTAATATTTTCATGATAAATAATAGGAACAAGATCCTAAAATATAAACAGGTTATTTTTAATCTAACTTTTACCTGGAGAATGATGTCTGGAGGCATTTCATAATTTAAGAAGCCAATCCCATGCCAGTACAGTTTTGCTTTATTATTTTTGTAACTTTCTGAGGTCCCAGCTTCAACAACAGAGGCTCCTGATATGATAAAATAATTTTCAAAATTAAAAAAAAAATCACACAATTCAAAACACCATTTAGATTTTAATGTTGCTGGAAAAATATTACTGGGCAACTTACAAATGAGGTAAAACTCATACCAGGAAATTGGTGGTAAAAGTATGATTTTCAGCTTTCATTACCACTGAAATCTTGTCACTTTGAGAAAATCATGTTTGTTCTGTGGTTTCACAAAATTTCTAGAATTGACATTATGATAAAAAAATGAAATCTGGAGCCATTGATTTAGACATGGAACTATTAGGTGGATTGTGTTTATTACCTAGAGAAACATATGGATCCCCACATTTTAACAGCTTTTGTGATAAATAAGCCCAATTCACTCAAAAACAAAAGCAGAAAAACCAAGTGTCATAAATATACTAACAAGTTGTACTTATAATAGCCTTTCTTCAGATTCATTGAGCTTTAATTTTAATCTAAGAAATAAAAAATATACTCATCAAATATTATCCCTTCAAATTACTTCATTTTAGAAGTAAAAGGTGTTTTATACATAAGAAATGAAATGCAAATCACTTCCTTAAATTCCATCTGGGTACCAAAATATAGCATTAAAAAAAGACAAGTATGAGTGAATATCAAATCACCAGTGCCTTTCTGAGAAGGCAGGATTTGCAATAGTGAAGTCTGAGAGTGTTTATAAATTCTGGATGAAAGTCCTTTGTCAATTATGTGGTTTGTAATACTGTCTCCCAGCCCATGACTTGTCTTTTCATTCTTTTCAATATCTTCTTGCCAAGCAGAAGTTTTAAATTTGGATGAAGCCCAAATTATCCATTCTTTTCCTTTTGGAACTGTATGTCCAACTCTTTGAGCACCATCAACTGGCTTTTCCCCCACTGTCAAAAGTTAATTAGTGTGAGATTATTTCTGGACTTTCTATTATGTTCCATTGATTTCACACTCTCATTACTGTAGCTTTATAATATCGTAGCTTAACATCAGGGAGTCCTCCAAATTTGTTCTTCTTTCAAAACTGCTTCAGCTATTTTAGAGAGAGTTCGTAGACTTCTACAAACAGTTGTGCTGGGATTTTGATCGGGATTGTACTGAACCAACAAACTGCTGCTGCTGCTGCTAAGTCACTTCAGTCGTGTCCGACTCTGCAGGACCCCATAGATGGCAGCCCACCAGGCTCCCCCGTCCCTGGGATTTTCTAGGCAAGAACACTGAAGTGGGTTGCCATTTCCTTCTCCAACGCATGCAAGTGAAAAGTGAAAGTGAAGTCGCTCAGTCCTTTCTGACTCCTAGAGATCTCATGGACTGCAGCCTACCAGGCTCCTCCGTCCATGGGATTTGTCAGGCAAGAGTATTGGAGTGGGTTGCCATCACTAGTCAGAGAGAACTGCCATCTTAAAAATATCGAAACTTTAAATCCACAAACATGGAAGGTCTATCCAGGTCTTCTGTTATTTCTTTCATTTGTGGGTTTTGTTTGTTCATTTGTCCAGTTTTTAGCACACAGATCCTATGAAAATTTTATTAAATTTATACCCAAGAATTTCAGTCCTTCACTGTCATTGTGAATAGGACTGTTTTTAAATTGTCTTTTTCCAATTTCTGATCATAAGCATTTAAAAATGAAATATATACAGTTGAACTTACTAATTTCGCTTATTCTAATAGAGTTTTGATGATCTCTATGTAAATCTCTATGTAAGTAATAATTATTTGGCAGAGTCTTTATGGCTATATATGGTATGGTGTCTCCTGCAAATGTGATATTTTTACTTCTTTTTCTCCCATTTGGCTGCCTTTTACTCCTTTTCCTCTCTGATTGCTATGGCTGTGATTTCCAATACAATGCTGAACAAAAGTGTTGAGAACAAGCATCCTTGTCCAGATCCCGATCTTAGAGGAAAAGCGTTCGGCTTTTCACACTGAGTACAATGTTAGCTGTGGGCTTGTCATAGATGCCTTTGTTATATTGAGGTAGGTTCCTTCTATACATATTTTGTGTTCTTTTTAGTGATTGCTCTGGCAATATTAATACACATAACTAACTTTTCAAAGTCAATTTACAGGTAATATCTTACCAATTTGTGTAAAATTCAAAATTGTATAACCATAGAGGTCACTTTAACCTCACCCATTGACCTTCCCTCAAGACTTGTCACATCTACATGTATTAAGTCCCCATCAGGGACTTCCCTGGCAGTCCAGCGGCTAAGACTCTGCACTCCCAAGGCAGGGGGTCCAGGTTCGCAAGTCACAGAGCCACAACTACGAGCCCACGAGCTGCAATTACCGAAGCGCACGTGCTGCGACTACAGAAGCCCGTAGGCTAGAGCCTGTGCTCCTCAACAAGAGAAGCCAGCGGAATGAGAAGCCCATGCACCGCCAACAGAGAGTAGTCCCTGTCCACCGCAACTGGAGAAAACTTGGCACAGCAACAGACCCGGTGCAGACCAAAATTTAAAAAAAAATTTTTTTTTTGAAAAAGGACATTACATACAGTTGAGACACTATCACTTATCACTAACGGTGCATTGAGACTAGTCATTAGCAGTCATTTTTGTATGTAGAAGACAAAATGCAGTGAAGTCTGTGATGCTTATGCAAACTTACTGTGGCAGGCAGGCTTTCTCTGTGGTCCTCTTCACAGACGCTAGTGAACGGACATCGTTGTGAAGTCCTGACTTTTTACACGGAGCTTAACGTTTCTTTACTTACCTGCTGACTTAAGGGCATAATCAGCCATCTGGACTCGATCTTCTCTCAGCTTTTTCAGTATGTAATTCACCAAGTTGGACATTTCCTGTACAAATTGTAAAAAGAGTTTCCTGTTAACAATTTCCATCAACTTCTTGAGTCTTGACAATTTACTATATTGATTTGCACCTACGTTTGCTAATCGGCCAAATACACACAGGTTCTTCCTTTTGCCTCCGCAGATCAGTGGGTTCCGTGTTTCACAGGCAGCTGAGGTGTCAGGGAGCTGAGAGGTGCTGGGCCACTCGCCAAGGTCATGGAGGAAGGCTGCATGTCAGTCCCCTGAGGAGCACCCCAAAATGCTCGCACAGTGGAACAGCCCAGTGAGGTTGTGTGTGCGACCTGCTGGGTCCCCCCTTTCAGTGTCCTGCTTAGCAATGAAGACTGTAGCATTCTGTAGGTGTTTGGGAATCGAGGCAGTTTACACAGAGCACGCGATTGCTTGTGTTAGAAATTATTCATCTCTTAAATCAATATTGGGTTATAAGGATGTTCTGAGTCTAAGAAACCAAGCATCCTGAGAGAATGTAATGGTCTGAGTTCTAAATGACAAAGCACTTTGTCCCAGGGCCGTGAGGATGCGGGCTTGGAGGCAGTGGTGGTCAGGGTCAACAGAATGTGTGCTTCAAAAAACAGAATCTCAGGAAAAAGAAACGAAGCCAGTGCTAACAGAAGGAGAAGAAGTAAAACCAAGCTCTTGGTCTTCATCATCATGTTGCCTGATCTGGTGCTCATTCGGTCAGATACACTAGTGTTAGGTCCCTGAATAAAAATATTTTACTATTTAAACATTCAGAGACTGCCATTTGTGAATGAGCAGTCTTTTTTTTTTTTTTTTTTACTGAAAAATAAAACAGTCAGTTACTTATTTGGGTGGAAAGTCAGTCTTACTGCAATACAAAATCTTCCCTGTGACACAGCCATTATGAAAAAGTGTGCTTCTAGGGGTGAGCTTTAGTAAAAGTAAAGTAGGGGCTTCCCTGGTGGCTCAGATGGTAAAGAGTTTGCCTGCAATGTAGGAGACCCAGGTTCGATCCCTGGGTCGGGAAGATCTTGTGGCGAAGGGAATGGCTAGCCGCTCCAGTATTCTTGCCTGGAGAGTTCCAAGGACAGAGGAGTCTGGTGGGTTGCAGTCCAAGTGGTTGCAAGAGTCAGACATGACTAAACAACTAACACTTCACTTTACAAGCTAATGTAGAAAAGGAATTTTCAAGAAGAAAGAAGACAGACCATACGTCCCAGCCATCATTACATTTCCCCATCACATACGTTGTCCACTTTCTGAAAGTGGACACGCCCTGCCTCCCGCCCAGGCTCACTTACCTCGTCGATGACCTCAGTGTGGTTCCAGTCTTCAGTGGGGTCTATGTCGGCATTCCAGCTGTAATTGTGCAGACCATCCTGCATGTCTCTAAGCAATGCCTTCAGAACATCTATTTGTTCAATTAAAAAGAGAATTTCCCGGAAGTTGTTTTCCAAAGTCTGGCTCTCCTTCCTGTGAATGGAGACCTTCACTGTGAAAGAAGGAAGCAGTGGGCTCCCTGCCAGCCCCATGCTGGGCTTCAGGGCCAGCAAAATCCAGGGGTGCTTAACATTGCAGAAGAGAGCCCTGAGTGAGGGGTGCCCAGGCAATGCCCCCTTTTCTAGAGAACTGCCCTTCGCTGTGCACGCGAAGCAAAGACATTCTGGGAAGCACTCCTGAGGGCATCCATCGCAGGCATGGGCTGCACTCTGTGCAGGGAAGAGGGGCTCAAAGGACTTCACTCATCCCATTCCTCCCTTGGGGATCGAGGCCACGCTGACTTGAGCTGGGGAACTTCACAGTGCCCCCAACCCCCTCTCACAGCCTTAGGGGCCAGAAACCTTGCCCTTTGAGTGGGGATGCCAACCAAGCCCTGAAATTCTGTGAACCAGCCTTTAGAGACGAGTGACTGAAAGATTCAGGGGCCCAGGAGTGGAGACTTAGGGGAGTGGGGTGGGTGTGGGGCAGCTGCCTTTCACCAGCTCAAGGGTGCAAGATTTTACTTCCCAAGAATCGGCTCTGCTACTGGTACAGTTTGAAAGTTACTGGTAGAGAGAATAAGAAAATGTCAAACCAATGGGTATTTCTTATTGTGTGTGTGTGTGTGTGTGTGTGTGTGTGTGTGTGTTTAGTCACTAAGTCGTGCCTGACTCTTTCTGACCATGGACTGTAGCCCGCCAGGCTCTTCTGTCTGTGGGAGTTTCCAGGCAAGACTACTAGAGTGGGTTGTCCTTTCCTCCTCCAGGGAATCTTCTCCATCCAGGGATTGAACTCGTGTCTCCTGCATTAGCAGGCAGATTCTTTACCGCTGGCCTTCCCTTTACCAGGGAAGCCACTTCTTTCCCCCCAATTTATGACATGGGCTTCCCTCATGGCTTAGTGGTAAAGAATCTGCCTGCCAATGCAGGGGATGCAGGTTCAATCCTTAGGTTGGGAAGATCCCCTGGAGAAGGAAGAGACAATTCGTTCTAGCATTTTTGCCTGGGAAATCCTATGGACAGAGGAGCCTGGTGGGCTACAGTCCATGGGGTTGCAAAGAGTCAGACATGACTTAGTGACTAAAAACAACAAACAAAAAAACAAAAACTTATGAAACAATCTATGTTCACAATTTGGAAAATGCAAAACTGCTGAAGAAATAGAAACAGTTAATAGTTTTTGTAAAAGTTTTTATCCCATGCAAAAAAGTTGTATTAAATAACAAAATAATTTTGTGTCCCACTACACTTCTCAAATAACCAAATATATTTTAAAATTATTTAATGGCTTCATAATTAAATCCTGGTCTATTTTTCTAATTTTATCCCATTAAAAAAATAATACTGAAAGTACCTCCCAGTGTAAGTTCCCTTCAAGAAGGATCCGCAGAAGTAGAAATTACTTTTATAATTTTACAAAAGCATTTCAGTGTTTGGTCACACACCAGAAAGTCACACACACGAGAATATCTCACTCACTTTAAAAGTTCCAGTTGCTCTTTTGGCATTCGAAGCCTGGCCTGAAAAATAAAACAGAGCAAAGCCAGATCATTCCAAATCCTGCCTACTCGGGTGGAGTTATTTTTCCTATTTGTGGAGGGGAAGGAAATCAAGGACCACCCTGGATAGACACCCCTGGCCAGTAGGACCCACAGTCTCTAAGACACCTGCATCTTCCTGCAAAGAGTGATATTCAGAGGAGACGCAGAGACATCCAGCCCCGAGGCTTGTCCCTGTAAACAGTGAGGAGCATCCCCTTGCTACATGGGGAAGCTGACTGCTGGCTTCCATTAGCCATGGCATCAGGAGGATCACAGACACTTTGTCTAACACCGACAGGGTGTCTCAGAAGGACCATCTTGTGTTTGAACAGGTGGTGCCCCAGCCAGGCTGATGATGCTCCTCCTGACGTCGAGGATGCGCACGGCCTCGGGGGAGGCGGTCCACACAGGCACTCAGGCTGCGGGCCCCGCCTCCACCCCGGTTCCGCCCCCCCCCCCAACCCCAGCTCCTCTGTGTGGGAGGCGCCACAGGCCCCTCGGGGTCCTGGATCCCCCAGAAATGGCTGAAAAGCTAGCAGTGAATTCCCTCATAGGCCTGAAGGCCGAAAGTCCAAAGGCAGGGTGTGGGCAGGGCCGTACTTTGCTCTGAGGCTCCAGAGAGAGTCTGTTCCTTGCTTCTTCCACCTTCTGGCGGCGCCGGGCTTCCAGGCTGGGGCGGCACCACCCAGGCCTCTGCCTCGTCCCCACAGGCCCTTCGCCCCCGGTGCTTCTCCTCTGTCTCTCTCTCATGAGGACACGTCTCAGTGCGCTCGAGAGACCGTCTGGGCGATGCAGGACGACTTCATTTCAGGATCCCCAATTGCGTCTGCAGACTCTCCAAGTAAATATCCCGTGGGCAGTTCCGGGGGCTGGGCCATGAAATGGCTCCTCAGATCGCTTTCACCGCAGGAGCCATCCGTGTGCTCTGACAAACAAGGCCCGTCCTCCCAGCCGACATCTGTGCTTTCATGGTTCAAACTCTGGCTTCCCATCAGTTTGCTGTTAAAATGGCTCAAGGCACGAGGGGCATCTTATCCACGCCACTGCACTCTGCACAGAAAACAATTACCTCTCTTTTTTTTCCCGCTGAGCATTTTAATTTCATTTTTAAAATTTTTATTGGAGTATCGTTGCTTCATGACGTGTTAGTTTCTGCTGTACAGCAAAGTGAATCAGCTACCTGTATACACGGATCTCCTCCTTTTTGGATTTCCTTCCCATTTAGGTCCCCACAGGGTGTTGAGTAGACTTCCCTGTTCTATACAGTAGGTTCTCACTAGTGAGCAATTTAACTTATTACAGGCTCTCCTCAATACTTTTCTTTGTACAGAGATGTGGGGTTGGGAGCTGATTTTTGGCAGGGAAAAATTCTTATTTCCAGTGTTTCAATTTCTGTTTGAATAGGTTTCCTCTCGCTAGGGGCAGTGTTTTGCATTTCTGTTACTTTTTTTTGTTTTACCCTTAAAAAAACATATAGAAAGTGTGTCTTCACTAATTTGCTGATAAATGAATTCTTTACTTTACCGACTAAGGTCCGTCTAGTCAAGGCTATGGTTTTTCCAGTAGGCATGTATGGATGTGAGAGTTGGACTGTGAAGAAGGCTGAGCAGCAAAGAATTGATGCTTTTGAACTGTGGTGTTGGAGAAGACTCTTGAGAGTCCCTTGGACTGCAAGGAGATCCACCTAGTCCATTCTGAAGGAGATCAGCCCTGGGATTTCTTTGGAAGGAATGATGCTGAAGCTGAAGCTCCAGTACTTTGGCCACCTGATGCGAAGAGTTGACTCATTGGAAAAGACTCTGATGCTGGGAGGGATTGGGGGCAGGAGGAGAAGGGGACGACCCAGGATGAGATGCCTGGATGGCATCACGGACTCGATGGACGTGAGTCTGAGTGAACTCCGGGAGTTGGTGATGGACAGGGAGGCCTGGCGTGCTGCGATTCACGGGGTCGCAAAGAGTCGGACACGACTGAGCGACTGAACTGAACTGAACTGAACTGACAGCTTAACATTTTCCTAATTTTTAAAAGCATTTGCCTCATTCCCAAAAGGACTTCAGGTGGCTTCCACTTTAGGAACAAACATAGAATAAAAAGTCATTGAACAAAAGAGTGAGGCAATGAAAGCGAAGAGAAAACAAGGCCTGGAAAAGGAGGAAACGTGAAAGATGGCTGTGATGTCAGTTCCTGGAGTTCTCAGCGCTGGCCCTGCATTTGTTCCTAACGTGGTAACAACGGAATTGGGTGTGGGTGGGAGGGAATGGGCAAGACAAGAGTTGACAGTGGCCCACAGGGAAAAAAGAAAACCTCAACGATGTGGCAGAGGCTGCTTTGCGTATGGCTGGTAATCCATCCCTTCCATGAGGCTCCTGTGATAAGAACGTGCTGGGTCTCCTGAGAACTTTCCCAGGGCTTCCTTCCTGGCAGGTGGGCAGAGCCCCATGGAAGGTTAGGACAGCCGTCCAAAGCCTTCATTAAGACTTTGCAGCAACTCCAACAAAGCACCTGCTGCCCAACCCTAAACAAGCCCATTCAAGGAGGACCAGTGGGATCTGCAGTCAGTTGAATGGGTGTAGAATTGGCAGCCTCCTGAGAAATGACAAGGTGAAGGAGAGAACGCAAAGTAACAGTTGTGGGCAGGGCCACAGCCTTGCTTCTTCTTGTTGTTTATTGTTTTACCCTTAAAAATATGGAAGACTTATCCATTAAAAATAAATAAATATTTTTAAAGATATGGAAGCCTTCACAAATCTGCAGGTTGTCCTTGTATGGGGGCTGTGCTGATCTCTGCATGGTTCCAGTTTTTGTATATGAGCTGCCAAGGTGAGCGCGGTTTTGTTTTTTCAGGTAAGGTTGACTGAGATCCAAAACTTTATGTCTTAGAATGTGGCTCAGAAACTTCGAGCTGGGACAGATGGGATGCAAGAGCTCACAAATGCCTCACGTGGCCAGTACTTTTCTTCTCTCTTTTTTTAAACAAAACTATCACAAGTTAGGGCTTCCCAGGTGGCACTAGTGGTAAAGAATCCGCCACCCAGTGAATCCACCTGCCAATGCAGATGACAGAAGAGACGCGGATTGGATCCTTGGATCGAGAAGATCCCCTGGAGGAGGACATGGCAGCCCACTCTAATATTCTTCCCTGGACAATCCCATGGACAGAGAAGCCTGGCAGGCTACAGTTCTTACGTTGCAGAGTCAGACAGGACTGAAAAACTTAGCATGCATGCAAGTTATCTAATTTTAAACCCTGTAACTTCCAGGTGAATCCTGGAGGCTATCAGATTGGCCAAAAGTTGGTTCAGTTTTTTTCCTGTAAAATGGCTCTAGTAGTGCTTAGCTGTCTTTAACTTCATTTGAAACAATTTTGTTAGATTGTATTGTGACTGCTGACATATCAGTGTGCATTTTTTAAAAACTTATCAAATTGGTGAATTTTTGTGTGGCCATTTTAATATTGAAGACAGAAGAAGAAAGGAACATTTTTGGTGTATTATGTTTGGCATAATATGCATATACCATTTTTGGCGTATTTAATATATCAAGAAAGATGAAAATGCAACTGAAACACAAACAAAGATTTGCAGAGAAGCTGCTGTGAGTGATCGAACATGTAAAAAGTGGTTTGTGAAGTTTTAAGCTGGAGATTTCTGGCTGAACGATGCTCCACGTTTGGGTAGACCAGTTGACAGGGATCAAATGGAGACATGAAGTGAGATTACCTAATGTTATATCACGTGGGAGATAGCCACCAAATTAAAAATATCCGAATCAAGTGTTGAAAATCATTTGCACCAGCCTGGTTACGTTAATCGCTTTGATGTGAGGGTTCCACATAAAGCCTTCTTGACCGTATTTCCACCCGTGATTCTCTACTGAAACATGATGAAAATGGTCTATTTTAAAAACAAATTGTGGTGAACAATGAAAACCTGTAAAACGGCTGTGGGGCAAGTGAAATGAACCACCACCAGCCACACCAAATGAGTATGTTCTGCTCTCAGTTAGACCAACTGAAGTTAGTACTCAATAAATAGTGTCCAGAATTAGTCAACAGAAAACACATAATCTTCCATCAGGATAATGCAAGACTGCATGTTTCTTTGATAACCAGGCAGAAACTGTTGCCGCTTGGCTGGGAAGTTCTGATTCATCTGCTCTATTCACCAAACATTGCATCTTTGGATTTCTATTTATTTCAGTCTTTATAAAATTCTCTTAATGGAAAATGTTTAAATTCCCTGTAAAACTGTAAAAGGTACATGAAACAGTTCTTTGCTCAAAAAGATAAAACATTTTGGGAAGATGGAATTATGAAGTTGCCTGAAAAATCGCAAAGGATAATGGAACAAAACGATGAATATGTTTCAATAAAGTTCTTGGTGAAAATGAAAAACGTGTCTTTTATTCTTACCTGAAAAATCAAAGGAACTTTTTGGCTAACCTAATACACTGATTGCAGATTGCACCTATGGTTAGATCATTAAGCTTGCTGCTTTACATAGAGTTTTAGATCTAAACCAATTAAATATTTGGAGCAAGTAATTTGCAATCATTGGTCTTAAGTCCTTCATTGTGATGGTGAGTATATGGTCACTGAGACTGTACCATGTGTGACAGCTGAACTGTGTCCTTAGCGTAAGTAAACAGGATAGGCCAATGGCCATGTGCAGCAAAGCTGGAGTTTGTATTTCATCTCCGGAATTTATAGCTGTGTTGCTTTAGGCACACAGAAATTCCCTTAATTGTTCTGATCCAGCATTCTGATCTATAAATAGATTCGCTCCCATTGGAGGGTAAAATGATACCTGTATTTAATGTACTTACAAATAACTTCTGGCGCATTATCCTCCCATTCTCCATGGTGGGAGATTGGGGGGTGGGGCACAGCTAACTTTCTGAAAAGCAGTATTTGGACTTTCCTGGCAGTTCAGTGGTTAGGACTCTATGCTTCCACTGCAGGGGGCATGCGTTCGATTCCTTTTCAGGGAACTAAAATACTATATGCATTGTGGCCAAAATTTTTTTTAAAAGTGGTATTGATTAATTAAGATTCACTATTAAAAGGTCACCTAAAAATTGTGAATATCCTTCCTTTATCTTTCTTTTAGTTTATCCTAAATAAAAAATCAAGAATGCATGAAAAGATTCAGCAACAATGATGTTTATATTGAAAAGTTGAAAACAATTTGATTGTTGAGAAATAAGTATTTGTTGAATATATTATTTATCCATAGGAATATTAGTTAGCAATCAAATGCTGTTAAAAATAATATCTAAAGACTCCCCTGGTGGCTTAGTAGCCAAGACTCCATGCTTCCAATGAGGGGGCCCTGGTTCTATCTCTTGTCAGGGAACTAGATCTTGCATGCTGCAACTAAGACCCAGCACAGCCAATTAGATAAACAAATTTTTTGTTAAAATAATAATGTCAAAAGACAAGGGAACATCTTAAAATCTATTGTTAGTTGAATTTTAAAAAAAGCCAAGAAACATCTTCTATTGCATGTAGCTTGGGATCTATAAAGCAGTCACATGGAAATGAGTCACAGATTCATATGGTATCTAACAGAATTCTCTTCTGTGTGAAAAACAGGTTTACCATTGGTCATTGATCACAGTAACACGCTGATGTTGTTGTTTAGTTGCTAAGTCCAGTCTGCCTGTTTTGAGACTCCAAGCCTGCCAGGTATCCTCTGTCCACGGGATTTTCCAGGTAAATTTTCCAGGAGTGAGTTGCCATTTCCTTCTCCAGGGGATCTTCTCCAGCAGGGGATGGAACCTGTGTCTCCTGTATTGGAAGGCGGATTCTATACCATTGAGCCACTAGGGAGACCCAGTAAAATGCTACCCGTGTGAAAAATACCGGATTTAGATGCTCAGCCTTAGAAATGTTTAAGGAGAAGGCACTGTTGAGTGTGCTGATCCACCTAAACCTGCCAAGTGGAGAGGAAGGCGGCCTTTCAAAATGACAGCATGCTCACTCATCCCTTTATCCACTCGCGCCGGTGTCTGCAGAGTCTCCGTGTTCCGGGAACGGCGTCAGGCTTGGACAAGATCTCTGCTCATTTCAACGAGCCCACGGTGAAGCAGAGGTGACACGTGATGTACAGGGACTGTCACCAGTAGGCCTCTGGCCACAGAAGCCTCCCAGGTGACATTTGAGCTGGGCTGAAATGCCAGGGAGGAGTTACTCCTGCAAAGATCTGGGGCAGAATATTGTAGGCAGAGGGGGCATAGGGTGCTTTAGAAAAACAGAGTAGGATGTGGTATTTACACAGAGATACTTATTTTAAGGAACTGGCTCGTGTGATTGTGGAGGCTGGGAGTCTAAAATCCGTGGGGCAGCCCAGCAGGTCCATTACTCAGAGGAGAGCTGATGTTGCAGCTCAGGTCTGAAGGCATCTGGAGGTGGCATATCTTCGTTTTTAGGAGAACTTGGTCTTTTTCTCCTAAAACCCTCGACTGATTAGACGAGGCCCACCCACCATATGGAGGATAATCTGTTTTACTCAAAGTCTACGCATTTAAATGTTAAACTTACTTTAAATATACCTTCCGAGTAACATCTAGACTAGTGTTTGATCAAACATGTGAGCACCATACTAGCAAAAGTGGCCCATACAATTAGGCATCACAATACGGTTGATCACGATTTGGCAATAATTGGAGGTCGCTGCTGTCCACGTCTCATCTGTGTTTCTGGTGATGAGCTCTCTCTGGCTCCTCCTGTGGGCCTAGGGCCTGGGCTTTGATGGTGGGGCCCTCGTGGTGCAGGAGTTATCTTGGGTTTCCACAAACCCACAAGGAGATGCCCTTCCATCTGGGACCTGATTCTTACAGATTCTCAGTGTGGGCAAAATGAGCAGCATCCTTGAGCCTGTGGGTGCTTCCCGTGTGACCTGTGAACTCCCCGGGGAACGACCCTCACTAGGCTGGAAAGCTGCAGGGACCACACGAGCCCCATCTTCCCCTTTAGGGGCTGTTCCTGACAAGCACCCTGAGATTCAGAAGTTGCTGGATGAACTGGGAAACAGAGAATTTCAGAAGCCCCAAGGGAACTCAGGTCAAGTTTGCTGACGGGGTGAGTTCATTGATCTGTCCCTTCTTCCAGCAAAGCAGAGGCTGAATTGACTGTGCTGGCTTCTCTCGCTATGGGCTTCAGTAGTTGTGGGGCATGGGCTTAGTTGCTCCTTGGCATGTGGAATCCTCCCAGACCAGGGATCAAACCCACGTTCCCTGCATTGGCAGATAGATTTTTAACCACCAGACCACCAGGGAAGTCCTGGGGTCTCTTTCTTAATAGTACTAATCCCAGTCAGGGGGCTTCACCCTCATGACCTAATAACTTTCCAAAGGACCCACCTCCTAATACCTGGAGTTTGCTGTTGTTGGTTAGCTGCTAAGTAATGTCCAACTCTTTTTTGACCCTGATGGACTGTAGCCCGCCAGCTCCTCTGTCCATGAAATTCTCCCAGCAAGAATACTAGGCTAGAGTGGATTGCCACTTCCTTTTCAGGGGATCTTTCTGACCCAGAGATCGAACCTGAGTCTCCTGCATTGGTGGGCGAACTCTTTATCACCGAGCCAATAGGGAAGCCTTAATACTTGGAGTAGGTTTCAACATGTGAATTTTGGAGGGGACACAGCAATCAGTCTATGACATTCTAACTCTCGCCCCCCAAATTAATGTTCCTGCATGCAAAATGCATCCTTTTATCCCAACAGACCCCAAAGCCTTCATTCATTCCAGCATCAACTTATGTCTAAAGTTCAATGCCTCAACTAAATATCATCCAAGTCAGATATGGATAAGACCCCAAGTACAATCCATCCAAAGAAACCTCCCCTCCAGGTAAGATGCTGTGAAATCAAACAAACTGTGTACTTTCAAAATACAGTAGTGGGATCAGCATACCATAGACATTCCCATCGCAAAAGGGAAAAACTGGGAAGCAGAAAAATTTGATGAATCAGAAACATCCAATCTGTGGCAGGAGTTTGCAGGGATTGGAGACTGTGGAGAATTTTTAGGGTCTCTTAGTCATAAAACCAGAGAAGGCAATGGCAACCCACTCCAGTACTCTTGCCTGGAAAGTCCCATGGGCGGAGGGGCCTGGTAGGCTGCCGTCTATGGGGTCGCACAGAGTCGGACATGCCTGAAGCGACTTAGCAGCAGCAGCAGCAGCAGTCATAAAACCACTTAGTAGATCTCCGGTCCCAACCTTATTTCTTTTTTTAAAAATATTATTGGAGTATAGATGATTTACAATGCTATATTAGTTTCTGGAGTACAACAAAGTGAAGCAGTTATATATACCCATGCATGCTAAGTCACTTCAGTTGAGACCCTATGGACTGTAGTCTGCCAGGCTTCTCCGTCCATGGGATTCTCCAGGCAAGAACACTGGAGTGGGTTGCCATGTCCTCCTCCAGGGGATTGTCCCGACCCAGGGATCAAACCGGCATCTCTTACACCTCCTGCATTGGCAGCTGGATTCTTTACCACTCAGTCACTTCAGTCGCTCAGTTGTGTATGACTCTTTGCAACCCTATGGACTGCAGCACGCCAGGCTTCCCTGTCCTTCAGCAACTCACAGAGCTTGTTTAAACTCATGCCCATCAAGTTGGTGATACCATCCAACAATCTCATCCTGTCGTCCCTTTCTCCTCCTGCCTTCCATCTTTCCCAGCATCAGGGTCTTTTCAAATGAGTCAGCTCTTCGCATGAGGTGGCCAAAATATTGGAGTTTTAGCTTCAGCATCAGTTCTTCCAATGAATATTGAAGACTGATTCCTTTAGGATGGACTGGTTGGATCTCCTTGCAGTCCAAGGGACTTTCAAGAGTCTTCTCCAACACCACAGTTCAAAAGCATCAATTCTTTGGTGCTCAGATTTCTTTATAGTCCAATTCTCACATCCATACATGACTACTGGAAAAACCATAGTTTTGACTAGATGGAACTTCATTGGCAAAGCAATGTCTCTGCTTTTTAAAATGCTGTTTAGGTTGGTCATAACTTTCCTTCCAAGGAGCAAGCATCTTTTAATTTCATGGCTGCAGTTGCCATCTGCAGTGATTTTGGAGCCCAGAAAAAATTAAGTTTCTCACTGTTTCCACTGTTTCCCCATCTATTTGCCATGATGGGGTGGAACCAGATGCATGATCTCAGTTTTCCAAATGTTGAGTTTTAACCCAGCTTTTTCACTCTCCTCTTTCACTTTCATCGAGAGGCACCTTAGTTCTTCTTCACTTTCTGCCATAAGGGTGGTGTCATCTGCATATCTGAGGTTACTGATATTTCTCCTGGCAATCTTGATTCCAGCTTGTGCTTCCTCCAGCCCAGTGTTTCTCATGATGTACTCTGCATATAAGGTAAATAAGCAGGGTGACAATATACAGCCTTGATGTACTTGTTCCCTGATTTGGAACCAGTCTGTTGTTCCAGTTCTAACTGTTGCTTCTTGACCTGCACACAGGTTTCTCAGGAAGCAGGTCAGGTGGTCTGGTGTTCCCATCAATTGAAGAATTTTCCAGTTTATTGTGATCCACACTGTCAAAGGCTTTGGCATAGTCAATAAAGCAGAAGTAGATGTTTTTCTGGAACTCTCTTGCTTTTTCAATGATCCAGTGGATGCTGGCAATTTGATCTCTGGTTCCTGTGCATTTTCTTAATCCAGCTTGAACACCTACTAGATGTTCTATTAGATATTCACATGCAAAACCAATATAACACGTCTAGTTGGACTCTCTTTGTAGCACATTAGATTTTAAATGAGTAACAGACAAAAGGATTTAAGGAAACATCACCTGGTAATTGTAAAGCCGTGAACCATATTCTGCAATTAGAGCATAAATTTGTCTGGATTTCTGAGGAAACTCTTTCTCTTTAATCTTCATGTGATGTATAAATCCTGTTAAAGAAAAGATCAACTTTGATTAAAGAGTTTATCTGGAAGTACTTATATTTTACATTGATGAAACAATTTATATTTTCAGGCAGCATGAGAAAAAATAAAAGCTCTTTCTCTCTGTCCATTTGGGCCTCCTCCCTCCCTCCTTGATGTGTGGTGTGCGTGCTCATTAATTAACCAGAGCTCCTCAAAGATGGGGATGAACTTTACATAAATATCAGTATGTCATTTTGACATTTGTCTCAAAAATGTATATGACTGTGCCTTCAACTTCTAACACGTGGAACAGGTCTCAGAGCTTCTGAGAGTCTGTCCTGTGGGATATAATCCTCAGTTTAGCTTGGATAAAATTCCTCTTTTTTCTTCTTGATTGTTAGTTGAATTTTTGTTGACAACATATATTAAATAGAAATTTCTCCAAGGAGGGAAGCTATAGCAAGTTACTCATTTTTTTAAAATGTTTCATTGTGTTGGGTCTTTGGTGCTGTGGGGGATTTTCTCTAGTTGAGACCGAGGGGGCTCCTCTCCAGTTGCAGTCCTCGGGCTTCTTGCTGCAGTGACTCTTGTTGCTGCAGAGCATAGACTCTACGGTGCATGCGCCTCAGTAGTGGAGGCTTGGTTGCTCCTCGCTATGTGGGATCTTTCCGGACCAGGGATCAAACCCATGTCCCCTGCAGTGGCAGGCAGATTGTTTATCACTGGACCATCAGGGAAGTCCTATATTAGGTTCTTGAGTGACAATAATTTTCAATGGCAGCAAAAGGTGCTCAAAAAATTGATCCTCCACTGAAACAATCATCAGCTGGCAAAGACTAACAAGATCAACTTTATTGGAATTCCAAAATCTAATCACAAGCTTGCATCAACCAGAGGACTGAAGGAAAGGGCAGATTATTTTTGGCAAGAGAGCAGTGTGGCATTAACACTTCCCTTGCATACCATCTCCCAGAATGGTGGCAGTGGCTGTGTGGGTGGCAGCCAATATTTCTGGCGCAGCTTGCTTGCACCAGGGATCTAACACAGACCTTGTTCTTCAACTGCTTTGACTCCATGTGCTTATCTGCCTGGTGCTGCCCTGACTGTCTAGTGTAGAGGCCAATCTTTGTTTCTATCCACTCCCATGCACTGGGAGGGTATAATGACTGTTGGAAGAGTTAAAGACACAGACTGGCCATGACCCTCTGGGCAGGGGACTGTGGATGGAGAAAGTGGCAGACAGATCCAACATCATGGGAGAGAAGGCAGAGGATGGAGGCTCATGTGGGAACAAGGGCTTGGAAGGAAGGGAGAGTGTGGTGTGAGTGTCCAGCACTGGACGCATGCTCAAGAAAAATCCCAGAGAAGACCCCAGGCTTGCACCTTGGGTGGGTCTGTGGGTTGCATGCAAACAGGAGGTGGAGATTATAACAGAGTTGTGGGTGGCCCAGTTTGGCCTTGAAATGGTGTCCTAGCTTAGGCCAAACAACCCAGACTGGGAGAGCGGTTCTCACATCCTTGCTCTCTCTTTCTTATTCATTGATTCTAGGAAAGCTGTCAGGTCACTGGCTGACCACTGTGATATCAGAAGAGTGACCATCACTAAACAAACAAATGACTACAGCCCTCAACAAGCAATAAAGCAACCTTTGGAAAAGGGGAAAAGCCAATTCCTAGAGTTACTGCATTATAAAACTGAAATGTCTGATTTACAACACAAAATTACAAAGCATACAAAGAAACAGGAAAGTACAGCTCATTAAAGGGAAAAAAATTTGACTGACATCTCTGAGGAAGCTCAAGCTTTGAACTCACTGAACAAAAACTTTACAAATCAACTGTGTTAAATATGCTCAAAAACTAAAGGAAACCATAGATAAAGAACTAAAGAAAACCAAAGAAATGAAGTATGGATGAAATGAGAATATAAATTAAAAAATTATAAAAGGAAACAAGTACAAACTCTGGAGATGCAAAGTACAATAGCTGAAATGAAAAAAATCACTAAATAGGCCCAACAGCAGATGTTAGTGCGCAAAGGAGAGATTCAGTGAACTCAAAAACAGAACAACTGAGATTATCAAGTGTGATGAGAAAGAGGAGAATTGCAAATCCAGAGCTAGGCCTATACATCTATGGCTGATTGAATTTTTTGACACGGGTAACAAGACCATTAAATGGGGAAAAATATCTTTCCAACAAATGATGCTGAGACAACAAGATATCCATTTGCTAAAAAATGAATTTGGTTCATTTTTAATTCATTTGCCAAAAAATGAATATGAAATTTAAAAATTCATATTATATATAAAAATAACTCAAAATGGATTGATTAACTAAACATAAGAGTAAAAATCATAAAGTTCTCAGAAAAAACATGGGAGTAAGCTGTCATTACCTAGCATTTAGTAATGGATTCTTAGATATGACATCATTAAAACTGAAACCTTTTAGAACCCTTTTACACTGTTGGTGGGAATGCAAACTAGTACAGCCACTATGGAGAACAGTGTGAAGATTCCTTAAAAAACTCCAAATAGAACTGCCTTATAACCCAGCAATCCTACTGCTGGGAGTACACACTGAGGTAACCAGAATTGAAAGAGACACGTGTACCCCAATGTTCATCGCAGCACTGTTTATAATAGCCAGGACATGGAAGCAACCTAGATGTCCATCAGCAGATGAATGGGTAAGAAAGCTGTGGTACATATACACAATGGAGTATTACTCAGCCATTAAAAAGAATACATTTGAATCAGTTCTAATGAGGTGGATGAAACTGGAGCCGATTATACAGAGTGAAGTAAGCCAGAAAGAAAAACACCAATACAATATAATAACACATATATATGGAATTTAGAAAGATGGTAATGATAACCCTGTATGCAAGACAGCAAAAGAGACACAAATGTATAGAACAGACTTTTGGACTCTGAGGGAGAGGGAGAGGGTGGGATGATTTGGGAGAATGGCATTGAAACATGGATACTATCATGTAAGAAACGAATTGCCAGTCTAGGTTCAATACAGGATACAGGATGCTTGGGGCTGGTGCACTGGGATGACCCAGAGAGATGATATGGGGAGGGTGGTGGGAGGGGGGTTCAGGATTGGGAACTCATGAACACCCGTGGTGGATTCATGTCAATGTATGACAAAACCAATACAGTATTGTAAAGTAAAAAAATAAAAAATAATAAAAAATTTAAAAAATTGAAACCTTTTATGCATCAAAGGACATTACTTAAAAAGTGAAAGGGCAATCTATTGAATGAAGGAAAATATTGTATATCTGAGAAGAGTCTAGTATCCAGGATATATTTTTAAAAAACTCTTACAAGTCAACAACAAAAAGACAAAAATCCAATTAAATGGGCAAAGGATTAGAAGAAATTTTATCCAAAGAAGAGGTATAAATGGCAAACAAGTACGTAAAATGTTGCTCAATATTAGTTTATATCATTCATTGGTGGTGGTGGTGGTTTAGTCACTAACTCATGTCCGACTCCTGCAACCCCATGGACTGTAGCCTGCCAGGCTCCTCTGTCCACAGAATTTCCCTGGCAAGAATACTGGAGTGGGTTGCTATGTCCTTCTCTAAATACCAGTCATTAGGGAAATATAAAGTACAAAATAACAATACAGAATAAAAAATACAAAAGCACAGTGAGACAGCACTTCACATCCACCAGGGTGGGTACAGTTGTAAAAAAAGAATAGCAAGTGTTGGTGAGGATGTGGGAAAACTGGGACCATCACACACTGCTAGTGGGAAAGTGACATGGTGCAGTTTCTCCAAAAAACAGTGGCAATTCCTCCCTAGCAATTTACTAGTAGGTGTATAACCCACTGGAGAAGGCAATGGCACCCCACTCCAGTACTCTTGCCTGGAAAATTCCGTGGATGGAGGAGCCTGGTAGGCTGCAGTCCATGGGGTCGCAAAGAGTCGGACACGATTGAGCGACTTCCCTTTCACTTTTCACTTTCATGCACTGGAGAAGGAAATGGCAACCCACTCCAGTGTTCTTGCCTGGAGAATCCCAGGGACGAGGGAGCCTGGTGGGCTGCTGTCTATGGGGTCGCACAGAGTCGGACACGACTGAAGCGACTTAGCAGCAGCAGCAGCAGTAGCAGCAGCAGTATAACCCATAGAACTGAAAACAGGTATTCAAACAAAGGAGCAGGGGCTGCGATGGTGCAGGAGCGGCCGAGAGGAGCTAGCCCGTGTCCAAGGTGGGGGTGGTGGCCGAGAGGAACTATGCCACGTCCAAGGTCAGGGGTGGCAGCTGCGCTTTGCTGGAGCAGCCATGAAGAGATACCTCACATCCAAGGTAAGAGAAACCCAAGTAAGATGGTAGGTGCTGAGAGAGGGCATCAGAGGGCAGACAGGCTGAAACCATAATCACAGACAACTAGCCAACCTGATCACACGGACCACAGCCTTGTCTAACTCAATGAAACTAAGCCATGCTGTGTGGGGCCACCCAAGACAGTTGGGTCATGGTGGAGAGGTCTGACAGAATGTGGTCCACTGGAGAAGGGAATGGCAAACCACTTCAGTATTCTTGCCTTGAGAACCCCATGAACAGTATGAAAAAACAAAAAAGGACACTGAAAGAGGAACTCCCCAGGTAGGTAGGTGCCCAATATGCTACTGGAGATCAGTGGAGAAATAGCTCCAGAAAGAATGAAGGGATAGAGCCAAAGCAAAAACAATACCCAGCTGTGATGGAAGCAAGGTCCAATGCTGTAAACAGCAATACTGCATAGGAACCTGGAATGTCAGGTCCATGAATCAAGGCAAATTGGAAGTAGTCAAACAGGAGATGGCAAGGGTGAACATCAACATTCTAAGAATCAGCGAACTAAAATGGACTGGAATGGGTGAATTTAACCCAGATGACCATTTTATCTACTACTGTGGGCAGGAATCCCTCAGAAGAAATGGAGTAGCCATCATGGTCAACAATAGAGTCCAAGATGCAATACTTAGATGCAATCTCATAAATGACAGAATGATCTCTGTTTCCAAGGCAAACCATTCAATATCACGGTAATCCAAGTCTATGCCCCAACCAGTAACGCTTTGAAGCTGAAGTTGAACGGTTCTATGAAGACCTATAAGACTTTCTAAAATAACAACCCCAAAAGATGTCCTTGTCATTATAGGGGACTGGAATGCAAAAGCAGGAAGTCAAGAAACACCTGGAGTAACAAGTAAATTTGGCCTTGGAATACAGAATGAAGCAGGGCAAAGGTTAATAGAGTTGTGCCAAGAGAATGCACTGGTCATAGCAAACACCCTCTTCCAACAACACTAGAGAAGACTCTACACATGGACATCACCAGATGGTCAACACTGAAATCAGATTGATTATATTCTTTGCAGCCAAAGATGGAGAAGCTCTATACAGTCAGCAAAAACAAGACTGGGAGCTTACTGTGGCTCAGATCATGAACTCCTTATTGCCAAATTCAGACAGAAATTGAAGAAAGTGGGGAAAACCACTAGACTATTCAGGTATGACCTAAATCAAATCCTTTATGACTATACAGTGGAAGTGAGAAATAGATTTAAGGGCCTAGATCTGATAGAGTGCCTGATGAACTATGGACGGAGGTTTGTGACATTGTACATGAGACAGGAATCAAGAACATCCCCAAGAAAAAGAAATGCAAAAAAGCAAAATGGTTGTCTGAGGAGGCCTTACAGATAGCTGTGAAAAGAAGAGACGTGAAAAGCAAAGGAGAAAAGGAAACATATCCATTTTAATGCAGAGTTCCAGAGAATAGCAAGAAGAGCTAAGAAAGCCTTCCTCAGTGATCAATACAAAGAAATAGAGGAAAACAATAGAATGCGAAAGACTAGAGATCTCTTCAAGAAAATTAAGAGATACCAAGGGAACATTTCATGCAAAGATAGGCTCAATAAAGGACAGAAATGGTATGGACCTAACAGAAGCAGAAGATATTAAGAAGAGGTGGCAAGAATACAGAGAACTGTACAAAAAAGATCTTCATGACTCAGATAATCACGATGGTGTGATCACTGACCTAGAGCCAGACATCCTGGAATGTGAAGTCAAGTGGGCCTGAGGAAGCACCACTACGAACAAAGCTAGTGGAGGTGATGGAATTCTAGTGGAGGTGATGGAATTCCAGTTGAGCTATTTCATATCCTGAAAGATGATGCTGTGAAAGTGCTGCACTCAATATGCCAGCAAATTTGGAAAACTCAGTAATGGCCACAGGACTGGAAAAGGTCAGTTTTCATTCCAGTCCCAAAGAAAGGCAATGTCAAAGAATGCTCAAACTACCCCACAATTGCACTCATCTCACATGCTAGTAAAGTAATGCTCAAAATTCTCCAATATAGGCTTCAGCAATACGTGAACCGTGAACTTCCAGATGTTCAAGTTGGATTTAGAAAAGGCAGAGGAACCAAAGATCAAATTGCCAACATCTGTTGGATCATCAAAAAAGGAAGAGAGTTCCAGAAAAACATCTATTTCTGCTTTATTGACTATGGCAAAGCCTTTGACTGTGTGGATCAAAATAAACTATGGAAAATTCTGAAAGAGATGGGAATACCAGACCACCTGACCTGTCTCTTGAGAAACCTATATGCAGGTCAGGAAGGAACAGTTAGAACTGGACACGGAACAACAGACTGGTTCCGAATAGGAAAAGGAGTAGGTGAAGGCTGTATATTGTCACCCTGCTTATTTAACTTCTATGCAGAGAAAGACTAGAGATCTCTTCAAGAAAATTAAGAGATACCAAGATACCATCATGAGAAACGCTGGGCTAGAAGAAGCACAAGCTGGAATCAAGATTGCCGGGAGAAATATCAATCACCTCAGATATGCAGATGACACCACCCTTATGGCAGAAAGTGAAGAAGAACTAAGGTGCCTCTTGATGAAAGTGAAAGAGGAGAGTGAAAATGTAGGCTTAAAGCTCAACATTCAGAAAACTAAGATCATGGTATCCAGTCCCAGCACTTCATGGCAAATAGATGGGGAAACCGTAGAAACAGTGTCAGACTTTATTTTTACGGGCTCCAAAATCACTGCAGATAGTGGTTGCAGCCATGAAATTAAAAGATGCTTACTCCTTGGAAGGAAAGTTATGACCAATCTGGACAGCATGTTAAAAAGCAGAGACATTACTTTGCCAACAAAGGTCCATCTAGTCAAGGCTATGGTTTTTCCAGTAGTCATGTATGGATGTGAGAGTTGGATTATAAAGAAAGCTGAGTGCCGAAGAATTGATGCTTTTGAACTGTGGTGTTGGAGAAGACTCTTGAGAATCCCTTGGACTGCAAGGAGCTCCAACCACTCCATCCTAAGGAGATTAGTCCTAATTATTCATTGGAAGGACTGATGCTGAAGCTGAAACTCCAATACTTTGGCCACCTGATGCGAAGAGCTGACTCATTTGCCAAGACCCTGATGCTGGGAAATATTGAGGGCAGGAGGAGATTGTTGGATGGCATCACCAACTCGATGGACGTGAGTCTGAGTGAACTCAGGCAGTTGGTGATGGACAGGGAGGCCTGGCGTGCTGTGGTTCATGGGGTCGAAAAGAGTCAGATACAACAGAGCAACTGAACTGAACTGATTGAAACAAATATATGTACACACATGTTCATAGCAGCACTATCCACAACACCCAAAGGATGGACACAGTGGATGGTCATCCATAGCTGCATGGATAAACAAACTGTGGTCTATCCATACATTGTAACGTTATTCAGCTACAAAAAGGAATGATTCATCTACAACAGGGATGAGCCTCAAAAACATGAGCTTAGTGAAAGAAGCCCGACCAAAATAGCCATACATTGTATGATTCCATTTATAGACACATTCAGAACACGTGTGTCCTTAGAAACAGAAAGCATATTGGTGGTTGTTGCCAGGGGGTGGGGGAAGGTCGGGGCTGGGGGTTGACTGAGGGGTGTGGGGTTTCTTTCGGGGTTGATGAAAAGACTTTGGACATAGAAGTAGTAGTTACACAGCACAGTGGATGCACTAAATGGCACTGAGTGGTTCATGTCAAAACGGTTCGTTTTATATTATGTGGGTTTCACCCTAGCAAATAAAAATGGATGCAAGTTCAGTTTAATTCCATTGAAATCATTAACACATCAGTGGTGGCTAAAAAGGGTCTGGCACTTTTGTGGGCAAATGGGCAGCGTTACGGTGGGGAAAGACAAAGGAGCAGTTTGCATGCATTAAGAAGATGTATATATTTCAATCTTAAAAGAGGTCAAAGGAGAGACTTCGCTGGTAGTCCGGTGGTTAAAACTTCCCCTTCCAATGAAGGGATTGCAGGTTCAGTCCCTGGTTGGAAAATAAGATCCCTCATGCCTCTCAACCAAAAAAAAAAAAAAAAGTAAAACAGAAGCAATATTGTAACAAATTCAATAAAGACTTAAAAAATGGTCCACATCAAAAAAAAATCATTAAAAAATGTCTAAGGGACATAGGGCATTCGTTTCCAAACCAAGGAAAATTCTGAGCACAAACAGTTCTACTGTTCACAGGGTGTGTTCCTGACACAGGCAGGGAGGTGGAGCCTCAGAAGAGCAGGCATGCATCACTGGACACAAGGCTGGGGTAGGGCTGCGGGAAGTCTCAAGGGCAGAGGGCTCGTGAGTCGGGAGCGGGCAGCAGCAACGGGGTCAGGGGAGGGCTGCTGAAGCTCACAGGCTGAAATCAGCCGAGGTGAAGACCAGACAGCTGGAAGCAACAGAGCCAGACGGTGTGCAGTTCTCAGTAGAACTGGAATCTTCAAGATGAAGTTTAGAGGTCTGCTGAGATGGGATGGGTGCTCAGGGCACTAACATGCAGCTGAAGGAAGGCTGGTACAGACTTCAGAGAGCCTGCAGTACAAGTATCCACGTGTAAGCCCAACTGAACCGCTCCCGTTGCTGTGGAAAACAGCATTGTGTCAATAACTGGGTGAAATTCTGACTTCCCTGGACACTCTGCAATTCAAGGTGTCCATGTACCACAGAACAATTCCTCATTGTACTAGGATTCATGGTGTGTGATATTTACATTCAGAAAATGGCAAACCATGTATTCTAGGAGGATCCCGTGGATGGAGGAACCTGGTGGGCTGCAGTCCATGGGGTCGCAAAGAGTCGGACATGACTGAGCAACTTCACCTTCACTTTTCACTTTCATGCATTGGAGAAGGAAATGGCAGCCCACTCCAGTGTTCTTGCCTGGAGAATCCCAGGGATGGGGGAGCCTGGTGGGCTGCCATCTATGGGGTCACACAGAGTCGGACACGACTGAAGCGACTTAGCAGCAGCAGCAGCAGCAGCAGCAGCAGCAGCAGCAGCATTTCTTCAAGAACCCCGTGATGAGTCAGTCTCTGGTTGTCAAAATCCTTCAAGATGAGTCACCCAGATTTAGAAAAGATCAAAATTCTATGTGTTTGCAATAAAAATATCAAGGATTCCTAACTTCAAAGCAACTTCTCTTATTTTGAACCATGATTCTGTAACAGCAAAGAAAAAAATCTGACTCCATATTAGATCTGTTTCTTTTACTTTAATCATTGCTTCCCATGGCTTTTGTCCATTAAAAAGATATTGTCTACACATAATGGCCTGCCTTGGGGAACCCTTCCGTTCTGCATGAATGTTAAACTTAAGTGTCTTTGTTCAGCTCCCTGGGAGACATTCTGACCCTGCCCACTTGTGAATAACAGCAGGAAGAAGAAATGAGTGCATGCCTTCCCTGAGGATGGCCAAACCAGGAGATATTTTGCAACACTTACGGCCTTTTGATTTCCCAGATGGCTCAGACGGTAAAGAATTTGCCTGCAAAGTGGGAGTAGCAGCAGTAGTGGTAGCGTCAGTCGCTCAGTCGTGTTCGACTCTTTGCGACCCCATGGACTGTGGCCTGCCAGGCTCCTCTGTCCGTGGGATTCTCCAGGCATGAATACTGGAGTAGACTGCAACGCAGGAGACCTGGATTCAATCCCTGGGTTGGGAAGATCCCCTGGAGAGAGAAGGGATTGGCAACCCATTCCAGTATTCCTGCCTGGAGAATTCTATGGACAGAGGAGGCTGGTGGGCTACAGTCCATGGGGTCGCAAAGAGTCGAACACGACGGAGCGACTATCACTACCACCACTACTACTACTCGGGCACTGCAGGACTAACTGAGTGACGTACACTTTCGCTTCATGGTCTTTTTACTTTACTTCTTTTCCTCCTCCTCCTCTCTGCTCTATAAAAGCAACTGGCATCCAGACCCCATAATAAAGTATTCCAGGACTCTCATCCACCATCTTCTCGGATGCCCAGCTTTCTGAATAAAGTCTCTATTTCTTGCCTCGACACCTTGCCTCCCGACCTGTCCTGTGTCAGACAGAACGAGCTTAGACCTGGTAACAATTCTAAGAGAAATAAAGTTCTCACTAAGTTTTCAACAAAGAAACCCATATTACTTTTACAAGAGAACCTGAGTGCTGCAACTACTGAGCTTACAAGCCACAAGGAAGATCCTGCATGAAGCAACAAAGACTCCTCGTGCTGCAACTAAGATCTGATGCAGCCAAACAAATTAATAAATAAATATTGAGGGGGGGGGAAGAAATGGTTCAAGAGCATGCAGTCATTTCTACATTTCTGGGGCATTTGTTGCAAATGTGAGTCATTCCCCTGCCATCTCTCTCATCATACACACACCCTGTGAAATGGCTTCAAGGATCATTACTTAGTAAGACTCACCTAGAAGAAGTAAAGTCAGTATAAACACCATACCCATGACAGTCTTCCATGATCGAGTTAACCTAAAAAGAAGAAAAATAACAGCAAAAAGAATTTAGCAATATACCACTCTTAACCTTTAATTTGAACTTTAACCTCTACAACCAAGTCGACAGACATGACTAGGCTGAGCATGTGAGTTAATTAAAAAAAAAACAAAACACATCTATTTCTGCTTTATTGACTATGCCAAAGCCTTTGACTGTGTGGATCACAATCAACTGTGGAAAATTCTGAAAGAGATGGGAATACCAGACCACTTGACCTGCCTCTTGAGAAACCGATATGCAGGTCAGGAAGCAACAGTTAGAACTGGACATGGAACAACAGACTGGTTCCAAATAGGAAAAGGAGTGCGTCAAGGCTGTATATTGTCACCCTGCTTATTTAACTTATATGCAGAGTACATCATGAGAAATGCTGGGATGGAAGAAGTGCAAGCTGGAATCAAGATTGCCGAGAGAAATATCAATAAGCTCAGATATGCAGATGACACCACCTTTATGGCAGAAAGTGAAGAGGAACTAAAAAGCCTCTTGATGAAAGTGAAAGTGAAAGTTAAGAGTGAAAAAGTTGGCTTAAAACTCAACATTCAGCAATCCCACTGCTGGGCATACACACCAAGGAAACCAGAATTGAAAGAGACACATGTACCCCAATGTTCATTGCAGCACTGTTTATAATAGCCAGGACATGGAAACAACCTAGATGTCCATCAGCAGATGAATGGATAAGAAAGCTGTGGTACATATACACAATGGAGTATTACTCAGCCATTAAAAAGAATACATTTGAATCAGTTCTAATGAGGTGGATGAAACTGGAGCCGATTATACAGAGTGAAGTAAGCCAGAAAGAAAAACACCAATACAGTATACTAACACATATATATGGAATTTAGAAAGATGGTAATGATGACCCTGTATGCGAGACAGCAAAAGAAACACAGATGTGTAGAGCGGACTTTTGGACTCTGAGGGAGAGGGAGAGGATGGGATGATTTGGGAGAATGGCATTGAAACATGTATACTATCATGTAAGAAACGAATTGCCAGTCTATGTTTGAAGCAGGATACAGGATGCTTGGGGCTGGTGCACAGGGATGATCCAGAGAGATGATATGGGGTGGGAGGTGGGAGGGGGGTTCATGTTTGGGAACTCATGTACACCCGTGGTGGATTCATGTCAATGTATGGCAAAACCAACACAGTATTGTAAAGTAAAATAAAGTAAAAATAAAAAATTAAAAGAAAAAACTCAACATTCAGAAAATGAAGATCATGGCATCTGGTCCCATTACTTCATGGGAAATAGATGGGGAAACAGTGGAAACAGTGTCAGACTTTATTTTTTTGGGCTCCAAAATCACTGCAGATGGTGACTGCAGCCATGAAATTAAAAGACACTTACTCCTTGGAAGAAAAGTTATGACCAACCTAGACAGCATATTCAAAAGCAGAGACATTACTTTGCCAACAAAGGTCTGTCTAGTCAAGGCTATGGTTTTTCTTGTGGTCATGTATGGATGTGAGAGTTGGACTGTGAAGAAAGCTGAGAGCTGAAGAGTTGATGCTTTTGAACTGTGGTGTTGGAGAAGACTCTTGAGAGTCCCTTGGACTGCAAGGAGATCCAACCAGTCCATTCTGAAGGAGATCAGCCCTGGGATTTCTTTGGAGGGAATGATGCTAAAGCTGAAACTCCAGTACTTTGGCCACCTCATGTGAAGAGTTGACTCATTGGAAAAGACTCTGATGCTGGGAGGGATTGGGGGCAGGAGGAGAAGGGGACAATAGAGGATGAGATGACTGGATGGCATCACCGACTCGATGGACATGAGTCTGAGTGAACTCCGGGAGTTGGTGACGGACAGGGAGGCCTGGCGTGCTGCGATTCATGGGATTGCAAAGAGTCGGACACGACTGAGCGACTGAACTGAATCCACTATCTGTGAAACTGAGGGGAAACAGTGAATACTGTGTATATATATACATATTCACACATACATACACCATACACACCCCTTTCTTTCACACACATTACTGCCCTGTTGCTGCATGTTTTTATGCCTATAAATGCTTATGAAGAAGAAAGCAAAGGTTATCCTAGAGGTCTGCAATGTATCATCAGTCCAGAAGGAAAAAGGAAAAAGAGTCTGGACTGAGCCTACCAGGCTCCTCTGTCTACGGAATTCTCCAGGCGAGAATACTGAAATGGGTGGCCATTTCCTCCTCCACGGGATCTTCCCCACCCAGGGATCGAAACTGTCTCCTGCTCTGGCAGGCTGATTCTTTACCGCTGAGCCAGCTGAGAAGTCCAAAGAACTAAGTCAATGAACAACTATCTGAGAAAATTCTCTAAAGCAATCCTAACCCTTTCCCTCACTTTTTATTGAAATACAACATACATAAAGAAAAAAGCACAGATCATTGCACAGCTCAGTGGATCCAAAGGCCAACTCCACCCTCCCACTGGCAACCAGTGGGACAAGAGCTTTTGTAGACAGGAGGAGGCAGCTCCATGCAGAAACAGCACAGTCAGCTCCGACAGTTGTCTTCAAATTGGCCATGGGTGGTCTGACCAGCATCATCTTGATTGTTTTAGGTAGTTAATCTTCAGTTTCAGGGTCCATTTTTCCCCATGTCTTTGAGGTCAGTTCTCAGAATTTCAGCAGTTTAAGTCATGGGGTCACCTTGGAAAGTCAGTCTGGTCATTATGCAGTTAACTCCTTTTATCTGAGGTTTCATTATAAGACAGCTCACAGGATATGGCTCAGAATATTCTGAGCCATATCCTGTGAGCTGAGAAGGAACTAAAACGTCCTTGACTATGTTTAATGACTACATTATTATTATCTGGTCTCCTTCGTCGTCCTTTGTTTCTGTATTTCTCATTTCCCTGATTAAACTTATTCTTTGACTCAAGTTTTTCACAGACAAAAGGCAGGCAGAGGACAAGGGGCATTGGGACAAGTACCATGGGGTCCTGCTCTGTTGGACCAGAAATTGCTGGGTTTGTGCCTATCCGGTCTCAGCAGATCTTTCCAAAGAGTTTTACAAAAGTGATTGCAGTGACCTTTCCACATCCAACTTTAAAGATTGTTTTTAAAAGAAGGAGGAAAAAAGAAAAAAAAAAAGAAAATGGCTAAAATAGACTAATCTCACTGAAACAGAAGGTTAGGAGCTTTGGGACACAGTACTCTAAAACGGCAAATTGAAATTTTGATTTAAAACATACAAAAACCAGTTGATGATTAGTCATTCATTAATTACAGAAGGCACCTTGATGTAGCAGGAGAAGCACTGGGTCACAGCTCAGTAAAGGGGGTGACTGAGTGTGTGAGGCCAGACAATACAGAAATGTGCAGTTTGGAGCAGAGAAACTTTTATTGTAGGGTCATGCAAGGAGATAGGTGGCTCGTGGCTTTAAAAAACTCTGAGCTTTTCTAAGGCTTTCAGCAAAGCCTTTTCATAGAAAAGGGGAGGAGGGGCATGGATAGTTGTTGCAAACTTCTTGGTGTTGGGTCCTTTGTGCAGCTCTCCACAAGGGTCAGAATAGTCAGGTCTCAAGTTCCTTTAAACCTCCATCAAAACAAACGTTATTCTCTGTCCTACAACTTTTTATATAAAGGTATAATACTCTTAAAGGTCATGGACAAGAAAGGGAAGGGGAGGCATTAAGTTCTGTCTCCAAGCCTCTTTGTGGCTTTTAACAAATCTATAAGCAAAACGATGTCACCCCTCATGTTATTCATTCAAGGTCCCAAGGCTTGGCTTTTGTACTCTGAGGTCCAGGCCCTGGCTAACAAGGGGATGGGGTTCCTGTGCAGGCTGGTCACCCTGCCCGGGAGCTATTGTCCAGCACCCAGTCTGGGACCTCTGGCCAGGGCCCAGGACAGGCTGAGGAGGCAGATCTCAGCTGGTGTTACCCTCAGGGCCAGGTACCCAGACCATGCCCAGCTGTTATCACTGAAGGAGCTGGATGCCCAACACCCAACTGGCCTTCAGGTTCCACAAGGCCACATAAACAGGGGTCAATGTCTTGGAGACTCACACTCATAGTCTTGTGATAATGGCTTTGAGCCTGCCTATGACAAAGCTGGGCCAAGCTGAAGCTCCAATACTTCGGCCACCTGGTTCGAAGAGCTGACTCATTAGAAAAGACCCTGATGCTGGGAAAGATTGAAGGCAAGAGAAGGGGACAACAGAGGACGAGATGGTTGGATGGCATCTTGGACTCAATGGACATGAGTTTGAGCAAGCTCCAGCTGCTTGTGCAGAACAGGGAAGCCTGGCTTCCTGCAGTTCATGGGGTGCTGCAGTCCATGCAGTTGCAAAGAGACAGACATGACTGAGCAACTGAACAACTGAGTTTCAGCAAGTCCCTTGATCAGTTTGAGTTTGGAGTTTTGACCTGTTGTTTATGAACTAGTGTCCATCAATGGGAAGGCAGAATTCCCTGCTCTAGGTGCATGCAGAACGGCTAAGAAAGTGACCTCCGGTCTGGAAGCTGCTTCAGTCATGTTTACCTATGTGTGTTTCTTTATATTTTGCTGTTTAACATTATGTGCTTATGACAGGAAATGTTTCCTGCATCAGTTTGTTTGAGTTGGTTGAGCAAATGGACAGATGATGCCCTCAGTGACCCGCTCCTGAGCCGTGCTGTCACACTGGCTTGTAACCCCGTGCTGGGGAAGTGGCTCAACACCCTGGGATTAGAGACCAACTCAGGACTGTTGGGAAGAAAACGTTTTCCTCTCTCCTTCTTGGTTCTCTGGCTGATCTAAGAATTAAAGTGACAGGACACAGCTTAACCAAACACAGCTTTTATGAGGTATGATGAGAGAGGCCAGGAAAACTAAGTCACTCTCTGAAACCCTCACTTCAAGTACCATCTTCAGCTAAAGACGGGAAGAGGGTGTAGGGGTTGGGACTTCAAAGGGGAGGAAGGCAAGTCACATGGGAATGGAAATCAAGTGCGTGGTAAATAAAAGCAGAGACAGAGGGACACATTGGACTCTGATATCTGGGCCCTGCTGGTTCCCTCCCACCCGAGCCCCACTCAGATACAGAGACAATCCCTTTATCCCAGTTCTTTAGGCAGCTAAGAGGGAGACAAAAAGAGGGTCTCCTGAATCTTCCATGTCTTCAAAATAATCAGCCTAGGGGCTTCCTGGGTAGTCCAGTGATTAGGATTCTGAACTTCCACTGCAGGGAGCTAGCTTTCTATTCTTTGAGAACTAAGATCCTGCATGCCATGAGGTGCGGCCAAAAACCATAAGAAAAAAAATCAGCCTAAATTAACCCTCAGGCCAAAGAGACACATGGTAGGGGGCATATTTTGTTAGGAAGCATCACTACGAACAAAGCTAGTGGAGGTGATGGAATTCCAGGTGAGCTATTTCATATCCTGAAAGATGATGCTGTGAAAGTGCTGCACTCAATATGCCAGCAAATCTGGAAAACTCAGCAGTGGCCACAGGACTGGAAAAGGTCAATTTTCATTCCAATCCCAAAGAAAGGCAATGCCAAAAGTGCTCAAACTACCACACAAATGCACTCATCTCACACGCTAGTAAAGTGATGCTCAAAATTCTCCAAGCCAGGCTTCAGCAATATGTGAACTTTTAACTTCCAAATGTTCAAGCTGGTTTTAGAAAAGGCAGAAGAACCAGAGATCAAATTGCCAACATCTGCTGGACCATCAAAAAAGCAAGAGAGTTCCAGAAAAACATCTACTTCTGCTTTATTGACTATGCCAAAGCCTTTGATTGTGTGGATCACAATAAACTGTGGAAAATTCTGAAAGGGATGGGAATACCAGACCACCTGACCTGCCTCTTGAGAAATCTATATGCAGGTCAGGAAGCAACAGTTAGAACTGGACATGGAACAACAGACTGGTTCCAAATAGGAAAAGGAGTACGTCAAGGCTGTATATTGTCACCTTGCTTATTTAACTCCTATGCAGAGTACATCATGAGAAACGCTGGGCTGGATGAAGCACAAGCTGGAATCAAGATTGCCAGGAGAAATATCAATAACCTCAGATATGCAGATGACAGCACCCTTGTGGCAGAAAGTGAAGGAGAACTAAAGAGCCTCTTGATGAAGGTGAAAGAGGAGTGAAAAAGTTGGCTTAAAGCTCAACATTCAGAAAACTAAGATCATGGCATCTGGTCCCATCACTTCATGGGAAATAGATGGAGAAACAGTGGAAATAGTGGCAGATTTTCTTTTGGGGGGCTCCAAATCACTGCCGATGGTGATTGCAGCCATGAAATTAAAAGACGCTTGCTCCGTGAAAGGAAAGTTATGACCAACCTAGACAGCATATTAAAAAGCAGAGACATTACTTTGTCAACAAAGGTCCATCTAGTCAAGGCTATGGTTTCTCAAGTAGTCATGTATGGATGTGAGAGTTGGAGTATAAAGAAAGCTGGGAGCCGAAGAATTGATGCTTTTGAACTGTGATGTTGGAGAAGACTCTTGAGAGTCCCTTGGACTGCAAGGAGATCCAACCAGTCCATCCTAAAGATTAGTCATGGATGTTCATTGGAAGGAGTGATGTTGAAGCTGAAACTCCAATATTTTGGCCACCTGATGGGAAGAGCTGACTCATTGGAAAAGACCCAGATGCTGGGAAAGATTGAGGGTAGGAGAAGGGGACAACAGAGGATGAGATGGCTGGATGGCATCACCTACTGAATGGACATGGGTTTGGGTGGACTCTGGGAGTTGGTGATGGACAGGGAGGCCTGCAGTTCATGGGGTCGCAAAGAGTCGGACAGGACTGAGTGACTGAACTGAACTGAACTGAAGCACAAGCCACCTAATTTCACCCAATACAGAATCTCTAAGTAGCTCATCCACTTACAAAAAGGAATAGTGCCCACTGTCTGTCCAATGTGTTATTTTATTGTTGTTCAGTCGCCAAGTCATGTCTGACTCTGTGCCTTCATGAACTGCAGCATGCCAGGATTTCCTGTCGTTCTCCATCTCCCAGAGTTTGCTCAAACTCATGTCCATTGAGTCAGTGATGCCATCCAACCATCTCATCCTCTGTTGTTCCCTTCTTCTGCCTTCAATCTTTCCCAGCATCAGGGTCTTTTCCAATGAGTTGGCTCCTCACATCAGGTGGGCAAAGTATTGGAGCTTCAGCTTCAGCATCAGTCCCTCCAATGAATGTTCAGGGTTGATTTCATTTAGGATTGAGTAGTCTGATCTTGCAGTCCAAGGGGCTCTCAAGAGTCTTTTCCAGCACCACAGTTCAAAAACACCAATTCTTCAGCACTTGGCCTTCTCTATGGTCCAACTCTCACGTCTGTACATGACTAGTGGAAAACCCACTGTTGAGTCCTGTCCCCCAGGCCATAGGTGGGAGGCTTTGCACCAAGACCACAGAAGCAGAGCCTAGAATCAAGGTCACCTCCGAAGCTGACTGAGCCCCTTTGTAACCGTTGCCAAAAGGCCCCTAATAATCACTAACAAGCTTCCTGATTCCCAATTAGGCAAAGATGCCCAGCCAATCAACTAGCGTCAGCCTTCCTTTAGGAATTTTCTTTGCCTTGAGGCTAAAAAAATTGGCTATTAACCCACAAAAACTGTCAACCCTCCCTGGTCTGTCAGGAGGTTGGCCCGCTGTGCTTGCAGAGCCCACATTATCTCTGTCCTTTGTTTTTAATAAACTCTTCTTTCTGCAATACTCTGTCTGGAAATCCTCTTCCAATCCCAGCTCGGACTGCTTCAACACATAGCTTTGACTATATGGGCTTTGTCGGTAAAGTGATTTCTCTGCTTTTTAATACACTGTCTTGGTTTGTCGTAGACATGTGCTAAAAGCAATAGAGAAGAAGGTCCTCCCAAAAGCCTCCTCTGAAGGGACATGAAATCTCGAAACCACCAACCTTCACATCTCACTGGTCACGAGAGGGATCCACTGTCTAAAGAGAGTTACTCAAAGGTCATAAGACCCTCCCAAGGAACCGGCTTAAATGAACATTAACCAAAGGTTCACTAAGCTATTTCATTAAACCTTAGCTGTTATCCATGGGGTGGTTATTTCATTACTCTCTGTTTTGTTTTACCAGCAGGCAGTGCCAAGGGCACAGTTGATGAGGCTTGGGTTTTGGGCCCATCCAAGTGGTCCAAGATTTCCTGCTGTCTCCCCTTCTTCCAGTGAGAGGAGGCACAGTTGTTAGCTCAAAACGTACACCCACTAACAGCCCGTGTAGCCAGTTCTCACCCAGGGATGTAACAAGCACCCTCCGTGTACAGACTTGTAAAGCCTGATGCTGGACCTTGCACCCGGCAGAGACTGAGCAGGAGGCCACTGACAAACGATCGACCCGTGAGGCTGCAGGCTGCAGTCGTAACTTCACACTGCCGGTGAGACTCATTCCTTTAAAAAGAACGTCTTCTCTTTCACAAAGTTTGCACCCACTTTGCTGTGTGCGCTGTGCCTAGTCGCTCAGTCATGTCTGACTCTTTGCGATCCCGTGGACTGTAGCCTGCCAGGCTCCTCTGTCCATGGGCATTCCCCAGGCGAGAATACTAGAGTGGGTTGCCATGCCCTCCTCCGGGGGATCTTCCCATCCCACTTGCTGTAATTAACATTAACCCCTACCATAGAAGGAGACAACAGGTCAGAAAGTACTGGGATCCAGAGAAGTCTTCAGAGGTTCTCTCTATAAAGGAAGGTTATTTTCCGGGGAACAGAGCACGGGTGGTACATGACATGCTGCTGCTGCTAAGTCACTTCAGTCGTGTCCGACTCCGTGTGACCCCATAGATGGCAGCCCACCAGGCTCCCCCGTCCCTGGGATTCTCCAGGCAAGAACACTGGGGTGGGTTGCCATTTCCTTCTCCAATGCAGGAAAGTGAAAAGGGAAAGTGAAGTCGCTCAGTCGTGTCCGACTCCCAGCAACCCCATGGACTGCAGCCCACCAGGCTCCTCCATCCATGGGATTTTCCAGGCAGGAGTACTGGAGTGAGCTGCCATTGCCTTCTAATCTTAAGGAGATCACTCTGCAGGTACGTACCCGCTGGCGTCGGGGTTTTCCTGCTGAGGGAGCATAGCGCTCCCACTAGAGCTGCTGCTGGCGTCCTCAGAGGGAGCCCTGAAGAGCCTGGTGCTCCCCCTCGACTGGGGTCTCCCACTCATCTCCCCCAGCCGAGTAGCTGATTGCTGGTGGCCTCTTTGCTACTTGATGGAAAACATGAGGTGATACAAAATGCTTTGGGATTGGCTTGGGGTTTTGCCTTCTTCCTTCTCGGCTGTTTCTCCTTCGAGGGGGAAACTGTGAGTGAACTAACCCTGGAGGAGGCGCCCCGGCTCTTCTGTTGCATCACCTTCTGTGATACATCACAATGGCCGGACCCCCAGGCAGGGGGCACGTGGCCTCCCTGCCAGCCAGCACCCAGCCTGAACATGTATCACAAGGCTTCGCGACACACCGTGAAACGCCAGGGTCCCCCAGGCCCCACGTTTCTGCCACAAGAAATCTCTGTTTCACTGTGCTTGCTTCAGTACTTTTTCAAAAAATTAAATATCACGAACATAATGGATGACCCCAGAACACCACTCCCCTCCTTTCTTTCCCACAGAAAAATGAAAATTGATATACAAAATTCCCACAATGTTTTTTATATTTTACCACATAAATATGTAACCTTAAATGTTTTCACACTGTGAATTCAAATGATAAGCCACTCTCAGATTACTGGTCTTGAGAAACGCTCAAGCTTCCTCATTTTAACTGCTGTATAGTATTTTAACTGCTGTCTAGTATTTTATCACATATATATCTGTCGATGACAGACAAATGCACAATCTGAAAGTTAAGGTTTTTTCGGTGGCCTTACTGAGGGCTGGGCTTTCCCAGTGGCTCAGTGGTAAAGAATCAGCCTGCAATGCTGGAGACGCAGGAGAAATGGGTTTGATCTCTGGGTCTGGGAGATCCCCTGGAGGAGGGCATGGCAACATGCCCCAGTATTCTTGCCTGGAGAATGCCATGGAGAGGAGAGTGGCAGGCTACAGTCCACAGGGTTGCAAAGAATCATACATGACTGAAGCGACAGCTCAAATGCCCTGAGGACTAGACCAACACAAATTTTCTCAGGTAGCTCTGAGGAACTGTCCCGAAGAGGTAAGGAAGGAGCTAAGATATATAGGGGATTTTGCTGAAAATCAAACAGACTAACATGCAGTAGAACATCAAAAAATGACTATAATCACACATCTGGATTAATGGATTAATGCTTCTCCATTAATGGGAAGATGCAAGAGTCTGGGCTCATTGAAATCATGCCTTTGATATAGACCTTAACTCTACAGAGCTAGCATCCTGCTTTCCTCCACTGTGAGTCCTGTCGGCAGTGACCAATGGCCTGATGCTCGGGCAGCATTCCTTCTTTACTGGAATGGCAGGCAACACATCACAATTCACTCTCCCAGTCTTTTATCAGTTGCTTTTGGTTTTTTAGCAACACGATCAAAGTTCAATGCCTGCCTTTGTTTCGTGCACCCCACAAGGGCTTCCCTGGGTGAACCTCCGGAATGGAACTGCTGGAATGATGAGCATGCTTATTTGGGGCATAAAACTGCAGGCTGACAGTTATTTTCCTCTGAGTCTTTTGGAGATGCTATTCCATAGTCTTGGACTTGGCTGTTGGGGATAAAAATCCTGCCCAATCTTCATCCCTCCTTATTCCTTTTTTTGTGTGACTGTGTGGCAACTTGTTTTTTCTTTTCCCTTTGGTCATTTTCAAGGCTTTCTGTTCATCTTTGATGTTCTTCAGTTTCACCAATGTACCACACTGGGATCACGCTTTTTAATCTTTTCTCCTTTTCGGAGGAAAAAAAGCATAAGATATTTCATGCTCGTGTATTTCTTCAATTCTGGGATTTTTATTTTGGCCATCAGTTCTTTAAATGCTGCTTCTCTACCACTGTCATTCTTTTCTCATGATGGCCCACCTGCTGACATTTGTAAGATAGCGCTAAACTGCCCCTTTAAATTTGTTTTTGATGTTTTTCTTTCTTTCTTTTAATGCTGATTCCAGGGTAAATTTGTAGGAGCTATTTTTATAATACACTAATTTTCTTTTTACCTTGGCAAAGTCTAGACCTATTCCAAGAAGTCCCGAGATTTCTGATTTTTTACCTAATGATCCAAAGTTCAAAAGATGCAAAATGATACATAGCAAAGTACTTACCCACTTCTGCCTGGTAGCTATCACTTCTCCACTCTACTTGCATCCATGGTGCCATTTTGTTTTATTTTTTTTCAAAGATATGATTTGTTGTTTAGTCACTAAGTCATGTCTGACTCTTTGGACTGCAGGCTTCCCTGTCCTTCACTATATCCCAGAGTGTGCTCAAACTGTTCATTAAGTGGATGATGTCATCCAACCATCTCATCCTCTGTTACCTTCTTCTCCTCCTGCCCTCAATCTTTCCCCACATCAGGGTCTTTTCCAATGAGTTAGCTCTTCACATCAGGTGGCCAAAGTATTGGAGCTTCAGCCTTAGCATCAGTTCTTCCAGTGACTATTCAGGGTTGACTTCCTTTAGGATTGACTGGTTTCATCTCTTTGCAGTCCAAGGGACTCTCAAGAGTCTTCTCCAGCTCCATAATTTGAAAGAATCAATTCTTCAGAGCTCAGCCTTCTTTATGGTCCAACTCTCACATCCATACACGACTACTAGAAAAAACCACAGCTTTGACTATATGGATACATATGAACAAATACATACATATATATATATTTCTGTAAAATACATATACTTATGTACACATATATGTGTGCCTCTGTCTGTCTCTATATATCCATCTCTTCACTTTGTTGAAAGTAAAAGGAAACTTGCTAGAAACCATGTTCCACACCTTGCTGTTTTCAGGTAAAAATATATCTTGGTGACCAAGATGGTGGTGGTGGTGGCGATGGAAAAAAAGAAGTTTTAAATAATTTGATTATCAAAGCTGTTTGATCAAATAGCTTTGATTTTACGGTAGTAACTTTTCTCTCTCAGTAAATGTTTTATGAAAGTTCCAAAGAGTTTTTAATCTTTTAAAAACATATTGCAAAATCTGCCAAGTGTAATAAATTAATTCATACTAGGAAAAAATATATCTTGGGTTTTGTTTTGCTTTGTTTGGCTGTACTAGGTCTTTGCTGTGGTACAGACACAGATCTTCTGTTTCAGGAAGTGGAATCTAGTTCCCTGACCAAGGACTGACCCTGGGCCCCTGCCTTGGAAGCATGGAGCCCTAGCCACTGGGCCCCCAAAGAAGGTCCTTGGAAGTTTTTCTGACTCACTCTGAGTTGATCTTTCTTTTTCTTTCATGGCTGCCTAGGGTTTTGGTGTATGAATGTGCACCAATCTGTTTACCCTGATGAGCATTTTTGTATCGCAAAGTGTGCAACACTAACCACATGCGGCAGTTATTCTGAGTGTTTGAGTGCATCTGCAAGAATGCACAGCCAGAGGAAGAACTGCTGGGTCCACGTCTCTCTGTGTCTGTCATTTTGATAAATGTTGCCTTTGTCCTCTCCAGACACTCTGCCAGCTAAGTTTCCACTGGAATTTATGATATTTTCCTCTTATTCACCAACATGGTGTATTATCAACCTTTCAATCTTTGCCAATTGAATAGCTTTTAAAAAACGGTACCTCAGGAGAGTTTCTTTTTGCATTCTGATGAGTGAGTTTGAGGTTTTTTCTCCACGTGGTTAAGACCCACATTCTCCTGGATTCTGCTTTTCTTGTTTACCTGTTTTTGCTTTGTTTCTTGTGCTTGGAAATTTATTTTTAAATTCATTATCATTCTTTCATTTAGGTCTTTATTTTTTAAATTTGTATTTGTTTTATTTTTGGCCGTGCTGGGTCTTCGTTGCTGTGCGTGGGCTTTCTCTCACTGCCAGGAGTCGGGGTGGGGGGTGGCCACTCTCCAGGGGCAGCGTGTGGGCCTCTCATTGTAGTGGCTTCCAAGGCCCATGGACCCCAGCAGCTGTGGCACTCGGGCTCCGCAGTTGTGGCGCACAAGCTTAGTTGCTTCGCTGCATGTGGGATACTCCCAGACCAGGGGTCAAACCCGTGTCCCCTGCTTTGGTAGGTGGTCTCCCAACCACTGAACCTCCAGGGAAGCCCTCATTTATGTCTTTAAGTGTATACTTATTTCTTTAAGTATGTACTTATTTTAAAAGCCCTTTTCAAGCAACTGAATTAAAAATAAAATCTGTCTGGAGATTACTCATTTTCTGATGATTCACCATCTTTCCTTGGCTTGTTTCCACAGTGACTTAGGGTTGTGCACGGCAGACTTAGAGTGAAGAGTTTCCTATTTTCATTCTTGTTCGTCTCTGATCCTCTGTGTTTACTGGCATCCCATGACTTCCAGAGTTGTAAATTATTTTCTATTTGTATTTCATCTACTGCATTACAAGTTTGGAAATAGGAGGAACTGAGACCACAACCCCAAAGCTTATATTTGGCAGAAGACCCCAACCTATCTGTAATCATTTATTTTTAAGATGTTTATTTATTTATCTATTTGGCTGGCCTTGGTCACAGCATGCGGGACCTTCATCACACTGTGTGGGTCTACAGGTCAGCAGCTGCAGCACGTACTCTCAGTTGCTCCACTTGTGACCTTAGTTCTCTCACCAGTGATCAAACCCATTGAGACTGGCAGAAAAAACTGGGAGTTGTCTCATACAGTAGGGCTGGCAGTGAATGCAGGCAGCACATGGAGACAGCTGTCCAGGACATCCCTAACGTTCTGGTGATTAAGGCTGCACTTCCGCTGCAGGGGCTGTGGGTTCAACCCCTGGTCAGGGAGCTCCTCCTGAAAGCCAAGTGGCATGGCCGAACAAATTAAAAAATCATTGGTTTCTGATAGCCTGTAACAACTTAGCTTTATCAATAATAAATCATATGTGATAAATGGTCTTACTATTTTTCAAATACGAAGTATTTATTTTGTATTTCTTCAAAACTAATACAATTACCTTAGCATTATCTATAAATTGTTGCATTATAGGAATTTAAATTAAAATGATTTAAATTGTTCTGTTACTTTCGTATATTTTGTTTTTACTCTGTCACTTTTCCAAAACATTTTACTGTTACATCTTAAGAAAAGTAATGTTTAAATTTATTGTAAAATGTGAAGTTTTTCTACCAAAAAGAAAGATCATTATCACTTTAACACATAATGGAGGGGAGATGTTGATAAGGACACAAAGAAATCCTTTCTCATTCTCTGCCAGTCACAGGTGATAATCTTGTTTCCACAGATGATAATCTTATTTTTCAAATGGACTGAAAACCCAAACTGCTACCTAATACTGAAATACATAAATGTGTCGAAAAGGAAGCATTTGTCTTGAAATGAATAGATTATCATCAAACAGAAAACACCAAATTTGGAAATCCCCCCATTTTATGAAACCCTAGTCTAGGAATATGCTGCATATTATGGAAGATTGAGTCTCCTGAGTGTGATGTTTAGGGAAAGGAATTTATCTACTGGGTTGGAAGATGAAACAAGGATGGGCTTGAGCCTGAAGATGTGTCTCAGGAGTTTAGAAATATTAACTTCAGTCAACAACATGAGCAAACCAAGAGCAGGCAAGAAGGAAGGGTCCGAGGGCTGTAAAAAAATCGGAATTTATACTCAAATACATGTTTTCCTCTTCCCCCAAAACTCATAAACAGTTTATAATCATTTACAATATCTATGTAAGATATAAATCTCTAAGAATTTATCCACATATAAAATACAGATATACTTTAAACAAACATCTACAAATAACTGAATTTTTTTTTTTCCATAAACTGCTGACTAAATCTGTGCATGAAGTGAGATTGTATATGAGGAAAGGCTGGATCCTTCTAAAAACTCCGGGCCATTGTATGAAAGAAAGATCATATGTGTTAAAGTATAGGAAATAAACACTGAGAAATCTTCATAATAGATTTTTCTTGTGCCATGTTTTTATTTGTGTGGCAGCTCACTTGCGTTCTTATTTGATTTGGCATCTGCAAATACTTGTGATTTCAGTCACATTCCAAAAGTCAGAACTTTATTCTGAGGAATGATCACTCTTCATTATAACTCAAACCATGATTTCAACTAGTAAAGAGGGCTGTCAACTTGAGGAATTTTCCTTCTCTTCTGTTAACCAAGCTCAGGCTTCAATCAGTAGGATACACTATTTTAAAAAATCACCTTCTCTTGGAGCGCAGTTCCCTGGGTAAACAATGCCCTGACTTATGCAACAGGAAACCCTGTTATACTTAGTGAGAGTCTACATGTAAACCTGCAATGGGACAAACATTTGACATTGAAAAGTGACGTCTTGCTTACTTTCAAAACTGGGTCAGCTGAGGATCCTGAAAATATTATATGAGAGCTGGATAACCCACAGTGAGAGTAAATTCCCATCACAAGAATTCTCTTCTCCCTATCAAATGGTTACATCATCTCTCTTCTGCTGGAATTTCTAATGCTTAACTTGTGTAGTAGCAAAAGTAGCGCCTTGTTTACAGTTGACAAATGACCACCGTTAAGACATCGTGATTTTTCTATTTTAGCAAAAGACAACCTTAGTTCCAATTACTGCCTGGGCTGGTGGGATCACAGGAGAACTACAAACCAAGTTTCCAAACCAGAAATACTGAAAAAATAACGTATGAGGAAAGACGTGTGCATAGTAATTTTACTACTAATACACAACTGGCAGAAATGGCTGTCTTTTGAGTTTTCCCAGGTACTTACTCGTCCTCTTTTCAACAATGTATTAAATAAACCGGAGATGGACAAGAAAACCGCTGTTGAGTTTTCCAGGACGTCAGGAGGGCGGAGGTCTCACCAGGAGAACTCTGAGGTTGGCACGCCTCAGCAGCCGCGCTGCCACGCCGGCGCCACCACCTAGACGACGCCCAAGTCCCGGGCAGTTGACTGAAGGCCCCCAAGCCACGCCCCTGACCCGATTGGCCTGCCCTCACACTGCGCCGATTGGCTGCCTGTGCTCCTTCCTCGGCCGCCGGTTGGCCCAGGCCGTTGCCCTGGCGACGCGGGTTGCTGTAGTTCCGCGCCTCTCTGGGAGTTTGGGATTGGTCTCAGCCGCCAGCGGGAACAGACTGGTCTCAGACTTTGCAGGTGGCACCCACCCAGACCCTAGGTCGGCAGGTGAGCGGGGTCAGCCGGCCAGTGGGGTCGGGACCGGGAGGGACCCCTGTCTCCTGAAATGGAGGAGCACCGGGCCGGGGCGGGACTTCAGAACCTGCTGTCTCCTGCTGGCTACTCTGCGTGTGTGCCCATGATGCATCTACCTGGCTGGACGCGCCCCTGCTGATGCCTTGCCTGGGCGTGCGCGCACTACCTGAATGGTGAGATTCCTGCATACCTGTCAGGTGGGGGAGGACGGACCGAGTCGGGGTGCGGACCCAGCCTCTGCAGCTCAGCCCCGGCAACGGTTCCTGGCTCACCCATGAACACCCGGCCCAGCGTGTCTCAGGGCATGAGGAATACCAGCAAGGAGCTGCATGGGGCCGGGAGCCGCTACGCTCCCTGCGGTGAGTGACCAGAGGAGAGGATCTGCCTTTGCTCTGCTGCTGGACAGGCTCACCTGTATCCTGCATGCGTGTGTGGAGAAGGCGGTGGGGAGGGGACAGGACTAACACCGGGTACCATCAAAGAAAGCTACACACCGCCCCTGTGCCCCAGGGTGGAAGTAAGGCTTAAAAGTAAGGTGGGTACCTAGGGGTAGGGGGGAACTTGACTTTTGGGGTTTTTTCGTTTGTTTCCCTATTTTCAACAAAAGAAAGCCAGGCTACCCACGGCTGTTAGAGCTACTCAGTTCTTGGAGCAATAGCATCTCTGAAAATTTCTCTGTAACGGTAACCCTGTGTTGACTTGGACACTTTCATTTTCAGCTGCATCCTTGTGTATTTCATTGATCACCTATCTCTTGTTCCTAATTTAGACTCCAACCAGGGTAACTGTGTCTCCTGCTTTAAGTGCGTGAACACAGGAAGTAAGCCTTCTGTGGAGGCTGGCACTGCAGTGGGCTTCTCATTGTGAAGTTGGAAGAAGGGAAAGAAGACCTAGCTGCTGTGGTCTGATTTTGACTTTGTTGTTATTCTTCCGCATCTCGTGAAGGGCTGGAGTAGGAGGATGGAGAAGAGGGTCCCGAAGCTCTGTTGGAAGAGGCAGGGTAGGGGTTGGCAAGTGGACTGCAGGCAGCGGGACGGAGTGTGGCCTTCACAGTCTCCCCGTGCTTCCTGCCCAGAGCTCTGCTGTGACCGCTGTTGATGAGCTGTGGCTGTGCTGGAATGGAGGGGAAGGGGCACAGGAGGCCTGGGTCCCAGTCTCCACTGTGGGCTCTCAGCCTGGTTTTCTGGTGTCTCAGTGCCCTACTGCGTAGCCTCCCCTGTATGCTAAACACTGTCACACTAACATCGAACTTCAGGACAACCTGCTGAGGGGTTGTTAGCTCTGGCTTGCAGATGAGAAACCTGAGGCTTAGAGTTTCAAAAAGCTGCCCTGTTCTCCAAGGCTGAGGCTGGTTGCCAGGACCCTGACTTTGGGTTGCCTCTCATGGCTCAAAGACCAGAGAACTGCAGGATTGAGTCACCCTATGGTCATCTCTGAGCCGGGCTCCTTGTAGATAAAGGAAGCCAGGAGGAGACAGGGGAGCTGGTAAAGAAATCTACATGGTCGTGAGTGACCTGGTGCCAGACAAGTACTAACCACGGTTGAGGACAAGATAATTCTCACTCCTTCAACCATGTGTGTGTGTGCGCGTGTGTGCACACATGTGTGTGTGTGTGAGACAGTTGGTTCACAGTGCTGACTCTCTACAGGGCACGCCATCATAAACGGCCAACTAAATTAGAGCTCAGTTCCTGCCCGAAGCTTCCAGTAGTGAGATGTAGAAACTACTCTGTTCTCTGTGGATTAATTAGTAATCAAAACACAGAGAGGAAAAATAAAGCAAGAACTGAATGCTTTCCCTCTGAAAGAAAATATTTGAGCTGAAGATGATCAGATATGATGCTCCTAAGCCCTTCCTCCTGGTTCTAAAACTAACTCTGTGAGCTCAGGCAAACTTCTTGAAAGCTTTCCCTTCGGGTTCCCCCCCCCCCCCCGCCCTTTCTCTTTTCTCCTTTTCCCTCTATCGTGTTTTCACTATAATGTTCATCTCATTACTGTTGTTTAGATATTTTAAAGATTTTTCCATGAACGTTCATTTTTTACACAGTGAACTCAGCTTTAGTTCTAAGTAGAAATTGCATGGCTAACTTAGCTGTGGAGGAAGACGACTTCTTGTTCCTGGGATCCGTGTGTGCTTGTGTAAAGCCATCTATTCAGCCTGTTTTTCTGTGATCTTGCTGTATCACTCAGAATTCTCCAGAGCCCAACATTTGTGCCTCTCTGTGTGTGTGTGTATGTGTGTGTAGAAAGAGAAAGAGAGATTGACTGAGACATCGATTTATTTTAAGGAACTGGCTCACACAGTTGTGGAGCAGACCAAGAAGGAGTTGATGCTACAGTCCTGGGTTGGAAGGCCGTCTGGGGGCAGAATTCCTTCCTTCTCAGGAGACCTCAGTCTGGGAACTGTGGCCTAGCCAAATGGACGCGGGAAATCACCCATTGCGCCTGCCAGGAGCTGGTCCTGTGTTAGACCCTGACTGCCATGCGTTTTGGACAGCTGGTTCCAGTAAGCTCTTAAATTCTAGAGACACTTGTGCCACGGTAGTGGCATCTTTTTAATTTCGCATCCCTCCTAGATTTTGTTCCCTTAGTTCTCAGTCAGCTGTGATGTCTGTTCTTTTATTTGGACACGTGGGTTCATCAGTTTCAGATGCAAAGTGTCACCGGAACACCAACAGCCTGAGTGTCTTCTCTCTGTGGGATTATTATTGCAGGTCCCTGGGCTTCTGCCGACACCTCTTGCTCCTGGCAGGGACCCTCACAGGTGGTCACCAAAGCCACCTGCAGGGTTCTGTCCTGGGTGCCCACTGAGGGGCCTCAGGGCTCTGCCAAGGCCTGTTCCGCTCACCACCCATGGCCACTCTCTGGGGGAGGTAGGGGTCAACAGATCAGTGGGGAGGGAGGTGAGAGAGTAAGCTGGCCTTCTCTTATTCCTCTTTGCCCTCCCACCCTTGTCTTTATCAGATCTCAGATCCTAGAAATCTCACGCACTGTTTACAGTGTATTTGCTGTTTTGGCTGCACTGCCTCTTCGCTGCTGGCACCGACCTGCCCCAGGTGTGGCGAGCAGGCGTCTCTCTGCGCGGCTTCTCTTGCTGGCGGAGCACAGGCTCTAGGACACACAGGTTTCAGGAGTCTCAGCACGTGGCCTCAGTAGTGTGGCGCACGGTCTCAGTTGCTCCAAGATTGCACAAGGGACCTTTCCAGACCAGGGATCGAACTCACATCCCCTGCACTGGCAGACGAATTTTTAACCACTGAACACACCCTATATCTGTACTCACCGCACGTCAGTTTTGTGGGACCCAACTGGATGTTTCCATGGGAGCCACACTCAGCCCCCAACCAGTCTGCAGCCTGAGAGGGTTCCCACAGCGCGAGGTTGCCCAGGGCAAAGCCCCTGCCTCTCTGTTCAGTAACCCTTCAGGGTGCTTCTCCCCTTTCCTGTCTGACCTCTCAGGATGTCCTGCTTCCCACCTTGAGCAGAAGGAAAGCTGAGGGGCTTGCGTGGAGAGGGTGCGGCCAGCGTCTGGGAGGAGGGCCTGCCAGGATGCCCCCCCCAGGGGGTGGGTGTCAGGTCAGGTTGTTCACCATCCAGCCTTCCTGAGGTGGCACTCGGTCCTGCTCCTAGCAAATTAGCAAACATGTTCACTAAAGCTGTGACTTCTGTCTCAGTATGTTTGTTTTAATTGAAGTATATAGCTGATTTGCAATGTGGTTTGTGCTGGTTTCAAATGTACAGCAAAGTTATTCAGTTACACACACATATATATACATTCTTTTTCAAATTCTTCCCATTATAGGTTATTAAAAGATACTGAGTACAATTCCCTGTGCTATAAAGTGGGTCCTTATTGATTATCTATTTTATATATAGCAGTGTGTACATGTGAATCACAACCTTCTAATTTATGCCTCCCCTCGTCTTTCCCCTTTGGTAATCATTCAGTCTGTTTTCTATGTCTGTGAGTCTATTTCAGTTTTGTAATTAAGTTTATTTGTGTCATTTTTTAAGATTCCATTTTAAGCGATACATGATATTTGTCTTTCTCTGTCTGATTACTTCACCTAGTGTGATAATCTCTGGGTCCATCCCTGTTGCCGCAATGGCATTAGTTCATTCTTTTTATGGCTCCGTAGTATTCCATTATATGCACCACGTCTTCTTTATCCATTTCTCTGTTGATGGACATTTAGGTTGTCTTCATATCCTGACTATTGTAAATAGTGCTGCTATGAACACTGGGGGGGGCATGTATCTTTTTGAATTAGAGTTTTCTTCTTTTCTAGATATATGCCCAAGAGTGGGATTGTAGGATTGTATGGGAGTTCTGTTTTAGTTTCATAAGAAAGCACCATAGTATTCTCCATAATGGCTGTGCCAATTTACATTCCCACCAGTAGTGTAGGAGGGTTCCCTTTCCTCCCCACCCACAGCATTTTTTGTTTGTAGACTTTTTGATGATGACCATTCTACAAAACTACAATGACCTCATTGTAGTTTTGATGTGCGTCTGTCTGCTGCACTCAATATGCCAGCAAATTTGGAAAACTCAGCAGTGACCACAAAACTGGAAAAGGTCAATTGTCATTCCAATCCCAAAGAAAGGCAATGCCAAAGAATGCTCAAACTGCCGTACAGTTGGGCTCATTTTACCTGCTAGAAAGGTTATGCTGAAAATCCTTCAAGCTAGGCTTCAGCAATACATGAACTGAGAACTTCCAGATGTATAAGCTGGATTTAGAAAAGGCAAAAGATCAGAGATCAGATGCTTCGTTGGATCACAGAAAAAGCAAGAGAATTCAAAAAAACATCTACTTCTGTTTCATTGACAACGTTAATGCCTTTGACTGTGTGGATCACAACAAACTGTGGAAAATTCTTAAAGAGATGGGAATACCAGACCTGCCTCCTGAGAAACCTGTATGCAGGTCAAGAAGCAACAGTCAGAACTGGACATGGAACAGCAGACTGGTTCAAAATTGAGAAAGGAGTACATCAGGCTATATTGTCACTCTGAATGTTTTATTTATATGCAGAGTACATCATGCTAAAATGCCAGGCTGGATGAAGCACAAGCTGGAATCAAGATTGCCGGGAGAAATATCGGTAACTTCAGATAACACCACTGTAATGGCAGAGCGTGAAGAGGAACTAAAGAGCCTCTTGATGAAGGTGAAAAAGCTGGCTTAAAACTCAACATTCAAAAAACTAAAATCATGGGATTCAGTCCCATCACTTCATGGCAAATAGAAGGAGAAAAAATGGAAGTAGTGACAGGTTTTATTTTCTTGGGCTCCAAAATCACTGCAGACACTGCAGCCATGAAATTCAAAGACACTTGATCCTTGGAAAGAAAGCTATGACCGACCTAGACAGGATATTCAAAAGCAGAGACATTACTTTGCTGACAAAGGCCAAAATAGTCAAAGCTGTGGTGTTTCCAGGAGTCATGTACAGATGTGAGAGTTGGATCATAAAGAAGGCTGAGCACCAAAGAATTGTTGCTTTCAAACTGTGGTGCTGGAGGACACTCTTGAGAGTCCCTTGGACAGCAAGGAGATCAAAGCAGTCAGTCCTAAAGGAAATCAACCCTGACTATTCATTGGAAGGACTGGTGCTGAAGCTAAAGCTTCAGTACTTTGGCTACTTGATTCAAAGAGCTGATTCATTGGAAAAGACGCTGATGCTGGGAAAGATTGAAGGCAGGAGGAGAAGGCTGTGACAGGGGATGAGGTGGTTGGATGGCATCACCAACTCAATGAACGTGAACTTGAGCAAACTCTGGGAGACAGTGAAGGACAGGGAAGTGTGGCATGCTGCAGTCCATGGGGTCAGAGTCGGACATGGCTTAGCGACTGAACAACAACAATAATTGGTGATGTTGAGCATATTTCCACGTGCCTGTTGGCCATCTGTATGTCTCCTTTGGAGACTTGTCTATCTGGCTTTTCTGGCCAGTTTCTGATTGGGCTGTTCGGGGGTTTTTATGTTGCTGTTACTGCATTATATGAGCTGTTTGTGTGTTTTGGACATAAACCGTTGTCCATCAGACAGTTTGCAAGTATTTTCTCCCAGTCCATACTTTGTCTTTTCATTTTGCTTAGGTTTCCTTTGCTGTGCAAAAGCTTGTAAGTTTGATTAGTCCACTTTGCTTCTTTTTGTTTTTATTTCTATTGCCTTTGGAAACTGACCTAAGAAAATATTGTTATGATTTATGTCAGAGAATGTTTTGCCTGTGCTGTCTTCTAGGAGCCTTATGGTGTCATGTCATATTTTTCTCTCAGCCATTCTGAGTTTATTTTTGCATATGGTAAGCAAGTGTGTTCTAGCTTCATTGATTTAAATGTGACTGACCAGCTTTCCCAATACCCTTGCTGAAGAGACTGTCTTTTCCCCATTGTATCATCTTGCCTCCTTCGTCAAAGGTTAGTTGACCACAGGTGTGTGGGGTTATTTCGGGGGGGGGGGGCTCTTTATTCTAGCCCATTGATTGGTTTGTCTGTTTTTATGCCGACGCCACACTGTTTTGATTACTGTAGGTTTGTAGTATTGTTGGAAGTCTGGGAGAATTATGTCTCCAGCTTATTCTTTTTCCTCAAGAGAGGTTGAAAATTCTGGATCTTTTAATATTCCATATAAATTTTAGGATTATTTGTTCTAGTTCTCTGAAAAATGTCATGCATAATTTGATAGGGATCAAGTTACAGCTGTAAATTGCTTTGGGTAGTATGGTCTTTTTAACAGTATTAATTCTTCCAACCTAAGAGCATGGGATATCTTTCCATTTCTTTAAATCACCTTCAGTTTCCCTTACAATTAGCACCATATGTGTCTTTTGCCTCCTTCATCAGGTTTATTCCTAAGTATTTTATTTTATTTATTTATTTTTGATGCTATTTTAAAAGGGATTTTTTTTAACTTTTCCTTTGTGATATTTCATTATTAGTATAAAGAAATGCAACAGACTTCTGTATGTTAATCTTGTATCCTGCTATGTGGTTAAATTCATTTATCATTTTTAGTAGTTTCTGTGTGGAGTCTTTAGGGTTTTCTATATATAGTATCATGTGACTTGTGTATAACAATTTTGCCTCTTTCTGACCAATTTGAATACTTTTAATTTATTTTTCTTTTTTGACTGCTCTGCCTAGGATTCCAGTACTATGTTGAATAGAAGTGGTAAGAATGGGCATCGCTGTCTTGTTCCAGAGTTTAGTGGGGAGGCTTTCAGCTTTTTACTGTTGAGTATTATGCTGGCTGTGGGTTTGTCATAGTACCTTTTTATTATGTTGAAATAGGTCCCTCTATGCCCACTTTGGTGAGAGTTTTTATCATGAAATCTCAGTGTTTTAAAAGTCTAAGTTGATCAAATCTTGGCCAACTTTTGGCCACATAGTCCAGAGACTTGCCCATGTTTTAAGTGATTTTGGAGCCTTCAGGAATGTGTGGGTGCGTGATGCATGCTCAGTCGTGTCTGACTCTGCGACCCCATAGACTGTATAGCCCATCTGGGTCCATGGGATTTACAGGCAAGAATACTGGAGAGGGTTGCCATTTCTTGCTCCATCAGGAATGTGTACTCCCCAACATATCCAGAAATGCAGTCAAGTCCCAATTCAGGGAGGACTGAAGGAGAAGAGAGATAGACAATTAGGGAATTTGGAAACCTCAGTTGAAGGCTAAGACCCCCAGGGAAGGGCTCTGGTCTCACTGTTTTGGGACAGTGGGGCAGCTGGGCGCAGAGGCCAGCCGGCCCCCCGAGGGTGTTCTGCTGGGCACTGTGGCTGCTGCTGGTAGCCTTTAGGATCTGCCGACTACATGACCACAGGGAGATGCGTCAGGTAACAGGTGTTCAGAAGAGGGCAGTTTCTCCTTTGCCGGTGTCCTGGGGAGGGTGAGACACCCTCCTTGATGTCTCCTGGGCAGGGGACCAAGCCAGCCTGGGCTCCATGAGTAACATCCCGACCCTGGGCCTCCTCTTCCCTAGACTGGTATTACCACCTTCCTGTGAAGCAGTCAGAGAAAGCTGTGGATGCCCCACCAGCATCTCAGATTCCTGGCCTCAGTGACCCGGGGGAAGCCCCCAGCGGGCACACGCTCGGGCTGCGGAGGTACTGGGTGAAGGAGACGGACTCGGAGTACGTGAAGCTGGCCAAGCAAGGTGGCCGCCCTGGTGAGTGCTTTCATGTGTGTGTGTGGGTGGGGTGGGCAGGTGGTGTGACCTTGTCATCTGGACGTCCAGATGCCATCTGTGATCTGGACATATGTTACTGTCAAGTGTAGGAATTTTGCTCAAGGTCATAGGACATCCAGGTCACCTGATACAGCCCAGGGTGCAGACTCTTCAGGGACGTGCTGCCGTTTATGGGAAAGACCAACTAGACTATGCATTCACCAGATTGGGATTTTCTTTGGATTTCTCCTGAGCGACACCCTGGGGTGACTCCCACGCCAGCCTCATTGTGTAACTGCAGAGTTGCTGTCTGCACTGCAGTCACCCTTCTGGGGGGTAAGAAGGGGCTGCCCCTTCTGCACTTGCCCGTGAAGCATCTTTGTTTCGTGTTGCTCGGTCTCCTTATCCCTCAGGGGTATATTAATATCTTCTGCATGATAGAGGCTGGGATGAGTGTCAGTGGTGATGCTGAACATCCGACCTTTATCCATGATTTCACTGAGAAAGTCTTGCTCAGTTGTGCTAACTCAAGTTGCTGCTCAGGTTAGGAGTCATGTCTGGAACACCTTCTGCTGGGCCTTTGTGGAGAGCGACCCTGAGAAACGCTGACCTTTCTCTTTCTGGCCGCTGTGCCTTCCGTGAAAGTTGTCGCGGAGAAGGTGGGCTGTGTGGCAGATGGTGGCATCTGGGCTGTGATGCTACAAAGCCCGGAACAGACTGTGTGACTCATTGCATGTGAAGCACAGAAGCAGGGTCCCCTCCTCACTCTGAGCCTCGGGCTAAAAGAACATCAGTGGGACAGCTGGCAAAGTCTGAATAATATCTGTAATTGGATAAAAGGATTGCATCACCCTGACTCCCTGATTTTGATCACTGCGCTGTGATTATGCCATAACTGTCACTGGAAACACCCCACGTGGTCCCCCAGAGAGCAACAGACAGTGACAATACTAATTGGAAGAGAGAGAAAGAACGAGCAAATGGGAAACGAAGCATGGTGTTTGGGGAGTCTGGGTGAAGTGCATAGCGGGATTCAGACCATTTCAGGGAACTTTTGTCTACATTTGAAAAATTAAAAAAATGAAAAGTTCGTAAAGTAAAAAAGTTTCAAATGTCTACTAGTAGTATTGGCCACTGCCCCGCTTAGCAGGCAAAACCTGCTTAGCAGGCAAACCAGTCACTCCCAGCTGGGGCCTGTCGAGCCCCTGCCTGGGCCCCCCTGTGAACCGCCTCCAGCCTAGGGGAGGGGGACGAAGACCCGGCAGCCAGTGGGTGGGCCGGGAGCTGGAGTCTCTGTGCCTCTCAGCCTGGCTCTGAAGGGGACGCAGGTTAACAGGACCTCTACTCTCATGATTTAGAGGGGCTGGTGCCTGCTTCCCACCAGAAACCTGGAGCTTACCCCAGACATGCCCCGGGTGTGAAGGAGTAGGGACGGAGAACAGACCCTCCTGGGCTGAGAGAGGAGACAGCAAGCCGCCCCCCCCCAACCCCAGCCCCCGGCCCAATTGATGAGTTTTGTCTCCACAGTCGTTGGCCTGGAGCAAGGACACCCCCCACCGCCTCCAGGGACGTTTGGATGGGAGGAGGAGGTAGGGGGCAGAGGGAGGGCGTGTTCTCTGGCACCAGGCAGCACTGGCAGGTGAGAACCAGGGACACCCCGACGTCCGCCCCTGCCCCCCGCCCCCCGCCCCCCGACCCCAGTCAGAGAAGCCTAGGAGGAAGCCCAGTTCCCTTGTCAGCAGCAACCTGCTGGCTGGTGATGCTCAGGCTCGGATGGGGATGGTGATGCTCACCGCCGCGTCTTTTTGCCTTCGAGATCTGTTGAAGCACTTTGCCCCCGGGGCCACGAAGGGCTCCCCGGTGGCCTACTCCTTGCCAGACTGGTACATCCACCACAGCAAGCCGCCAACGGCAGACCAGAGACAGTGAGTGTCCTGACCCCGCCTTGCAGCCACCGCCCAGCCCAGCACCCCCAGCCTCTGACTTAGCTCCAGCCGCTCCGCCTGCAGCCTCCTTGCAGCCCCCTGCAGCCCTTCTCTCTCCCACCCTTCCTGGCGCTCTGTAGACTGCCCAGCTTCTCCTGGGCGCTGCATCCTGGAGGCTTCCCCCCTCCCCTGCTGTCTTTTCCCTCCCTTCTTCCCTCCCTTCCCTCCCCCTCTCATCTCTTCCCACCCCTTCCTCCTTTACCCCAGCTAAGAGTTGGAAATTTATCCTGGCTGAATGAGGAGCCAAGAAAATGAGGGGTGGGGGTGGGGCCTGGAGAAGGTCAGTACCGGGTGCTGGAGTGCGGGGAGCAGGGGAGGGGGAATCCAGAGGCGGCCGTAAGCAGCTGGCCAGGGCCCTTACCTCTGTTTCTGCAGGGTCCCTGCTGTGTCCATACCTGACTACATGGTTTATGAAGAGTTTAACCCCGATCAGGCTACTGGCAATTTCGAGTCCAGAATGGGCCCCTTTGACTTTGACATGAAGACGGTTTGGCAAAGAGACGCCGAGGAACTTGAAAAGGAGAAAAAAAAGGTGCACTAGATAGATAGCATGGCGTTGCTTGTGAGCTGTGTGTGTCTCGTGGCCCCGGAATCTGCCTTTTACATTTGATTTTTCCAAAGGCCAGTTGTTGTTCAGCCGCTCAGTCATGTCCCACTCTTTGCAACCCCATGGACTGCAGCATGCTAATCTTCCCTGTCCATCACCATCTCCCATAGTTTGCTCAAACTCATGTCCATTGAGTTGGTGATGCCATCCAACCATCTGATCCTCTGTCGTCCCCTTCTCCTGCCTTCAAACTTTCCCAGCATCAGAGTCTTTTCCAATGAATTGGCTCTTCGCATCAGATAGCCAAAGGTCAGAGGCCAAATAAATTAGCTTTCTTTTCTCCTTATGAACATCAAACCTGTGAGGTGAAGACTGCCTTTTGTTTAAGGAGCTGAGATGGGGAAAGTTGGCCACCACTTCCTATCTGCCCAGATAGGAAAGAGATTATCCAGTTTCTGAATGAGCCCATTCTGTTTGAGGGTTTAAGGTAAAATTCCTCAGAATACTCTGTGTGGACAGGAAGGGAAGAGGAGTCAGTGCTTTGCTGCTGCACAAACCCCGCAGGTGTATTTGACCTTGAAGGAGTGCTGGCTCCAGCGTGACACACTTTCAAGGCATTTCTGTTTCAAGGAAGCCATGGAAGGCCATCCCTGGTTGGTGGCTTTATGGTGGTGTCTCAGTTCAGAGGCCATTGGTCACAGCTGGCATGGCTCCCGGGACGTGGGGATCTGTGGGTGAGCTGGTGATCATGTTAAAACTAGCAGCCGTGTCCCAGCAATGAGCCAGCCTTGCCACCCTCACACTCACACACACACACACACACACACACACACCCCAACCCTGCCGCGCCAGGCCCACATCCCAGTGTCTAGTTGGAGGAGAAACCTTGGAAGTTTATTTTGGGGCTCGGAAAATTGAGCCCCATGTGCAAGGTCAGCTACCTATATTTAGCTGGTTGTTTGCCCCCAAGACACCCCGTCCCAGCCCTGAACCTGGGTCTTGGCGTTTGCATGATCACTGAATGAGCTGTTCTCAGGAACATGCATGTTCCTGGCAACACCTCGCAGCAATACCTGGAGCCTTCAGATAGATGGTAGACAGGGTTGGTGCATGTGCCCTGTTAAAGGCTGAAATGCTGCATCGCCCCCAAACCATGGACAGAGTCACGCAGGGGCTGAGAAAGTGTGGGGAGCAAGCCCATTCTATCCTGTGTTTCTCTGCACAGGTGAGGCTCAGCTCAGTTCAGTTCATTTGCTCAGTCATGTCCGACTCTTTGCGATCCCATGGACTGCAGCACCTCAGGCTTCCCTGTCCATTACCAACTCCTGGAGTTTGCTCAAACTCATGTCCATTGATGATGCCATCCAACCATCTCATCTTCTGTCATCCCCTTCTCCTCCTGCCTTCAATCTTTCCCAGCATCAGGGTCTTTTCAAATGAGTCAGTTCTTTGCATCAGGTGGCCAAAGTATTGGATTTTCAGCTTCAGCATCAGTCCTTCCAATGAATATTCAGGACTGATTTCCTTTAGGACTGACTGGCTGGATCTCCTTGCAGCCCAAGGGACTCTCAAGAGTCTTCTCCAACACCACAGTTCAAAAGCATCGTTCTTCGGCACTCAGTTTTCTTTATAGTCCAACTCTCACATCCATACATGACTACTGGAAAAATGATGCCTTTGACTAGGCAGGCCTTTGTTGACAAAGTAATGTCTCTGCTTTTAAATATGCTGTCTAGGTTGGTCATAGCTTTTCTTCCGAGGAGCAAGCGTCTTTTAATTTCATGTCTGCAGTCACCATCTGCAGTGATTTTGGAGCCCAAGAAAATAAAGTCTCTCACTATTTCCATTGTTTCTCCATCTATTTGCCATGGAGTGATGGGACTGGATCCCATGATCTTGGTTTTCTGAATGTTAAAGTCAGCTTTTTCACTCTCCTCTTTCACTTTCATCAAGAGGCTCTTTCGTTCCTCTTCACTTTTTGCCATAAGGGTGGTGTCATCTGTGTATCTGAGGTTATTGATATTTCTCCTGGCAATCTTGATTCCAGCTTGTGCTTCATCCAGCCCAGCATTTCACATGATGTACTCTGCATATAAGCTAAATAAGCAGGGTGACAGTATACAGCATTGATGTACTCCTTTCCCAATTTGGAACTAGTTTGTTCCATGTTTGGTTCTAACTGTTGCTTCTTGACCTGCATACAGGTTTCTCAGGAGGCAGGTCAGGTGTTCTGGTATTCCCATCTCTTTCCATGGTTTTTTTTTTTTCTTTTTTTTGCTTCTTTGCTTTTTCTATGATTCAACAGATGTTGGCAATTTGATCTCTGGTTCCTATGCTTTTTCTAAATCCAGCTCAAACATCTGGAAGTTCACAGTTCACGTACTGTTGGAGCCTGGCTTGGAGAATTTTGAACATTACTAGCGTGTGAAATGAGTGCAATTATGTGGTAGTTTGAGCATTCCTTGGCATTGCCTTTCTTTGGGATTGGAATTAAAACTGACCTTTTCCAGTCCTGTGGCCACTGCTGAGTTTTCCAGATTTGCTGGGATATTGAATGCACCACTTTCACAGCATCATCTTTTAGGATTTGAAATAGCTCAACTGGAATTCCATCACTTCCACTAGCTTTGTTTGTAGTGATGCTTTCTAAGGTCCACTTGACTTTGCATTCCAGAATGTGCGGCTCTAGATGAGTGATCGTACCATTGTGATTATCTGGGTTGTGAAGATCTTTTTTGTACAGTTCTTCTGTGTATTCTTGCCACCTCTTCTTAATTTCTTCTTTTATTAGGTCCATACCATTCCTGTCCTTTATTGAGCCCATCTTTGCATGAAATGTTCTCTTGGTATCTCTAATTTTCTGGAAAAGATCTCTAGTCTTTCCAATTCTATTGTTTTCCTCTTTTTTTTTTTGGCATGGATCACTGAGGAAGGCTTTCTTTTCTTTCCTTGCTATACTTTGGAACTCTGCATTCAAATGGGTATATCTTTCCTTTTCTCCTTTGCCTTTAGCTTCTCTTCTTTTCTCAGCTATTTGTAAGGCCTCCTCAGACAACCTTTTTGCCCTTTTCCATTTCTTTTCCATGGGGATGGTCTTGATCCCTGCCTCCTGTACAATGTCACAAACCTCTGTCCATAATTCATCAGGCACTCTATCTATCAGATCTAATCCCTTGAGCCTATTTGTCACTTCCACTGTATAATCATGAAGGATTTGACTTAAGTCATACCTGAGTGGTCTAGTGGTTTTCCCTGCTTTCTTCAATTTAAGCCTGAATTTGGCAATAAGGAGTTCATGATCTGAGCCACAGTCAGCTCCCAGTCTTGTTTTTGTAGACTGTATAGAGCTTCTCCATCTTCGGCTACAAAGAATATAATCAATCTGATTTTGGTGTTGACCGTCTGGTGATATCCATGTGTAGAGTTGTGTCCTGTGTTATTGCAAGAGGGTGTTTGCTATGACCAGTGCATTCTCTAGGCAAAACTCTGTTAGCCTTTGCCCTGCTTCATTTTGTACTCCAAGTCCAAATTTGCCTGTTACTCCAGGTATCTCTTGACTTCCTACTTTTGCATTCCAGTCCCCTTATGATGAAAAGGACATTTTTGGGAGGTTTTGGGGGTGTTAGTTCTAGAATGTCTTGTAGGTCTCCTTAGAACCATTCAACTGGTTGGGGCATAGACTTGGATTACCATGATATTGAATGGTTTGCCTTGGAAACGAACAGAGATCATTCTGTCATTTTTGAGATTGTACCCAAGTACTGCATTTTGAACTGTTTGTTGACTATGATGGCTACTCCATTTCTTCTAAGGGATTCTTGCCCACAGTAGTAGATATAATGGTCATCTGAATTAAATTTGCCCATTCCAGTCCATTTTAGTTCACTGATTCCTAAAGTATCAGTGTTTACTCTTGCCATCTCTTATTTGGCCACTTCTAATTCACCAGTCACATCCTCAACTGGGCATTGTTGTTGCTTTGGCTCTGTCTCTTCTTTCTTTTTTTTTTTTTAAGTTTTATTTATTTATTTATTTAACTTTACAATATTGTATTGGTTTTGCCATACATTGACATGAAACCGCCATGGGTGTACATGTGTTCCTCATCCTGAACTACCGCCCCCCACCTCCCTCCCCATCCCATCCCTCTGGGTCATCCCAGTGCTCCAGCCCCGAGCACTCTGTCTCATGCATCAAACCTGGACTGGCAATTCATTTCACATATGATATTTTACATGTTTCAGTGCCATTCTCCCGTATCATCCCACCCTCGCCCTCTCCCACAGAGTCCAAAAGACTGTTCAGTACATCTTTGACTCTTTTGCTGTCTCACATACAGGGTTATCGTTACCATCTTTCTAAATTCCATATATATGCGTTAGTATACTGTATTGGTGTTTTTCTTTCTGAGTTACTTCACTCTATATAATAGGCTCCAGTTTCATCCACCTCTGTCTCTTCATTCTTTCGGGAGTTATTTCTCCACTGATCTCCAATAGCATGTTGGGCACCTACCGACCTAGGGAGTTCATCTTTCAGTGTCCTATCTTTTTGCCTTTTCATACTGTTCATGGGGTTCTCAAGGCAAGAATACTGAAGTGGTTTGCCATTCCCTTCTCCACAGGTGAGGCTGCCAGCCATCAAGTCCAAGTATCCAAGCAAAGTGGGGACCCCTCTTGGCCACAGAGAGCCTGCAGGAAGCAAACTGTCCTTTCCGTCCATGTAAGTGCATGGGCTGGGCAGCGCAGTCTGGATTCAGTGTGGGTTTGGTCTTTGGTCCAGGTGACAGCCACCCTCCCACACCAGAGGCGCGTGCCACCTAAGGCTATTCACCTCCCAGCAGCAGGCTTCGGGGGTGTCCCTGCAGTTGTACACCTCCTGCGGCCTGGCCTGCCCACTGGCCTCTTCTCCCATCTCGCCTTCCCTCCTGACGCCCCCAGACCCTGTGGCCCCCTCTGTCCCCTTGTCGTCTCGTGCGCCTGTGAGCGCGGGCTGAGTTCTCTCCTCCATCAGCCCGAGTGCTGCCTTGCCCCTCTCAGAAACCCACTCACCCAGGCTCACCCTGTCAACCTGGGACCACTCGGCCTAATACGTGTGCGCTGCTCAGTCCTGCCACCTTCTGTCCCTGGGGCCTGGCCCCCGGCGTCCATGCCGAGTGAGCCCCCGACTCTGCATTCCCGTCCATCAGGTGCCCTGACGTGTGGGTAGTTGCCCGGCTGGAGAGAGGGCCCCTGATGCCTCTGTTTCTCTTGACTTTCCCAGAACCCCATTTTAGTGCCAGAACTACTGCCGTTAATTGTCCGACTAATTCTTCAAATGGCTTCTCTGCTAGTGGGTGGAGGGGAAGGGGAGCAATCAATCAGTCACATTGTGTGACAAATGCCATGAGAGGGCTACACGCAGACTATGAAGGCAAAGAAATTCTATCATCATCTCTCTGTCTATCCATTCGCCCTTCTGTCTATCCCCCTATCGTCTATCATCCATCTGTCATCCATCTCTCTGTCCTCTCTGCCCATCCATACCCCCATCTGTCTGTCATCTATCTATATCTATATTTCCATGTCTATCTCTCTGTCTATACACACAAACAGGGAGAGCCATTCAGAGCCATTAGGAAGACCCCTAATAACAACAGAGTGATTCGCAAGTCAGAGCCCGAGGCTCAGAGGGAACAGGTAATGTAGGTACCCTGTTTGACACTTGAGTGTGCTGCTTTGGCCGTGTCGATCTCCTTGCCTGTCTGAACGTAGGTTGTGATAAGGTCTGTAAAGATACAGCCACAGAGGTAAATGGAGAGAAGGCAAAGCTGTGCAAAGATGCAGAAGATAATCTGTAATGTGAGCTGGGCAGAACTCATTAAGAAAATAATAATTTGTTGCAAGGTGGTAGAGTCCGAGTCACTCATCACTCTCAAAGGACGGGGCAGTGCTTTCAGGAGACAGCTCTCTGGAGAATGCTGGAATTCGGCTTCTTCTCATTGGCTGTTCTGAAGAAAGGCTTTTGGAAGCTGAACTAAGTGTGAGCTGAACTAAGTATAAGTGTCCAGGGCATGCTTGCTGGTCACTTCTTTATGTTTAAAAGTGGAGAGATTGAGAAAGAGGTGGAGAGAGGCAGGGAGAGAAGAGAACCATCTCTATTATGTCTTTAGGAACAACAACACATGTAATTTACCATGAATATGTTTGCTCCTGGTTTTTCATTCACCTTTGTACTTAAGTACTTAATTTTTCTCTTTTTGAGACCTGGTCAAAGACCCAGTTCACCTACAAACTTTTCCAAACTGATTAGCAATGGATATAAGGATGAGTGGTTACAGCAGCAAGCGGACTCAGACAAGAGGGCCCTGCAGACCCCTCAGTCCTCTGTCTCATCTCCGTCCCCACTGGACCCTGAGCCGCCCGCAGACCCAGAGGCTCCCGGAGACGCCAAGGAAGCCGCAGGTGAGCAGCATGGCCACCGAGGCCCCTTGTCTCATTAACTGTATCATAATGAGTGATCAGAAAGCCACATAAAAAACAGAAGTATTGAGGTTACAGGCACACATGAAGATAATATGTATTTTTTTTTTTTCGTTTTTATTTGGATGAATAGCAAAAGTCATTATTTCTGTAGCTTTACATTTTCCTTTAGTTGTTGAAAATTCCGATGCTTCTCGTGTTGTACCACACACATAATATCGATTTTAGTTTCCTGGATCCAAAAGGTTCTGACCCACGCAATGATTGGTCTTCTCTGGGGCAGCTTCAGAAAAAGCCCTGGCTTCTGAAAAGCACTAGCAGTTCACGTGGGAGTCGTGCCATTGCCAGCACTTCCCACACTTTGTCATTAAGCTTTAAATATCAACAGTTCAGTGCTTTCCCTGCAGTTTGCTATCCAGAAACTCTATTTGGCTTTTGACAGTCGCAGTCACAGGGACAGTAGGTCTTATGTTTTGGCCACGTCCATCTTCAAGTCTATCGAGTACTATGTTTCATTTCTGAGTTCAGTCGCCAAGGCATGTCCGACTCTGCGGCTCCATGGACTGCAGTAGGCGAGGCTTCCCTGTCCTTCACTATCTCCGAGTATGTAGCTCTAGGAATTACTGACCGTTTACCTGTAGGAGACGTATTTTCACCCTGAGGCTTCAGTTCTCCGATTAAGGAGGCAGGAGCTGTGTTATGTCCTTTCAAGCATCTCGAGTGTTTTATGTGATGTGTTATATGTGTGATCTCTGTGCACCTTCCCGTCCAGTGGGCGCCTCGCTGCCCCAGCCACTGTCTTAATGACACCCTCCCCCCACTGTCACCATAATGCCGTCTTAAGTCATACAACCTTTCACTAATTTTTAAGTAATTATTAAAAGTAATTCTTTTGAAATTATCCTGTTTTATTGAATTGAAAAACTAATGTATTTGTTCTTTATTCCAGAGTCTTCTCCTCCGAGTGAGTATTTTTAGAGAAACTGACCTGCATCCAAATATAAAACGTGTCTCAGACACACAGAACAGTCGATGGACATAGTTCTTGAACCTGAAGCTGACGTATCTCAGAAGCCTGTGAAATCCCTCTCCAAACTGCTGGTGCCCTAACTACGAAAGCTGGTGCCATCTGCCCCTTTAAAAAGTCGAGTTCTAGCAACACAGTCTGGGGACAGCAAAAGAAGGACCAGTTACATTATTACAATAAGATTAGTCTTTTATGCAGATCACACAAGATAAAGCATAGTTCAGTTCACTTTAGAGACGTACATTTTATTAGGCACCATGTGAGTGATGTGGGTTTAAATAATGGTAAAGAAGTGAAAGGGGCTTCCAAGATGACTCAGCAGTAAAGAATCTGCCTGCCAGTCAGGAGACACAGATTCAACCTCTGGGTTGGGAAGATCCCCTGGAGAAGGGACTGGCAACCTATTCCAGTATTCTTGTCTGGAGAATCCCATGGACAGAAGAGCCTGGCAGGCTACAGTCCATGGGGTCACAAAAGAGTCAGATATGACTTAGCAACTGAGCACAAAGAATGTGGCAGGCACCAAGGCCCACCTACAGAGGGTCTCCAAGGGGTTTTATCGTTGTTTTTCTGCATGGTCTTAAGTAGATAGAATTTACTTCACCACCACCAAAATATCTTATCTGGTTAAAGAACATGAGTCTAAGGTTATATACTTCCTACTGGGAAAGAAATCATTGCACGTGTTATATAATATCCATATGTTTGAATTTGCAGCAAGACCCTCTGAACCTCAGAGGAAATTTTTCACAGTTCAAAATTAGTGGAAGACCGAGTCGGCAGGAAAGGCCCTGTAACTTGGCAGAATCACTATGCAGTTGAGCCAAGCAGCCTCTGCGCATTTTCTGGGTTGCTGAGCGTCCCTACCTGGTGCCGACCCTCCCTCACCAAGACTTCTGATCTGCTCGGTGCTGCAGCTGACCTCGGCCACACTGCCCAAGGTCTCCTGGTTCTCCTGGCCATCCCGGCTTTTCACTTGATAAACTGCAGGCGCCCACCCAGAGCACGCCTTTTCTTTCCATGGAAAGCACCACCTGCCCTCCACCGCAAGCCTAGACCTTATCAAGGCTTCTTGAATGTGTTCTCCTTCAACTAGACCAGAATTATTGTCTTTCACTGCAATTTTTGCAGCCACTGTAGGTGTTTCTGACACTGCCAGACAGCTGTCTTTAGATGAGTGGCGCTGTGTTCAGCATTTTTTGGTCAGCAGAGTCTTCTCAGCACATGCGGGACTGACTCAGGGACCACCAGCTGCCTGCGAGTTGGAAGCCGATGTTTCTGACACGTGATTAGTCCTTGTGGATAGGACAGTACACTAGAATTTTATGTAGACTACAGTTATAATCTGGTAAATAGGATTACTACTTTAGTAAATCAGTACAGAGACATTTCTTTTATTTAAAATAAATTAATAGGTTAGGGACTTCCCTGACAGTCCAGTGGTCGACTTCCCCTTCCAATGCAGGGGTTGCAACTTTGATCTCTGATCAGGAAGCTAAGATGCCACCTGCTTCCTGGCCAAAAAACAAAAAACAAAACAAAAAACACATAAAACAGAAACAATATTGTAACAAATTTAGTAAAGACTTTAAAAATGGTACACACGGGCCTCTCAACCTTCTGAGATGGCCCACACTCTGTCTGGGGAGCCTGTTTCTCTCTAAATAAACCCACTTCTTACCTATCAAAAAAAAAAAAAAAAACAACAGATGGTACACATTAAAAAAAATTAGCTTGGAAATAAAATACAATTAATAGGTTAGATTTTTAAATTTACAAACAGGCCATCTTAATATCTTTACTCATCAACTCTTTGTTTTACATTGCAGGCTCAGCAGCACCTCCACCTGACTCAACGCCCATGGAGCTCAAATAAACCCGGACATAAAGGGCATCCTGGATCTCTGTTACGGCTATAGTCACAAGTCCCCTGTTACGGTTTATTAACACAAATTCTTACAGAGTGATCCGTCTTAGAAGAGATGTGAACCCCCTGCTGTGTGGCGGTGCTGGTGTTGAGTTTTGTTTCTTGTGTGTCTCTGGGATGGCAGGCAAGTAGCCTTTGCCCCGCTGTGCCTTGCCGACCTGGGATGTCCCAGGGCAGCTTCCTCCCCATCCTCAGCAGATATCACGTCACTTCCTGCTGTGTGAGTCTCTGTGGGCCCTACCTCTATTGAAATCGGCGGTTTAGATGAAAAAACTCACCCAAAAGCTTTTTCACTGTTTTGGTCCTGAAATTTTTGTAGAAATAATTTTTCTGTTACAAACCAGCATTTAATTCCAGAATATTGTGATACAGTTTATATTAAGAAAAAGATTGATTTGTTATACCTTGAAGTTTTAAACATTTTCTAGTTTTAAATGTTTGATAATATTTTTTGCATCAACCAAAATTCATAGTAGTGAACATTTATTGTTTTGCATTAAGTAAAAATGTTTAAATACTTAATTTAGTAGTCTTAACAAAAATGTTTTAATACAGAGACGGTTCTCTTATTTTATAAATTTCATTGCCATTTAAATGTAAGTAATTAGCATAAAATGTAGTTTTATATTTTGTACATTTAATTCATTAATAAAATAATAATTTTCTGCTGGAAGATTTTCAGACAGCCAAGTAAAGTCAGAGATATTTTAGCTTCTTTCCCAGAATAAACTTATCATGTAGTTGCTCACTTCAAATTGAAGTTTTCAGTTAATTCTTCATTTAAAGATACTGAGTTGAGCGCATGGATCTGTGTCCTTGAATCAGCCATAGGGAGATTGTGAGTGGTGTGTGTGCTGAACAGAGAGACTTTGCTTTAGGGGAAGGTGCCAGCTCTTTCCTTTGTCACCTTTTCCTTCCTCCTCTTTAAAATCTACCCCATCCTCACCCTTCCCTCCCCAAGAAAAAACCATCAGGAACAGACACAGTGGCTTAGTGTCAGTTGCTCCGTCGTGTCCAACTCTTTGTGACCCTATGACTGTTGCCCACCAGGCTCCAGGCTGGAGGTGGCTCCACCAGGCTCCTCCTGGGGATTCTCCAGGCAGAAATACTGGAGTGGGAGAAGAACCCTTCTCCAGGGGATCCAGGGATCAAACCCGGGTATCCTGCATTGCTGGCAGATTCTTTACCGTCTGAGCCACCAGGGAAGCCCCGTACAGTAGCTTATGACTGCTTAATTCTCTTTTGAGGGTATTAGAGTACAGGAACCTGTGGTTTAGGGAGAGGACAGAGTTTGGAACAGGGACCTGTGACCAGACCTTGGTTCCATGCAGGGCTTCTGGTGTCTGTTACTGGTAAAAAACAACCCTGCAGTTAACTTCCTGCTTGGTAATAAGCAACAGACTTGATGAAAACAGAAGTTTTGCACATTCCATCCAATTATTTTGAAGCAAAGGGCTTTTGCCAAAAGATAGAAAATACAGCAAAATCATTCGAAATAAAAATTGTCAGCTTCAACCGGCAAAAAAAGTGTTTAGTGAAATACTTCTTTTATACACATGTGCATGCAGGCATGGGCAAACACACCCTTCCAGGGTCCTGATGCTTCTGTGACAAGCATCTGGCAACTGCAGCCCACCACAGACTGCTCTCAGAGCTTAGCTCTGAGCCTCGGTTTCCTTACTTCCTACCCAAAGGCTGTTGTGAGGATTAACCAAAATAAGGTTCAACAAGGTTCTTGACACAACATCTGACACAGTACTCAGTCATTCTCTCAGCTTTCAGAAATCCAGTGCTCAGTTTGGTGGTCGGCTTACCCATGAAGGCAGCCCCAGGCTCACACAGGAAAACCAGCGTCCCTGGAAAAAGCTGTGATTCCTACCTCTGTCAACTGATTTCCTTTCCGTTGATACATAGCCTTGAGAACTGCCTGAAATAGGCCTGTGAGATGCAAAGCAGAAATTAGTGGAAAAGTGAAAAGATGAGAGAAGCACTTCAAGGAGGAGAATGCAGAACGAAAGCAACTGTGAGGCAGTGTGGAGAGAAAGCAGAAGTGACTGTCAGGAGTTAGAGCAGGCACGATGATGGAAGGGAATGAGGCTCTTCGAACCCCTCAATGGGCTTAACTTGAGTCCAAGAAACAGTTTTAAAAATTGGCCAGACTGTACCTTAAAAAGCAAAAGAAAGTCCAGATGGATTCATTGGCAAATTGTACCAAGCATTGAAGAAATTATATTATAATTTAATTATAATTAAATAATATAAAAATAATTATATATGTAATTATTTATAATTATAATTAAAATATATGATTAATGTAATATATAATACAAATATAGTCTTTATAAATATATAATTATAATCTATAATTATATGAATTAATTATAATTATACTAATTCTAAAATCTCTTCCAGAAGATAGAAGCAGAAAGAATAAGTCCTAATTCATTCATGAGATCATCATTATCTGGATACTAAATTCAGAAAGACATTACAAGAAAATTATGGATGCAAATTAAAATATCTCTCATGAACATAGATGCAAAAATCTCTAACAAAATATTAGCTAGTTAAATCCGAAAATGGGACTTCCCTGGTGATCCAGTGGCTAAGACTCCACGTTCCCAATGCAGGGACTCAGGTTAGATCTTTGGTAAGGGAACCAGAGCCCAGATGCTGCCTGCTGCAACTAAGAGTTCATATGCCACAGCGAAAGATCTCATGTGATCCAGCAGATGCTGGCAATTTGATCTCTGGTCCCTCTGCCTTTTCTAAATCCAGCTTGAACATCTGGAAGGTCATGGTTCAGATACTGTTGAAGCCTGGCTTGAAGAATTTTGAGCATTACTTTACTACTGTGTGAGAAGAGTGGAATTGTGCAGTGGTTTGAGCATTCTTTGGCATTGCCTTTCTTGGGATTGGAATTAAAACTGACCTTTTCCAGTCCTGTGGCCACTGCTGACTTTTCCAAATTTGCTGGCATATTGAGTGCACCACTTTCACAGCATCATCTTTTAGGATTTGAAATAGCTCAACTGGAATTCAGAGAAAGCAATGGCATCCCATTCCAGTATTCTTGCCTGGAAAATCCCACGCAGCCAGGTAGGCTGCAGTCCATGGGGTCGCCAAGAGTGGAACACAACTGAGCAACTTCACTTTCGCTTTTCACTTTCATGCATTGGAGAAGGAAATGGCAACACACTCCGGTGTTCTTGCCTGGAGAATCCCAGGGACGGGGGTGCCTGGTGGGCTGCCATCTATGGGGTTGCACAGAGTCGGACTCAACTGAAGCGACTTGGCAGCTGCAACAGCAGCAACTGGAATTCCATCACCTCATAGTGATGCTTCCTAAGGCCCATTTGACTTCACATTCCAGGATGTCTGGCTCTAGGTGAGTGATCACACCACTGTGATTATCTGGGTCGTGAAGATCTTTTTTTGTACAGTTCTTCTGTGTATTCTTGCCACCTCTTCTTAATATCTTCTGCTTCTGTTAGGTCCATACAACTTCTGTCCTTTATTGAGCCTATCTTTACCTATTAGTCATGATAAATATATTCACAGGATGGATTGAAGGCTTTCCCACCCAGACTGAGAAGGCTGAGGAGGTGATAAAAAAAAAAAATTGCTCCATGAAATCATTTTGAGATTTGGCTTGCCCAGGTCATTACAAAATGACAATGGGACCTCATTTACTTCTAAGTTCATCCAAGGGATCTCTAAAGCTTTGGGCATTACTTATTACCTCCATTGTACCTGATAGCCTCAGTCTTCAGGAAAAGTAAAAAGAGCCAACCAATTCTTAAAATCAGCAATAAAAGAGATAACCTAGGAGACCTCCCTGGTATGGAAGGAGGCTTTACCAATAGCTGTCTTCCACATTTGTATTGCCCCTAAGGAACAGGTTGGTCTTAGTGCTGGGAGCCACCACGGGAGATCCCACCCATGACAAAGGTCAGGCAGAGAAGATCTGATGGGTAAAGGCAGATCAGAATTCGAGGGACTCCCTAGACCTGCTCGAGCATCTACCCCAAAACCAGAATCTGTCTGTCTTACTATTTTATGCCTTTCACCAACTCTTCTGATATTAACAGGGGGCTATCCCTGACCACTTTCTCTGGAGAAAATTAACTTAGGGCTCTAGCTAATAAGTCTCCTGGGTATGAAATGAATATTTCAATTCAAACCCCCTCTGTTAGCATTCTAGCTTGCTTGGCAGGTTTATCCAGACTCTTGCAGCTACTCAAATGATTGTTCACAGCCTCCCAACTGTGAGAGGCACAGGAAGCCTAAAACACAGAGCCTTTCAAAGAGTTAAGAGTTATTAGAGTAGTGCTGGTGCAGGATTTCATTATTGGGCCAATGCTTGCTGCCAGGTTCCCATACCCTTATCCACTGTGCACCTGGGAGTCCATTGGTTAACATAGTTGGAATGTAAGAAAAACAAGAAATAGCCTTGAAATTAACCACATCAGACTTTTGAGCTAATAAGTTCTTTCTTTGTTGTAACTCACTGCACCTTTGCTACATAAGAATGTAACTCTGTTTAGCACTTCCTGAGGCTGACATAGATTAGAAATATAAAGAAAAAATATTTCAAGGGAAAATAAGTTTTCTGATTGAGCAGCCTTTATCCAAAGAGGGTCATAAAATGTCCACAGGCCTCCAAGGCCAGAAGATAATGTACACAACATTGTTTATGGGAAAGGTATGCAGAAAAAATCCTGGTTTTGATAAAGACAAAACAGATGTAATGTTTGGGCTGACTCTGCATGACTTTGCATCCTTCATTTCCCTCTATGTACAAGGCAAGGTATAAAGGTACCTTTTGAAAATAAAGTTACGGGCCTCGCTCACCGAAGAAGATTGGTCTCCCCATGTCAAACATTCTCTCTCTCTTTCTCCCTCTCCCTCCCTCTCTTTTTCAGGCTGGTGCCTTGGAGCATAGAGGCTGTCTGCGTTCACTTTCCTGCCTGGGCTTCTAAGACCTGAACGGGAAGGCGCTCTGCGTCTTCACTCCCTTGGGAGACCGGGAGGGTGCCTGCGGCTTACGTGAACAGAGCAAGTCCCTTGTCTTGGGGCTTTATTGGCTTTCTGTGTAAACCAAGGAACATCAGCCTCTTTCCTCTATTTTCTTATCTGCAACATTTTTTCTTTATCTCTCTCTAAATCACTTTCTTCCCTGACGCCGTTTCTCCTGAGGGTTCCCCTGGATCCTGCAGGGGCTGGACCCCATCCTATGAAATGCTACATGGGTGACCTTTTGTTTATGTCAATGACCTCATCCTAGATCCAGAGGCTCAGACCCTCTGGTCTTATACCATGGCTGTTGGGCAATTCCAACAGGATATACGCTTGTGGAGTGTCAACCAGGAACCAAAAGGTGGCTCTAAAGAGCCACTTCTCTATGCTCCAGGGACTTAAGTCCTAATTAAAGTCTGGAAAGATGGGTCCCCGAAGGCTCAACTCCAGCCCACATGGAAGGGCCCCTACCCTGTAATACTTTCTACCCCCACAGCAGTCAAGGTACCAGGACACGACTCCTGGATTCACTACTCACGAGTCAAGCCATGGAAGAAAACAGAAGAGGACATAGAATACATGTGTGAGCCCCTGGGAGATCTCAGATACCTATTCAGGACTACCAATGAGTGCCATTCTAATGAACACCCCCAAAATCTGGTTTCTGGGGATAAGATTTCTCAGGACAGCTTTAAAGAGCCAACAGAGCTTGGCAGGGCTTGTACTCCAAACTAGACAGGAGATAGATCTCCTGATCCCTGAACAAGGAGGGACTTGAGCCATCTTGCATGGGATGTGTTGTTTCTGGGTAAATATCTCCAGCTAAGTTAAAGCAAGTCTTACAGTCCTCAAGAAAAACATTCAGGTCCTATAGGATGTCGAAGAATGAGCTGGAGAGTTCTCGGGTGACTACAATCTCTCTTTGGTGGATCCTTCTCCTGGTGAGGGGGAATTTGTGGTTGGCAATGATGTGATCATTCACCTAGAGCCAGATATCCTGGAATGTGAAGTCAAGTGGGCCTTAGGAAGCATCACTACGAACAAAGCTAGTGGAGGTGATGGCATTCCAGTGGAGCTATTTCCAATCCTGAAAGATGATGCTGTGAAAGTGCTGCACTCAATATGCCAGCAAATTTGGAAACCTCAGCAGTGGCCACAGGCCTGGAAAAGGTCAGTTTTCATTCCAATCCCAAAGAAAGGCAATGCCAAAGAATGCTCAAACTACCACACAATTGAACTCATCTCACACGCCAGTAAAGTAATGCTCAAAATTCTCCAAGCCAGGCTTCAGAAGTACATGAAATGTGAACTTCCAGATGTTCAAGCTGGTTTTAGAAAAGGCAGAGGAACCAGAGATCAAATTGCCAACATCAGCTGGATCACTGAAAAAGCAAGAGAGTTCCAGAAAAATATCTATTTCTGCTTTATTGACTATGCCAAAGCCTTTGACTGTGTGGATCACAATAAACTGGAAAATTCTGAAAGAGATGGGAATACCAGACCACCTGACCTGTCTCTTGAGAAACCTGTATGCAGGTCAAGAAGTAACAGTTAGAACTGGACATGGAACAACAGAAGAGTTCCAAATAGGAAAAGGAGTACGTCAAGGCTGTATATTGTCTCCCCGCTTATTTAACTTATATGCAGAGTACATCATGAGAAACGCTGGGCTGGATGAAGCACAAGGTGGAATCAAGACTGCCGGGAGAAATATCAATCACCTCAGATATGCAGATGACACCAACTTTATGGCAGAGAGTGAAGAGGAACTAAAAAGCCTCTTGATGAAAGTGAAAGATGAGAGTGAAAAAGTTGGCTTAAAGCTCAACATTCAGAAAACGAAGATCATGGCATCTGGTCCCATCACTTCATGGCAAATAGGTGGAGAAACAGTGGAAACAGTGGCAGACTTTATTTTTAGGGGCTCCAGAATCACTGCAGATGGTGATTGCAGGCATGAAATTAAAAGATGCTTACTCCTTGGAAGGAAAGTTATGACCAATCTAGGTAGCATATTAAAGAGGAGAGACATTACTTTGCCAACAAAGGCCCATCTAGTCAAGGCTATTGTTTTTCGAGTAGTCATGTATGGATGTGAGAGTTGGACTGTGAAGAAGGCTGAGTGCTGAAGAATTGATGCTTTTTAACTGTGGCGTTGGAGAAGACTCTGGAGAGTCCCTTGGACAGCAAGGAGATCCAACCAGTCCATCTGAAGGAGATCAGCCCTGGGATTTCTTTGGAGGGAATAATGCTAAAGCTGAAACCCCAGTACTTTGGCCACCTCATGTGAATGCTGGGAGGGATTGGGGGCAAGAGGAGAAGGGGACGACAGAGGATGAGATGGCTGGATGGCATCACTGACTCGATGGACGTGAGTTTGAGTGAACTCCGGGAGTTGGTGATGGACAGGGAGGCCTGGGGTGCTGCATTCATGGGGTCACAACGAGTCAGACACGACTGAGCACATGAACTGAACTGAATGCCCCTACTAATCCCTGTTATCACCATATTGATGCTGCTTAGGATTGCTCCATGTATTATCAATTGTCTCACCCATTTTGTCTCTTTTCAGGTCAACAAGCTACAAAATGCAGTGCTAGTTCAACAAGGATATATAAAACTACACCCAACCATGGAAAATATTACGCACCCTTAGATGGACACCACTATAAGGACTCTGAGGCTTGAGACTAGCAAGAGGAGGAGGCCCAATGCCCCTCGCCATCCTAGCTCAGCAGGAAGCAGTAGCTAGAAAGACCTTGATGCCCATATTCCCAAAGAATTATGCTTCCCATTTTTTGAGGAGGGAATGTTAGGTAGTTAAGAAAAGTGAGGCTAAAAGATAAAGAAGAGAAAAGCCCATGAAAATTGAACAAAGAAAGGTCCAAGCACCAGAGTGAGAACCTCAGGTGAAACAAACAGCCCTCATGGCTAGCTCAATTTACATAGGGCAGGCTCCAGGGGAGCAGAAAAAAGCATAAAAAGAGGAGCCAAAATTGAGCCTCAGGCTTCTCTCCACTCTGTGCTTCTTTTGGGTTGAGCTGCCCTCATGCCTTGAGGATGTATTTTCCTTTGCTTGCCAAATAAAACTGAGTTCTAACACCGATCCGTTCATCACTTCAAATTTTTGCTGTGGCAAGACAGAACTGAGGAAATTACAAACTCCCCCTAACAATAATAATTAATACACCTGGACAGAATATTAAAAAGCAGAGACATTATACTTTGCCAACAAAGATCTGTCTAGTCAAGGCTATGGTTTTTCAAGTAGTCATACATGAATCTGAGAGTTGGATTATAAAGAAAGCTGAGCACCAAAGAATTGATGCTTTTGAACTGTGGTGTTGGAGAAGAATCTTGAGAGTCCCTTGGACTGCAAGGAGATCCAACCAGTTCATCCTAAAGGAGATCAGTTCTGGGTGTTCATTGAAGGACTGATGTTGAAGCTGAAACTCCAATATTTTGGACACCTGATGTGACGAACTGACTCATTTGAAAAGACTCTGATGCTGGGAAAGATTGAAGGCAGGAGGAGAAGGGGATGACAGAGGATGAGATGGTTGGATGGTATCACCAAGGACATAAGTTTGAGTAATCTCTGGGAGTTGGTGATGGACAGGGAGGCCTGGCGTGCTGCAGTCCATGGGGTTGCAAACAGTCAGACATGACTGAGCGACTGAACTGAGATATAACACCAAAGGCATAAGCTGTGAGAGAAATAATTGATAAGCTGGGCTTCATTAAAATGAAAAACTTCTGCTCTGGGAAAGACATTGTTAAGAAAATGAGAAGACAAAACAAAGACTAGGAGGAAATATTTGCAAAAGATGAATCTGATACAGGACTGTTATCTAAAACATACAAAGAAATATTAGAGCTCAATAATGAGAAGAGAAACAACCTGATTGAAAAATGGACCATGATAGACACCTCACCAAAGAAGATATGCAGATGGAAAACAAGCATATGAAACGATGTTTCCTGTCAGATGTCATCAGGGAAATGCAAATTAAGATGAGATACCACCTATATGGATGGACAAAATCCAGAACGTTGACCACACCAAATTCTGGGGAGAATATGGAGCTATAGGAACAACTGTTTCATTGCTGTGGGAATGCAAATGGTGCAGCCACTTTGAAAGGCAGTTTGGCAATTTCTCACAAAACTAAACACACACACACACACACACACACACACACACACAAACTAAGCACAATCTTGTCATAGGATCCAGCATTCAGACTCCTTGGTATTTACCCAAATGAGTTCACAACTTGTCTACACATGTACCCGCGCTGGTTATTTATGGAAGCTTTATTCCTAATCATCAAAACTTAGAAGTAACCAAATTCTTCATCAGTATGTGAGTGGACAAATAAACTGTGGTCCATGTATACAATGAACTATCACTCAGTGGTAAAAAGAGATATGTTATCAAGACTTGAAAGGACACAGAGGAGCCTTAGACATGTGTGACTAAGAAAATAAGCCATTCTAAAAGGCTCCAAACCATATGATTCTAACTACAACATTCTGGGAAAACACAAAATTACAGACACAATAAAAAATCAGAGATATCCAGAGGTTGGGGACGTGGGGGTGAGTAGGTGGAGCACAGTGGATTTTCAGGGCAGCAAAACTACTCTGAATTGATAATACTGGATATATTCAATCACTCAGTCGTGTCTGACTCTTTGTGACCCCATGGACTGTAGCCAATCAAGCTCCTCTGTCCATGGGATTCTCCAGGCAAGAATACTGGCGTGGGTAGCCATTCCCATCTCCAGGGGATCTTCCTGACCCAGGGATTGAACCTGTGTCTCCTGCATTGCAGGCAAATTCTTTTACCCCGGAGCCACTGAGGAAGCCCATAATGGTGGATACATGTTATTAAATATTTGTCAAAACTCATAGAAATGTACAGCACCAGAAGTGAACCCTAATTTAAAACTGTGGACTCTAGGTGATTATGATGTGTTAATACACGTTTGTTAATTGTATCAAATGTACTATCTGGTGTGGGATGTTGCTTGTGGGGAAGGCTGTGCATGTCAGGAGGCACGGGATACACGAAACTCTCTACACTTGTTAACTCGATTTTGCTATGAAACTAAAACTGCCCTAAAAGATAAAGTCAATTCAAAATCGGCGGGCGGGGGGGAAACCAATGTAAAAAAAAAAAAAAAAATCGGCGGGTGGGGGGGAAACCAATGTAATGTGGTGGAAGTACTCACTTCTCTCCTGCTCCCTTACACCCCACACAGAATGGTTCACTTCCTATACTTCTGGCCATAAACTGTGTTTATCCCCCAATAAGCAATTCTCTGCAACAGCAGGTGGTGTCTTACAAATTAACTTAATTCTGACCCCTATCTTATCTGGAAATAGTGTCAGATCCCACAAGTCAAGTGGCGGGAGCCAGCACGAGGAGTCCTGCCCATGGCAAAGGTCATGAGGTTAAGGGGCCCAACAGGCAAAGGCGAGTTGGGCCTTAAGGGAACCTCTCTGGATCTGCTCGTGCATCTGCCTCCAAACCAGAGTCTATCTGCTTTACTGTGTTATGCTTTCCACCTACTCTTCTGACATTATCAGGGGGCTGTCCCCCCCCACCTTTTTCTGGAAAAAGTTAATTTAGAGCTTTTAGATAATAAGTCTCCTGGGCATAATAAGAGTGTTTCAATCCAAAAACCCTTCTGATGGCTTTCTAGCCTGCCTGCCAGACTCTTACAGCAGCACATGTGATTGTTCACAGCCTCCTGACTGTGAGAGGCACAGGAAGCTTAAAACATCCTAGGAATGTAAGGGCTTCTGAGGAGTCAAAATCATTAGAATAGGACTGATTAAGGGTTTCGTTTGTTGAGCCAATACTTGCTGCAAAGTTATCATATCTTTTATTTGTTTATATAGTTGGTATGTAGAAAAAACAGGTAGTAGCCCTGGCATTAGCAACATTAGATCTTTGAGTTAAGTACTTTCTTTGTTATAACCCACTACACCTTTGTTCTACAGGAATGTAACCTTATTTAGTACTTTGAGGGTGATGCAGATTAAAGAAAAAACACTTCAGGGAAAAAGAGTTTTCTGGTTGATAGACATTTATCTAGGAAGACAGTCATAAAAATGTTAACAGGCCCCCTGGCCAGAAGATGATGTAAAACCACCTAAGAACTTTTGTATACGGGAAGGTATGCAAAAAGAAAGCCTGGTCTCAGTAAGGGTCAAGACTGCTGCCCCTGCATAACTCTGCATCTTCCATTATTTCTTTATGTACAACTTGGGGTATATAAGCTGCTTTTGAAAATAAAGTTGTGGGTCTGGCACCAATGCTTGGCTCCCCCATGTCGTTCTTTTCTCCCTTTTCTGGCTGAATTCCAATCTGGAGCATGGAGGCTCACCATGTCTACTTATTTGCCCTGGCTTCTAAGACCCACGCAAGAGGGAGCCCAAGGCGGGGCACCCTCCGCTATTCAAGCGGGTGCCGGTGGCCTACGTAGACGGTGCAACTCCTTGTCTCGGAATTTTATTGGTTCTCTGCGTAAACCAAGTTATTCAGCCTCTTTTCTCCATTAATTTTCCTACTACACTATACTTTCCTAATCTCTCTTTATATCTCTGAGTAAATAAGTCTTTCTTTGCCTACTCCGTCCCTGCTTTGAATTCCCTGGATCCACCGGGGCTGGACCCCGGCAGTCAAGGGCTCAGTCCCACAGGACTGCCTGCCTCCACCAACCACCCCCATGCCCCCAGTCACAAGTCTAAGTTGTCACCTGTACTCCTGGTCAATCTGCTATATACTGGGGCTCCCATGATCCTCTCCTTAGATTTGATAATTCCCTAGAATGGCTCACAGAACTCAAGGAAACTCATTTGTTATAAAAGAATGTAATAAGAGATACAGATAAGCACCCTGGTTGAAGAGATATATGAGGCAAGGTATGCGTAGGGGAACACCAGAGTAGTCCTCTCTCTCTGGGCACATCAGCCTCCTAGCACCACCACGTGTCCACCAACTTGGAGGATCTTTGGACCTGGTTCTTCAGGCACTTTTATGCAGGCTTAATCACTTATGCATTAACTCCATTTTCAACCTCCCTCCCCTATCTGGAGGATAGGAAGTAGGAGGGAAATGTTCAGCCATCTTCATAGCTTAATCATTCTGGTGACAAGTCCCATCCAGGAGTCATGTGGAAGTCAACCAGAATTGACTCATATAAGATACACAGATGGGAAGGGGAGAAATAAACCTGTCTATTTGCAAATAACATGATTTTCTATGTAGGAAATTCCAAAGAGGAGAATGAAAAAGCTGGCTTAAAACTCAACATTCAAAAAACTAAAATCAAAAAAAAACACAAACAAACCAAAATCATGGCATCTGGTCCCATAACTTCATGGCAAATAGAAGGGGAAAAGTGGAAACAGTGACAGAGCTTATTTTCTTGGGCTTCAAAATCACTGCAGATGGTAACTGCAGTCATGAAATGAAAAGACGCTTGCTCCTTGGAGGAAAATCTATGACAAATCTAGACAGCATATTAAAAAGCAAAGACATCACTTTGCGAAAGTCCACATAGTCAAAGCTATAGTTTTGACAGTAATCATGTATGGATTTCCCCGGTGGCTCAGCCGGTGAAGCGTCTGTCTACAATGCTGGAGACGTGGGTTCCATCCCTGGGTCGGGAAGATTCCATGGATAAAGAAATGGCAAACCACTCCAGTACTCTTGCCTAGAAAATCCCATGGATGGAGGAGCTTGGTGCAGGCTACTGTCCATGGGATTGCAAAGAGTCGGGCACAACTGAGCGACTTCTCTTCACTTCACTTCACCTCATGTATGGATTTAAGAGTTGGACCATGAAGAAGGCTGAGTGCCAAAAAATGGATGGTTTTGAACTGTGGTGCTAGAGAAGACTCTTGAGAATCCCTTGGACTGCAAGGAGATCAAACGAGTCCATTTTAAAGGAAATCAACCCTGAATATTCATTGGAGGGACTGATGCTGAAGCTCCAATACTTTGGCCACCTGATGTGAACTGCTAACTCATTGGAAAAGACCCTGATGCTGGGAAAGATTGAGGGCCGGAGGAGAGGGGGGCAGCAGAGTATGAGATGTGTTAGATAGCATCACCAATTCAATGGACATGGATTTGAGGAAGCTCCAGGAGAGAGTGGAGGACAGAGGAGCCTGGTGTGCTGTAGTTGATGGGGTTGTAAAGAGGTGGACATGATTTATTGAGTGAACAATGACAACAACCTCCCAAAGGCCCTGTCTCCTAACACATCACATTAGGGATTAGAGCTTCAACACAGGAACTTGGGTGACATAAACAGTCCCTAATGCCAAGGGTGGGGAATTTTCACTAAATTGACTCATCAGGATTCCTGCTAAACCTGGAACGGGCAGGCCAAGCCCATGGTGGTGCTGGGTCAGGAGGAAGACTCAGGACCCTGACTCACTCTACCCAGTAGAAAAGCCTGTCATTACAGTCATCAGAACAGGCCAGTGCTGACTCATAGATGACTACAACTTCTATAGAATAGGAAGCCCCAAATCCCTACACAAACATGACCAACCAGCTTCTGACAAAGAGGCTGACGTTATTCAGTGCAGGAAATACAGCCTTTTCAACAAGTGGTACTGGAGCCCCACCAAAAATAACTCCAAAAATCAAAACCCAAAAACTTCACCCAACCATCACATCTAAAAAGGTATCATAAACATGGCTTTTACCTTAAAACTATAACATTCTTAGGAAAAACAACAGCAACAACAAAAGAGGAAATCCCCAGGATTTATGATGCAGCCAAGAGTTTTTAAGACTTGACAGTAAAAGCATGACCTGTAAAAGGGAAAACTGATAAAAATCTCATCAAAATTAAAAAAAAAAGCTGCCCTGTGAAATCTATACCAAGAGGATAAACAGACAAGCTACAGACTTCAAGAAACTGTAAATGGTATCTCCAAGAGAACTTGTATCTAGTACATACAAAGACCTCTCACAACTCAACATGAACAGGGAAAATAAAAATAAAAACAAGTAATTTGAAAGTAAGGAAAAGACATGAACAACTATTTCAAAGAGGATACACATGAAAGACACTCAATACCATTAGCCATCGATAAATACAAATTAAAACCACAATGAGATATCATGGCATGAGGATTAGAATGGCAGAAACATAGTGAAATGACATCAACTACTGGTAAGGATTCAGAGAAACTTGACTTCACATCTGCTGCTGGTGGAAACGTAAAATATAGCCGCTCTGGAGAAGAGTCTGGCAATTTCTTGGAAGATTAAATGTGCAATTACCATACAACTCAGAAGTCAGTCACTTGGCTTCTATTCCAGGGGAATGAAAATTTATGTTCACACAAAAACCTGTACATTAAATTTCATAGCAGCTTTGTTCTTTATGGCTTAGAGCCGGAAATAACCTAGATGTCTTTCAGCAGGTAGAAGGCTAAGCACGTGGGGGAGATCCGTGTCCTAGAATGCTGCTTGGCGAAAGAAGGGAACCAACTACTGATACACTCAGTGCGGACAGATCTCTGGAGATTCTGCTAGGTGGAAAGCCCAGGTCCAAAGCGTTAGACACTGTACGGCGGTGGTGGTGACTTAGTTGCTCAGTCGTGTCCAACTCCCTGCAGCCCCATGGACTGTAGCCCAGGAGGCTCCTCTGTCCATGGCATTTTCCAGACAAAAATACTGGACTGGTTACTATTTCCTTCTCCAAAGGATCTTCCACACCAGGGATTGAACCTGTGTCTCCTTCATTGCAGGTGGATTCTTTACCAGCTGAGCTACCAGGGAAGCCCCTGGTGGTGTTGTTCAGTCCCTCGGTTCAGTTCAGTTCAGTTGCTCAGTCGTGTCCGACTCTTTGCGACCCCATGGGCTGCCGCACGCCAGGCCTCCCTGTCCATCACCAACTCCCAGAGTTCACTCAAACTCATGTCCATTGAGTCGGTGATGTCATCCAACCTTCTCATCCTCTGTCGTCCCTTTCTCCTTCTGCCTTCAATCTTTCCCAGCATCAGGGTCATTTCCAATGAGTCAGCTCTCCGCGTGAGGTGGCCAAAGTATTGGAGCTTCAGCTTCAACATCAGTCCTTTCAATGAACACTCAGGACTGATTTCCTTTAGGATGGACTGATTCAATCTCCTTGCAGTCCAAGGGACTCTTAAGAGTCTTCTCCAACACCACAGTTCAAAGGCATCAATTCTTTGGCACTCAGCTTTCCTCACAGTCCAACTCTCACATCCACACATGACGACTGAAAAAACAATAGCCTTGACTAGACGGACCTTTGTTGGCAAAATAATGTGTCTGTTTTTTAATATGCTCTCTAGGTTGGTCATAACTTTCCTTCCAAGGAGTAAGTGTCTTTTAATTTCATGGCTGCAGTCACCATCTGCAGTGATTTGGGAGCCCCCCAAAATAAAGTCTGCCACTGTTTCCACTGTTTCTCCATCTATTTGCCATAAAGCAATGGGACCAGATACCATGATCTTTGTTTTCTGAATGTTGAGCTTTAAGCCAACTTTTTTGCTCTCCTCTTTCACTTTCATCAACAGGCTCTTTAGTTCCTCTTCACTTTCTGCCATAAGGGTGGTGTCTTCTGCATATCTAAGGTTGTTGATATTTCTCCCAGCAATCTTGATTCCAGCTTGTGCTTCATCCAGTCCAGCATTTCTCATGATGTCCTCTGGATAAATTAAATAAGCAGGGTGACAGTGTACAGCCTTGATGGACTCCTTTTCTTATTTGGAACCAGTCTGTTGTTCCATGTCCAGTTCTAACTATTGCTTCCTGCCCTGAGTACAGATTTCTCAAGAGGCAGGTCAGGTGGTCTGGTATTCCCATCTCTTTCAGAATTTTCCACAGTTTATTGTGATCCACACAGTCAAAGGCTTTGACATAGTTAATAAAGCAGAAGTAGATGTTTTTCTGGAATTTTCTTGCTTTTTCAATGATCCAGCAGATGTTGGCAATTTGATCTCTGGTTCCTCTGCCTTTTCTAAATCCATACTGAATATCTGGAAGTTCACAGTTCACGTATTGTTGAAGCCTGGCTTGAATAATTTTGAGCGTTACTTTACTAGCATGTGAAGAAGGCAATGGCACCCCACTCCAGTACTCTTGCCTGGAAAATCCCATGGACGGAGGAGCCTGGTAGGCTGCAGTCCATGGGGTCGTGAAGAGTCAGACACGACTGAGTGACTTCACGTTCACTTTTCACTTTCATGCACTGGAGAAGGAAAAGGCAGCCCACTCCAGGGTTCTTGTCTGGAGAATCCCAGGGTCAGGGGAGCCTGGTGGGCTGCTGTCTATGGGATTGCACAGAGTCAGACACGACTGAACAACTTAGCAGCAGCAGCAGTTACTAGCATGTGAGATAAGTGCAATTGTGCAGTAGCTTGAGCATTCTTTGCCATGGCATTTCTTTGGAACTGGAATGAAAACTGACCTTTTCCAGTCCTGAGGCCATTGCTGAGTTTTCTAAATTTGAATGCATATCAAGTGCAGCACTTTCACAGCATCATCTTTTAGGATTGGAAATAGCTCAACTGGAATTCTATCACCTCCACTAGCTTTGTTCTTAGTGATGCTTCCTAAGGCCCCTTGACTTCACAGTCCAGGATGTCTGATTCTAGGTGAGTGATCATACCACCATGATTATCTGGGTCGTGAACATCTTTTTCATACAGTTCTTCTGTGTATTCTTGCTACCTCTTCTTAATATCTTCTGCTTCTGGTAGATCCATACCATTTCTGTCCTTTATTGAGCCCATCTTTGCATGGAATATTCCCTTGGTATCTCTAATTTTCTTGAAGAGATCTCTAGTCTTTCCCATTCTATTGTTTTCCTCTATTTCTTTGCATTGATCACTGAGGAAGGCTTTCTTTGCACTGATTACTAAGCAAGGAGCTTATCTCTCCTTGCTATTCTTTGGAACTCTGCATTCAAATGGGCATATCTTTCCTTTTTCTCATTTGGTTTTTGCTTCTCTTGTTTTCACCTCTATTTGTAAGGCCTTCTCAGACAGCCATTTTGCTTTTTTGCATTTCTTTTCCATGGGGATGGTCTTGATCCCTGTCTCCTGTACAATGTCACGAACCTCCATCCATAGTTCATCAGGCACTCTATCTATCAGATCTAGGCCCTTAAATCTATTTCTCACTTCAACTGTATATTTGTAAGGGATTTGATTTAGGTCATATCTGAATGGTCTAGTGGTTTTCCCTACTTTCTTCAATTTAAGTCTGAATTTGGCAATAAGGAGTTCATGATCTGAGCCACAGTCAGCTCCTGGTCTTGTTTTTGCTGACTGTTATAGAGCTTCTCCATCTTTGGCTGCAAAGAATATAATCAATTTGATTTTGGTGTTGACCATCTGGTGATGTCCATGTGTAGAGTCTTCTCTTTTATTGTTGGAAGAGGGTGTTTGCTATTACCAGTTCAGTCATTAAGTCATCTCTGACTCCTTGTGACCCTATGGACTATAGCTGACCAGGCCTCGTTGTCCATCACCAACTCCCAGAGCTTACTGAAATTCATGTCCATTGAGTCAGTGATGCCATCCAACCATCTGGTGCTCTCTCGTCCCCTTCTCCTTCTGCCTTTGATCTTTCCCAGCATAAGGGTGTTTTCTAATGAGTCAGCTCTTCTCATCAGGTGGCCAAAGTATTGTAGCTTCAGCTTCAGTATCAGTCCTTCCAATGAATATTCAGGATTGAGTTCCTTTAGGATTGACTGGTTTGATCTCCTTGTAGTCCACGGGACTCTCAAGAGTCTTCTCCAACACCATAGTCATATATTTCCATGCATAGAACACTTTCAAAATGACCAATTTTAGCAATGAAGGACAGATCAGAGGATGCCAGGGTTTAGAAGTTGGTGTGGGTGTAGGCTGTCGAACGGTGACATGGGGGTCTTTGGGTTATGAGATGTTCAGCAGCTTGACTGTGCTGGTATCATGTACATGACAAAGTCATACAGAACAAAAGAGTACAAAAAAGTTGAGAAATCTGAACCACATTGGGGGGGGGGCTCTGTTAATTTCATGCTCTGGCTAAGATATCTACTATAGTTCTGCAAAATGTTGCCATGAGGGGAATCTGGGTAAGGATACAAGAGGTCCCTCTGTGTCATTCCTCTTTATTCACAAGTTGAAAGTGAAAGTTGCTCAGTTGTGTACGACTCTTTGCGACCCCATGGACTAAACAGTCCATGGAATTCTCCAGGGCAGAATACTGGAGTGGGTAGCCTTTCCCTTCTCCAGGGGATCTTCCCAACCTAGGGATCAAAACCAGGTCTCCGACACTGCAGGCGGATTCCTTACCAGCTGAGCCACAAGAGGCTCAAAAACAGCAAACCTTTGTCTCCCACAGTCCTGGAGACAGGACGTTCAGGACCAGAGCACCAGCAGGCTCGGTGTCTGGCGAGGCCCCTTCCTGGTTTACAGCTGCCCATCCACCCTGTGTCCTCACCTGGAGGAAGGGATGCTGCAGCTCCGTGTGTCTCCTCTACAAGGGTACCAGCCTCATCATGGGAGCTCCACTCTCGTGACCTCATTGCCTCCCAAAGCCATCACTTTGCAGTTAGGGTTTCAATGTGTATGTTTCCAGGGAGGCAGAATTTACACATTCAGACAATAATGGATATAGTAATGTACAATATCATCTTCATACAATTTCACAATTTTCTCAATAAAAATTCAACTGAAAAACTGCAGTGGGCCCAGGGGTAAGGCACTAGGAGGTGACTGAGGTCAGGGGAGACCCCTCAGAGATGATCTTGAAGTCGAGAACTAAGCCAGGAAAAGTTGCTCAGACAGGGTGAGTGTGCAGTGAGTGGGCAGGAGCTTGGGGTGCCCACTAAGGACCCTCCTGTTTCCTCAGCTGAGAGGGTTATCTGTTGTAACTGGGAAGAACAGAATTGATTCCAAGTTGGGTCTGTTTCTCTTCCGTTAACATTTGCTTCCCGTTGTTTTTGTTATTGTAATCACTAAAAGGATGCTGTCTATAGGTGTCAGCATCCTAATGGCCCGCCTCAGGGAACCTGCCCTTCTGCCAGACTGCTAACCTAAAGTGTCCTTGTCCAGCTTACAGGGGAACATTTTGACCCTGCCCACCTGTGAATGGCTGCAGAAAAGAAGAAATGAACACATTCCCTCACCAACGCTGGCCAACCCAGGAGGTATTTTGCAAGACTTATGGCCTTTTTACTTTCTCACTTCCTTCTTCTCCCTGTTTTCTAAGAGAAACTGGCATCCAGACCCTGTTAAGACAGTACTCTCGGGTGCTAGCTCGCCATCTTGGCGGGGGCCCAGTTTTCCGAATAAAGCTGTGTTCCTTGTCTCAACATTCTGAATTATTTGACTGGCATGTGGTGAGTAGACGGAGCTTGGACTCAGTAACACTGTGACAAACTAAAGCAAATTTCAGAAAGTATCAAGTAAAAAGGTTACTGTGGGTACTGGGTGGTTCTGTGTGGTGGGTGAGGGATGCAGAGACATGTAATTTGACAGGAACCTGTTACTGAACACACACCAGGCCAGTGAAAAGGATAGATGAGGTGCTGAGGCAAGGAATATGACTTTATGCAGAGAGCTGGCTGACCGAGAAAATGGCAGTCTAATGTCTCAATATAACCATCTTGTCGGGGTCTGGATGTCTGGTTCTTTAATAGAATCAGGGAGAGAGAAGCAAAGAGGAGCTACAGTCAAAAGGCAGCATAGACAGGGAGAGGCAGAGAGGAAGTAAAGTAAAAAAGGTCTTCCATCTTGCAAAACATCTCTGTGAAGGGCCGGCCTTTAGAAAGGGGTGTGCTTATCTCTTCTCTTTTGTAACCATTCACAGGTGGACAGGGTCAGATTATCATTTTATGAGCTGAACAGACACTTCAGTCAGGCAGAGGGGCAGGGTCCTTTGAGGCAGGCCATCATGTACAATTATAATAACAACAGCAACGAAAAGCAAGTTAAAGAAATAGTTTTCAACATGGAGTCAGAATTGGCTTCTCCCTGCAGCAAACCTACCGATCATAACAGGCTTTTGTATCTCCCCTGTCCCTCGTTGACCCCTGTAGAATGGGCATTTTCCCCTCTGAGGGACGACTTTAGAAGGTCACCAGTCAGCACACAGCACAGCCAAGGTCACCAGGGGAAAAGTCACTATGGATTGAGCACCAGTTAAAAAATTAACTGACTATTCCTGAGTGGCACGGTGAAGGGTTTCTGTGTGAGATAATGGTTTAGAATGAGGTGGAAAATGACGAAGGCGAAGGCTCTGATACTGCTGGGCCCTCTGCACCTTTGGTGCGGTGTCCCAGAGGAGACATTCAGGCTGGTGGCCCGGGGTGGGGGCTGCTGCCCTCAGCTGTGCACCCCGCACAGCACTTCCGCTCATGCCCCTTTTCAGCAGGGGGCACGAGCCTGTCAGCAGGCGGCATCAATTTGGGGACTGGGGGCCCTCTGATGTTTGGGTGGGTGGGTGGTCTTGTTGCCTAGTCCAAGCTCACTCTGTTAGGCACTAAGTGAACGGTGCTCAGTCGTGTCCGACTCTCTGCGACCCCATGGACGATACAGTCCAGGGAATTCTCCAGGCTAGAATCCTGCAGTGGGTAGCCTTTCCCTTCTCCAGGGGATCTTCTCAACCCAGAGATCGAACCAGGTCTCCTGCATTGCAGGTGGCTTCTTTACCAGCTGAGACACCAGGGAAGCCCAAGAATACTGGAGTGGGTAGCCTATCCCTTCTCCAGGGGATTGTCCCGACCCAGGAATCAAACCAGGGTCTCCTGAATTGCAGGTGGCTTCTTTACCAGCTGAGACACCAGGGAATCCCCACAGTGCAGCCGATTAACCGAGACACAAGATGCTGAGGCAAGATATAGGACTTTATTCGGAAAGCTGGCTGAACAAGATGGCAGACAAGTGTCTGAAAATAACCATCTTATTGGGGGTCTGGAGGCCAGATTCTTTTATAGAACAGAGGGGGAGAGGAGGTGAACAAATACAGTAAAAAGGCCATTAAGCTTACAAATATCTCCTGGAATGGCAAGCCCAGGAAAGGGATGTGTTAATTTCTTCCTTCCTCCTATCCACAGGTGAACAGCATCTGAATAAAGGCATTTTAACAGTCAGGCAGAGGAGCAGGATTCTTGGTATGAGCAGCCGTTATATATGATTATAATAATAGAAGCAACGAAAAGCAAATCAGAAACAGTTCCAACGCAGATCAGGACTGGCTCATCCCTGCCACAGCCTGAGAACTCTGTGGGTGACACAGAGTTACCTGCCCCCTCCACCGTGTGCAGGGAGGGGGCCTCCTCTGCTCTGTTCTATCTCATGAGCAATCAAATGCTGGCTGTGCCCCACTATGTTGTTTCATGACCTCCTGATGGGGCCTGCCAGCTACTTGGAAAACACTGTTCTTTGGGGTTTCCACCTTCGCTCAGTGAGGCATCCAGGGCAGCCCTGGGATGGACAGGGACTTGGGGAGTGGGCCCAAGCAGTAGGAAGCCTCACTGAAATATCTGTATCTCTGAAATACTATCAGGTTTAAGAGAATCCGCCTTTGGAATTATTCTGGGGTTGGGCTTCCCTGGTGGCTCAGATGGTAAAGAATCTGTCTTCAATGTAGGAGACTTGGGTGTGATCCCTGGGTCAGGAAGGTCCCCTGGAGAAAGAAATGGCAACCCACTCCAGTATTCTTGCCTGGAGAATTCCCATGGATGGAGGAGCCTGGTGGGCTACAGTCCACGGGATCGCAGAGTCGGACACATGCCTCACTGAACAACTAGCACTGCTTTAACCTTTGGTGAGCCCAACTGAGGGCGTGTCGCCACTTGCTGTGGTCTGGCCTTCTAAGGGAGACAGATTCTGCAGAAACAGGCAGAGTTCTCTGAAGGCGTCCAAGTGGGTGGGGTGGACTGGGGTGGTGACCGTTGGGTGTCCTGAGCTTTGCTGGCTGTAGGGGCAGCGCTGGAGCTGGTCGGGGGCGGGGGCCCCCCGGTTGTTGCAGAGAAGCCAATTCTGACTCCATGTTGGAAACATTTTTAGACTCGCTTTAAGTTGCTTTTGTTATTATAATTATACACAATAGCCTGCCTCTGAGGACCCTGCCCTTCTGCCAGACTGTAAATTAAAGTGTCCTTGTTCAGCCCATAATCTGTCCCTGCCTACCTGTGAATAACTTCAACAAAAAGAAGAGATTAACATACCCTTTTCAAAGGCTGGCCATTTCTGGAGATGTTTTGCAAGACTGAAGACCCTTTCACTTTACTTCCCCACTGCCTCTTCCTCTCTGCTCTGCCTTTGACTTCAGTTTCTCATTGCTTCTCTCACAGGCTTTGTAAAAGAACCTGGCATCTAGGCCCCAATAAAATGGTTATTTGGAGACATGAGTTGGCCATCTTCTTGGTCAATCTGCTTTGGCTTTCCAAATAAAGTCCTATTCCTTGCCTCAACACCTCCTCTCTCATCGGCCTGCCCGGCAGCAAGCAGAGTGAGCTTGCACTCAGTAAACGGGCTTGGCTGGGTTCACCTGTGTGGTTTAGAAATGGCTGGAGACAACTTGTTTCCAGGTGTCACATTTACCAGGTTCTAACTTAACAGAAGGAAAGTTATGACCAACCTAGATAGTATATTGAAAAGCAGAGATATTACTTTGCCAACAAAGGTCCGTCTAGTCAAGGCTATGGTTTTTTCAGTGGTCATGTATAGATGTGAGAGTTGGACCATGAAGAAAGCTGAGTGCCAAAGAATTGATGCTTTTTTTTAAAACTTAAATTTATTTAATTGGAGGCTAATTACTTTACAATATTGTATTGGTTTTGCCATACATCAACATGATGCTTTTGAACTGTGGTGTTGGAGAAGACTCTTGAGAGTCCCTTGGACTGCAAGGAGATCCAACCAGTCCATTTTAAAGGAAATCAGTCCTGGGTGTTCTTTGGAGGGAATGATGCTGAAGCTGAAACTCCAATATTTTGGCCACCTCATGTGAAGAGTTGACTCATTGGAAAAGACCCTGATGCTCAGAGGGATTGGGGGCAGGAGGAGAAGGGGACGACAGAGGATGAGATGGCTGGATGGCATCACCGACTCGATGGACATGAGTTTGAGTGAACTCTGGGAGATGGTGATGGACAGGGAGGCCTGGTGTGCTGTGATTCATGGGGTCGCAAAGAGTCGGACACAACTGAGCGGCTGAACTGAACTGAACAGATTGTTAAGTCTTTGGTGTTTGGTTTTCTGGCTCAAGTGCAGCCTGTTGGAAAGAAAAGGACTTCATCTCGCAGGGATAGCTGGCCACTGCGTCCACTCCCCAGAGGCCTGGGGCTCCCGGGTGGGGGTTGCCTCCCAGGTCCCCTAGTGACAGGACAGCCAGGACCGCCTGCGCTGGCTGCCTCAGCCTGTGGCTCTGAATGAATGAGTCATTCCCTCCCGCCCTCCCGGGCGCTACCTAGGACCAGGCGGGTCCCAGAGTGAACCCGGGCCAGAGAGACCCAGGGGACCACCTTTGGCCTGTGGGGCCCACTCTCATCCCCAGCCCGGCGCTAGGTCCACACCGGTAACTCTGGGACTTGCCCCAGACAATCCGCCTGCCCCACGCTTGCACTCGGGGTGGGTGCCCGCAGATACCCTGGCCCCGGCCGGGGCGGGGGGGTCACCTCTGTCCCTCAGGTCTCTGCTGTCAGGAGGGGAAGAAGCCGCAGGGAGGTGTCGTGGGCGGGACGAGTGGCTTAATGAGTAAGCGGTTGGTCTCCGGTCACTCGCCGTCGCCCGCTGCGCAGCAGGAAACCCGGCGGAGGTGGGGCGGGGGGGCCGGGATGGGAGGAGCTGCGGGCCGGCGGGCGGGGACCCCCGGGAGGCCTGACTCCACCAGCTCCCCAGTACCTCCCGGCACAGGTCGGGCAGTCTCTGCGCGGGGAGTCTCCGTGGCCGGAGTCCAGTTTTCGGGAATCACCCTGCCGGTAAGGCGACTCGGTGCGAGGACGCGGGGCCATCGGCGGGGAGGGTGCGCGGGTAAGCTGTGCCGGGAGAGCGCACGGGGAGCGAGTGCGCGCAGCGAGCCCGGGGAGGGCGTGCTCCGAGGGGGTGCGGGGAGGGCGCGCGCGGAGGAAGTGCGGGGAGGATGTACCCTGAGGGTGTGCTGGATGAGCGCGCGCGGAGGACGTGACGGGAGGGGGTGCGGGAGGGAGGGCACTCACCCTCGCCTCCGCCACTCGGTGTCCGGGCTCCGCCAAGATGCTGGGTCCACCTGGTGCATGAGATGCGCAGTCCAAACCGAGCGAGATGGGTCCCGGGACACCTGGAGCGCCCCCTTCTTCCGAGGGGAGAGTGGAAATGACGTTTTGGAGAAGGACTGTTACCAGACATTCAGAGTTAAAATGAACTCAGGTGTGTGCGTTAGGCCAACAGATTAAGTGTCACAGGGTAAAATACTGGCGGCAAGGTGTCCGGCAGATCAAAAGAGAAAATTTTACAGTTAAAGTGTCTGACACAAATATGATTTGCACCGGGGATCGGGTCTGTTTGCCGCTCTTGTAACCGGCAGGTTGCTTTTAAGACGGGCATGTGGGGGCGCCTCCCCAGCTCTGGGGTCTGGGGCGTGTCTAGGTAAGTCAGAGTCCCCGCCCGAAGCCTTCTCCTACCCGCTCTTTCCCAGCCCTGGCCGTCTTTCGCTGTCCTCGCCAGAGGCCGGCTCTGCCTTGTGCAGTTCCCCGCGGATGGTGACTTGCAGAGAAACCCCCTCTGAAATGCAGGCTGGAATGGGGCCATATCCTGTAAGCTGGCTCCAGGCGTAGTGACTCTGCGCTCTGAACTCTGCGGCTGTTTTCCGTCCTCCCGGCTGCCTCTCCGTCTCCTTGCCCTGCCTAGCCTGGTCTCCCTTCGCACATCTTCCCCCCCTTCCTGTGTTTCCGGGTCGGAGACCTTTGATTCTATTCATTGGCTGTGACCCTGCCTTTTAAAAGATTTGCAATTTCCCTGAATAGAAAGAACCGTCGCCCAGTGGGTTTCCCACCGTGCCAACCCCTCCCAGGACTGCCTTGCCTTTCACTCGGCCTGCCTGACTCTTAGCAGAGGGCCCCCTCTCCCACTTCTGGGTCAATTCCGCCCTCCCCCCTCCCCCACCCCCGCCACCATTCCGCCCTACCCCCCCCGCCCCGCCCCCATTCCGCCTGCCTCTGCCCCCCGCCCCTCCACCTCTCAGAGGCCAAACTGATCTTTTGCAGTCTTTCTACATTCAAAGACTGCAGACTAATTCAAACAGTTTTATCAGACATGAATTACATTTTTTATTCCAGTATTCTCAACCCTGGTAGGCATTGAAGTACCACTTAAGTTGAAACAAAGTAGTTATTCTTTACATTGGCTTTTGTCCAAGTGAACTTTCTGTTGTCATAAAATTAATACAAATTCATTAAAAAAAAAAAAAACAGAACAAATATACCACAAGAAAGTGAAACTTTCAGTTTTTCTGCTTCCTAAAGATAAACCCTGAACATCTTTCTGGTCTTCCCTGCCTCCTTCCTCTCATATACACACACATTTGCTTTTGAAATATGTTCATTCAAAAAATATATAGATATATAAACGTTTACACACTAATCTATATGCCCAAAGTAATCCACCTGTCTGAATTGGATTAAATAGGTTAAAACTAAAATAAAACAGAACAACAACAAACACAAAACAAGAAAACCAAAACCAGCTGCCAGCTGGAGGGCTTTTTAATTTCGCAAGTTGGATGTAGCAGAGCTAGAGTGAGGGCCCAGTTAAGGAAGTGGCGCTGGTGGTTTAGTCACTCAGTCGTGTCTGACTCTTGCGACTGCATGGACTGTAGCCCGCCAGGCTCCTCTGTCCATGGTATTCTCCAGGCGAGAATACTGGAGTGGGTTGCTATTTTCTTCTCCAGGGGATCTTCCCGACCCAGGAATAGAACCCAGATCTCCTGCATTGCAGGCAGATTCTTTTCTATCTGAGCTGAGGGACGCCCCTGTAGGGAAGGGGTGGGGTCAAACTAGGTTACATCCTGTCTCACAGAACAACAGGCAATGGAGAAATTGAAACACTCTCTGGACAGGCCTCAGTTAGGAACCAGAGTGAGAGTTTCAGAACCTTTGAGTCTCTTCACTGATGGTTGGCAAGAAGGTGAGTGATGGCCTCCTGTATCTCATGTGGAAATGTTGGCAAGCTCTTGGCTCCCAGTCCACCAGTGCTGAATAGAAAGATGGAGACAGTTTGGAGGAAATAGAAGTGACTTTATTCCGTTTGCTGGGCAAGGGGTAGAACACAGCAGGCTAGCACCTCAGGTACTATGCCTCGCTTCTAGCAGAACCGAGAGACTTTATAGCCTGGGTCTCATCATCTAGGGTAGATGATAAGGCTCAGAGTGATGAAGGTCTCACCTCCTTGCATTATTTCAAAACAGTCACAGCTGGCGACAGGCTGCCTGGTAATTGGGTCCATTTGTCTCTGGGTTATGAGCTTCCCTGCTGGCTCAGCTGGTAAAGAATCTGCCTGCAATGCGGGAGACCTGGGTTCAATCCTTGGGTTGGGAAGACCCCTTGTAGAAAGGGAAAGGCTACCCACTCCAGTATTCTGGCCTGGAGAATTCCATGGACTATATAGTCCAGTCAGTCAATCAGTCAGTTCAGTCACTCAGTCATGCCTGACTCTTTGCGACCCCACGGACTGCAGCACACCAGGCCTCCCTGTCCATCACCAACTCCAGGAGTTTACTCAAACTCGTGTCCATTGAGTCAGTGATGCCATCCAACCATCTCATCCTCTGTCGTCCCCTTCTCCTCCCGCCCTCAATCTTTCCCAGCATCAGGGTCTTTTCCAACCAGTCAGTTATTTGCATCAGCTGGCCAAAATATTGGAGTTTCAGCTTTAGCATCAGTCCTTCCTATGAATATTCAGGACTCATTTCCTTTAGGATGGACTGGTTGGATCTCCTTGCAGTCCAACGGATTCTCAAGAGTCTTCTCCAACACCACAGTTCAAAAGCATCAATTCTTCGGTGCTCAGCTTTCTTTATAGTTCAATTTTCATATCCATACACGACTACTGGGAAAACCATAGCTTTGACTAGATGGACCTTTGTCAGCAAAGTAATGTGTCTACTTTTTAATGTGGTGCCTAGATTGGTCATAACTTTTCTTCTAAGGAGCAAGCATCGTTTAATTTCATGACTGCAGTGATTTTGGAGCCCAAGAAAATAGTCTCTCATTGTTTCCCCTTCTATTTGCCATGAAGTGATGGGATCTGATGCCATGATCTTAGTTTTTTGAATGTTGAGTTTTAAGTCAAATTTTTCACTTCGTTTTTTTCACTTTCTTCTATTTCTTCCTTAAGGGTGGTGTCATCCACATATCTGAGGTTATTGATATTTCTCCTAGCGATCTTGATTCCAGCTTGTGCTTCATCCAGCCCAGCATTTCTCATGATGTCCTCTGCATATAAGTTAAACAAGCAGGGTGACAGTATACAGCCTTTTTACCAATTTGGAACCAGTCTGTTGTTCCATGTCCAGTTCAAACTGTTGCTTCCTGACCTGCATACAGATTTCTCAGGAGGCTGGTCAGGTGGTCTGGTATTCCCGTCTCTTTAAGAATTTTCCACAATTTGTGGTGATCCACACAGTCAAAGGCTTTGGCATAGTTAATAGAGCAGAAGTAGATTTTTTCTGGAATTCTCTTGCTTTTTCGATAATCCAACTGATGTTGACAATTTGATCTCTGGTTCCTCTGCCTTTTCTAAATCCAGCTTGAACATCTGGAAGTTAATGGTTCAGATACTGCTGAAGCCTGGCTTGGAGAATTTTGAGCATTACTTTACTAGCATGTAAGATGAGTGCAATTGTGCGGTTGTTTGAGCATTCTTTGGCATTGCCTTTCTTTGGGATTGGAATGAAAACTGACCTTTTCCAGTCCTGTGGCCACTGCTGAGTTTTCCGAATTTGCTGGCATATTGAGTGCAGCACTTTCACAGCATCTTCTTTTTAGGATTTGAAATAGCTCAACTGGAATTCCATCACCTCCACTAGCTTTGTTCATAGTGATGCTTTCTAAGGCCCACTTGGCTTTTGCATTCCAGGATGTGTGGCTCTAGAGAGTGATCACACCATCGTGATTATCTGGGTTGTGAAAATCTTTTTTGTACAATTCTTCCGTATATTCTTGCCACCTCTTCTTAATATCTTCTGCTTTCGTTAGGTCCATACCATTTCTGTCCTTTATCAAGCCCATCTTTGCATGAAATGTTCCCTTGGTATCTCTAATTTTCTTGAAGAGATCTGTAGTCTTTCCCATTCTGTTGTTTTCCTCTATTTCTTTGCATTGATCACTGAGGAAGTCTTTTTTTGTCCTTGCTATTCTTTGGAACTCTGCATTCAGATGCTTATATCTTTCCTTTTTTACTTTGCCTTTGCTTCTCTGCTTTTCACAGCTATTTGTAAGGCCTCCCCAGACAGCCATTTTGCTTTTTTGCATTTCTTTTTCTTGGGGATGGTCTTGATCCCTGCCTCTTGTACAATGTCACGAACCTCCGTCCATAGTTCATCAGGCACTCTATCAGATCTAGTCCCTTAAATCTATTTCTCACTTCCACTGTACGATCATAAGGGATTTGATTTAGTAACACGTTTGGAAGTCCCAAGGTTCAGGCATGTAAAGGCTTTCAGGACCTCAAAGTCTTGAGCTCAGTATAGTTGTTAGGTAACAATGGCTTATTCTGGAGCCCTTTGTGTGGCTCTCGTATGAAAGCCTCTGACTGTCATTCACTGCATCCAAGATTTCAGAGCCCCCAGTCACCTCCAGGATGGGGTCACGTTGGTGGTGATACTGGCCACCCTTGTGCCTGGTCCCGGATCAGTGCCCAATCCACCCTTCTCCACCCTGAGCCCGCTGAGCTCTGCATCCTCCACATGTCTCATGGGCTTCAGGTCTCCTCGCTGTGAATTCTGTTTGTCCTGTCCTCTCTCTGCTGCACCTTTTCCTGGCTATTTCTAGGAATCCGGGATCATTAAGAAGCAACTCGTTCCTCACGCTGAACTAGAGAAGTCTGTGCCTTTACCCGGCTCTCCCTAGGCCAACAGGCATTGGAGTTCACATTCACACATGTTTACTACACTGGTCTCAGAGTCCTGCATCTTGTTCTCTCTCTACAGATCACACACAACACGTGCTGATACTAACCTTAACAGGTACACCTGTTGGTGATTTTACTGAATGGCTAATGAGTGCAATTCTTAGCACCTTCTGCTATCTTACAGATAAATAGAAAGGCATTGTAGTTGTTCAGTTGCTAAGTCGTGTCCAACTCTTTGTGACCCCATGGACTGCAGCACACCAGACCTCCCTGTGCTTCACCATCTCCCAGAATTTGCTGAAGCTCATGCTCACTTAGTTGGTGATGATATCCAACCATCTCATCCTCTGTCACCCCCTTCAATTTTTCCCAGCATCTGGGTCTTTTCTATGAGTCCGCTCTTCGAGGCAGGTGGGCAAAGTATTGGAGTTATAGCTTTATCATCAGTCCTTCCAATGAATATTCAGAGTTGATTTCCTTTAGGATTGACTTGCTTAATCTCTCGACTGTCCAAGGACTCTGAAGAGTCTTCTCCAACACCACAGCTGGGAAGCATCAATTCTTTGGCACTCAGCCTTTTTTATGGTTCAGCTCACATTTGTGCATGACTACTGGAAAAACCATAGCTTTGACTATATGGACTTTTGTCAGCAAAGTGATGTCTCTGCTATTTAATATGCTGTTTAGGTTTATCATAGCTTTCCTTCCAAGAAGGAAGCATCTTTTAATTCCATGGCTGCAGTCACTGTCCACAGTGATTTTGGAGCCCAAGAAAATAATCAGGCTTTAGCATAGTGAGTGAAGCAGAAGTAGATGTTTTTTTTCTGGAATTCTCTTGCCTGTTTTCTATGACCCAACAAATGTTGGCAATTTGATCTCTCTGTTCCTCTGCCACTTCTAAATCCATCTTGTACATCTGGAAGTTTTCCATTCACGTACTGCTGAAGCCTAGCTTGAAGGGTTTTGAGCATTACCTTGCTAGCATGTGAAATGAACACAATTATATGGTAGTTTGAACCTTCTTTGGCTTTGCCCTTCTTTGGGATGAAAGCTGCTGACCTTTTCCAGTCCTATGGTCAGTGCTGGGTTTTCCAAATTTGCTGGCATATTGAGTGCAGAACTTTAACAGCATCATCTTTTAGAATTTTAAATAGCTCATGTAGAATTCTATCACCTCCACTAGCTTTGTTCGTAGTAATATTTCCTAAGGCCCACTTGACTTCACACACCAGGATGTCTGGCTCTAGGTGAGTGACCACACCATCATGGTTATCTGGGTCATTAAAACCTTTTTTGTATTGTTTTCTGTATTCTTGCCACCTCTTGTTAATCTCTTCTGCTTCTGTTAAGTCCTTGCCATTTCTGTCCTTTTTTTGAGCCCATCTTTGCATGAAATGTTCCCTTGGTATCTCCAATTTTCTTGAGATCTATAGTCTTTCCCATTCTATTGTTTTCCTCTACTTTGCATTGTTCACTTAAGGGCTTCTTATCTCTCCTGTCTGGAACTCTGCATTCAGATGGGTATATCTTTCCCTTCCTCCCTTGCCTTTTGCTTCTAAGTTACTAAAAAGGTGAAGTAAAAGTATGAGGCAAGTGCCTGAATTCCCCCTGACGTTGCCACTCCGGCCACAGCTGTATTGGGTGAATAGGGGTGGGCAGGACTGGGTGGCACCTCTTGTGGGTGGACAGCACTGTGGTGCTGATTCAGTGCTGGGGTTTGTGCAAGTTAGTGTTTCTCTGCTAAGGAGGAAATGAAGTGAGTGCTGCATAAGTATTGACCTGGGGTGATGCCCAGGCTGAACATCAGCTGTACAACATCAAGGGTGTGTCCTTAGGAAATACATAAGCATACTGTCTGTTGGAGGAAACAGGTGCATGATAGCATTAATTCAGTAAAGCAAATGAAAAAGCAGTTGTCAAAAATGTTCCCTAAATTCTCTGAATGAGCTTGCCTATGATGACTTCTAGTTACACTGCACAAAGGCTTCCCTGGCGACTCAGATGGTAAAGACTCCCTACAGTGCAGGAGATGTGGGTTCTATCCCTGGGTTGGGAAGATCCCCTGGAGAAGGAAATCGCAACCCACTCCAGTATTCTTGCCTGGAAAATCCCACGGGCAAAGGAGCCTGGCAGGCTACAGGCCATAGTGTTGCAAAGAGTCGGACACGACTGTGTGACTTACACTTCCAATGCTCTTTAAGTTGTGACCTGAGTTGAACCGACTGCAGTGGACCCTGGAGGGCTCCCTCTCTCTCTGTCTGCATTAAACCCCAGGGGGAAAGACTTTGGTCTCGATGGTGAAGGGCCTATTTTCTGATTCCTTTGATGGTTGGAAAAAAATAATTCATCTTCTTGACAAAAAACAACACCACACAACTTAAAAGTTGGGAATTAAGTTTTGTTTGATGTCCTTACTGAGGACTTAAGTCCAGGGAACAGCCTTTCAGGTAGCTGCAAGGAATGCTCCAAAGAGGTAAAACTGGACCCAGGATATATAGGAGTTCTGCTGAGAGCAAAGCAAAAACCAGACATTTAAGTTGAACATCAGAAGATTACAGCCAGTCGCAGAAGCCAGACATCTCAAGTTAATGATCTCAGTGCTTTTTTGTGTGCGGGAACATATAAGAGGCTGGGTTCCTTGAAATCATTTGTCTGATGTTCATCTTAATCACTTAGGGCCAACGTCTTGTTTTTCTCCATCCTGAGTTTCCTGGGGTGCACCATGGGGATGGCTGCCTTGGCTGAGGACTTGATGGAGGCAACATTGTTTACAGCACTATCTGGTGACATCCTTTTACCCACAAGCTTCACATACACATTAAAAGATTTATTTATTTGGCTGCACCAGGTCTTAGCTGCAGCCTGTGGGATGTAGTTCCCCAACCAGAGCCCCTGCATGGGGAGCTCGAAATCTTTGCCACTGGACCACTGGGGAAGTCCCCTACACATTTTTATTAACTTGAAAATTTCTTCTGAAATTCTACTAGCATGGTTCCCTGAGTGGTTATTCTTAAGCATCACCAGGGTCTCCTTTTACAGAAATGGGGTGCTCACCTTGTTGGTGGCCTGCAGAATAAGGGTGAATCTGAGTGAGCAACCAGTCTGCCCGTGACAGCGATGTGGCTCTTGGACCCCGTGTGTTCCAGCTGGTCTAAGGGCAAGTGAATTGAGAGGGGAGGGACTTCCTTCACCCCCTCCCCATCTTTGACCTTTCAGTGGGTGGGTGGGGTGGCCATATCGTTTATCCTCCACACCCAGCTCCTTCTGAGAGTGAAATACGGCTCTGGTGGTTGTACCAGCATTCCTTAGGCAATCATGCATGCATGCTCACTCCACCTGAACATCTTAAGATATTTAATGAGGAAGTTACCAGTTACAACATTGCAAAGGCTGTAATCTTCTCAGCGAAAAGTTGGTTAAATAAAGCTTTCTTGTCAGCAAGGCTAGGCCCTGGCCCCAGGAGGAGTTGTCTTGAGGGTGGGGAGCTCACAGCCTGGAGGGGAACACACGCCTGGCACTAAACTGAGTCTAGGAAGCCTACCACACTTCAGGAAGGAGCTGAGGTCCGGGGTGGCAGAGGGCAAGGATAAGACAGAGAAAATGCATTCTCTGCTTCAAAAGCAGGGAAAGAAATGGGCTAGAGAGAAATACTAGCAAGTCCAGACAGGATGACTTCTCTGTGGCTAAGTTTCAATTCCTGGAAAATAGGGATGGATTCTCCCTGAGGACCCCTGGGGTGCCCTCTGAACTCTGTGATTCAGCTGCCGCCCCGTGGGAAGGCGCGTCTCACCCTTCCTCTTTCCCATACCCGCCTCCCCCACGTCACCCCCCGAGGAAGAGCTGGCAGACCAGAGGGGGCAGATTGCAGGATGAGGTGACTGATTCTCCATGACCCTCAGCCAGACTTCATCTCTCCGGGGACAGTGAGGGCCGTTAAGAAAGGCTGTGGGCTGGGGCTCCGGAAGACGTGTCTGTACTTACTGCAGACAATGAGTGAGATGGATCCCAGAGGGGCAGTAGCTGCTGCCTGCAGGGTGCCCGTGACGAGAGTGGCGTTTCCTGGATGCCAGACTTCTTCAGAAACTGGGCTGTCTGCATCTCATTTCACCCGTCTGTCTGCTGGATGCTGTAAAGGCAAATTATGCCCTTAGAGTTTGATCACTGAGTACAATTCTGATTGTTTTCCCCACACCATCAAGCAGTTCTCCACACCAGCTCCTACACCATCAGGGAGTCAGTCCTACCGTTGGACTCAGTTCTGACACTGTCTACCTGGGGACAGTGTCAGACCGCACAGACTAGGGGCTCAGTCCAACAATACTGTCCGCCTTCCCCCACCCCGAGCCCTGCACTTCCATCACAAGTCTGGGTTGTCACCTGGCTATGGATGGGAGGTTCCCAACAACCACCCTGCCCTGCCCACCTTGGGTGCAATCAATTTGCAATTGACTCAGGCTGCTGGGCTTCCCAGGTGGCACCAGGTTAAAGAACCCGCCTGCCAATGCAGAAGGCATAAGAGACACAGATTCGATCCCTGGGTCAGGAAGATCCTCTGCAGGAGGGCGCAGCAACATGCTCCAGTATTGCCTCGAAAATTCCATGGGCAGAGGAACCTAGTGGGCTACAGTCCATAGGGTTGCAAAGAGTCAGACATGACTGAAGTGACTTAGTACGCGTACTTGCACAGGCTGGAAATTCCTGAGAAGCGTCCTATAAATGGTAAGGGAGGATGAAGTCCAGGTGAGGAGAGACAAGGCAACTCTCCAGAAAAATCTGTGCCTAGACCCAATTATGATAATATTCTTTGGTCTTCAGCATTTTCTAAAAATGGTCAAAATTTAACTGTGCAACAGCAGCCATTGATCCTTTTCTCCAAAAGGAGACCTTCTGGATTTTCACTTGGTGGGTTTGGTTTTCTGATAAGTGGCTGGTGGGGTTCCAGGTTGAGAACCTGACCTGGGGGTGCTGGGGGTGGCTCCATGCAGCATCCGCTCACCGTGTTCACCTCTGGGAGGTCCTCAGGCTCAGCTCTGCAGTGGCAGTCTGATTGCCCAGCCCCAGTAAGATAACTGTGGTTGCCTCTCATGGACTTCCCTTCTTCTGGCTCTGAGTTGGAGCAGGGCGGTGGGTTGATCCATACCTGCCCCAGATCCTTCCCTTCGCTCCATGGCAGGCTCTGAAGAGCTGCTGCCTTTGCTTGCTCCCTTCCTGACCTGAACTGGAGGAGAGTTTAAGATTCTAGAAGGGTGAGGCAGCCCAGTGTAGTCCGCTGGGTCAGGGCTGTCTTGCCCCGGGGATCGCATGAGACGCCAGCCCACACTCTGACTTCGGGTATATTTCCGCCAGCTACTCTCTGAAGTTAGCAGCCTTCCTGGTTGTATATACGTGCCTGCATGTGACGCAGAAATGTAGGGTTCCTCTCGAAGGCGCTGGCCTTCCACAGGTTAACGTGGCCTTGCTGACAGAGCGACACTGATTCCTATTGGGAGGATTAACTAGTGTTCAAATAATTAAACAAGGAGCCCACTGGACCGTGGTGGCTCTAATGCTGAGGCAGCCCGTGTCAGCAAACTGAAATCTAAGCGATAAATGCCTCAAGGCTGCAAATTCAAAACAGTACGAACAACCGTCACACACAGCCGTCTGGGCCTCTTGCAGCCCATCAGTCACCTACTGGCTTTGCTCCCACCTTCTCTCCGTAGGTCGCTCCCCAGCTCCCTGGGTGACCACTAACTGCAATCGCTGTGCCCTCAGATGAACTCCTAAAATGTTCACTATTACCTTCTCACAGACTCTGCTGTCTTCTCCTAGGGTCCTGCCTCAGCTGAGGGAATGGCCTCCACCGCGGCTGAAACGGAGAAGCGGGAAGATCACAAGTAAGGTGACCTGCGTGCTGCCCGGCCTAGGCTGGTGGGGATGACCTTCAGTTTCTAGGAGCTGAGGCGCGTGGACACCTTGGTTCTTGGGTCTGAGCCTGAGCGGGGTCTGGGGGACTGAACGCTGGGTTGGCTGGCAGCTGAGCTGGCTGAGAACGCCTGGCACCTCGTGCTGGGCACGGCTTGTAGCCTTGGGGTGTTTGTCCCTCAAGGATGCAAGCTCTCAGACCTGTATCCAGTGAGGTTTCCTTACTCCTGGACACTCTTTTTTTTTTGCGAGCTAAGTTTTATTTGGGGCAAAAAGAGGACTGCAGCCTGGAAGGCAGCACCTCAGATAGCTCTGAGAGGCAGCTCCAAAGAGGCAGTTGGGGAAGGTCAATACATAAGATTTGGGGGAAGGGGGAGCTCCATGGAATCCAGCAATTACTTTACAAGAGGCTTTCTCCTCTTGGACACTTTCTGAGTCACAGTCCCTGCTGCCCTCCCAGCTCTCTTGGTTCTGACTTTCAAATACTTTCCTTATTTCTTTGCAGCTGTTCATTATCCACTGTGTGATTCGCATGGCCGCTCTTTTATGTATATTAGTGCATTGCTGGTATTGATGCAAAAAAATTAATAGTCAATCTGAGAAAAAAATGGAAGATTATATACCAGTTAGCCTGAGAATTATAATGCAGGAGATGGTTTTTCAAAAAGCTGTAAGGACTGTTTTGCCCAAAAGAGGTCAATGGTTTTGAGACAAAGTGTAGTAACACCAAATGATGTATTACTGGGACTCCTCAGGTGGTGCTTGTGGTAAAGAATCCACCTGCCAATGCAGGAGATGTCTGAAACGGGTTCGATCTCTGGGTCGGGAAGATCCCGTGGAGAAGGGCATGGCAACCTCCTCTGGAACTCTTGCCTGGAGAATCCCATGGTCAGAGGAGCCTGGCAGGCTACAGTCCATAGGGTCACAAAGGGTCACGACTAAAGAGACTTGCCTGCATGCACGCACACACAACATATTACTGACAGTTTGCACAGTCCAGATATACATCCACAGAGCAGTGAGTCATGGGTTGTCATGACCCCTCACAAGATTAAGCAGGAAGATGACAGCTAAAAAATTTATGGCATTTTGATTCCACTTGTTTGACTTAGTATGAATACAATGCTAGATTTGTAATTTATGTATTCACTCAAAACTTTGATATAGTTCTGTGTATTTTGGCATTGGCATTACTGCTAAATGTCTAGAAAGTTGTTACCTTGGTGATTTAAAAAAATTTTAAATGAGGCTTGAAACATCCAATTCAATTTTGAGAATATAAAGAAATACTATGTTATTAAAAAAAATCCAGGAAACATGGTATACAGTATTGTTAACTAAAGTAGAGATTTTGTTTAAATCTAACAAAATTTTATGCTAGTGTGCATTGTTTTCATCCCTTAGTCAAGAGTCATGTGTTCAGTTGCATTGAGCAGCTTCAGCTGCATGCAACAAATTCTGGTAAATTCTCTTTTCATTTTTATTCTGTTACAAATATTTTCTAATTTTCCTTTTTATGGTTTCTTAGATACACACATCATTTAAAATGGATATTTAATTTCCAAATACATGGGATTTTTAAAGTATCTTTGCTGTTAATTTACATTAAATGCTTTCTTCTCTGCAATCAGCCTCTGTGTTGCTTTAGTCTCCTAACTTTACTGAGACTTCCAACGGCCAAGTCAAAGATCTCTGTCAGTGAATGTCACATTGCCCTTGAACATGTGGGTTATTTTCAGATATCTTTTGCTACTGATTTCTAACATAATTCCACAGTAATAAGAGAACAGACTCTGTATGATGCCAATACTTTTAGACCTAAAGGCCATCCAGTAAGAGAGGAGGAGCCCACCAAGTTAACCTAGGAATACTGGACAGAGGAAATTGGCCGTGAACTCAGCAGTTAGTTTGACTTTTGAAACTTAAAAATGACTGCGACCAAGGAAGAAATACCTCTGGTTTATAAGCAAAAGTGTGAGCAATTATTAAAGTAATTAGCTTACAGGCCTGGTCTGGCATCTTGGTCAGCTATCTACTTCAGATATCATAATTTTCTTGTCCTGGTCTGGCAGTATTAATCTTAATTGAAGTCTAAGGAGGCCTAATAGAGTCCCTTCCAAAATCCTTTATCTGATGTCTTTCCCACGTGTATAATCCCTTGGTTGCAGGCCATGGTGCCTGTGATCTTCATTCAAAGATAGATTACTTTAATAAGCATCAGAAACAAACTGTACAGTAATGTAGCATAGCAACAAAGAGTCATCTGAGAAATGCATCTTAGGTAGTAAATACAGACCTCAATTAATAATTATTAGATAATTAATTTTATTACCTGATCAAGCTGATGAGAAGGGAAGAGTTTCCAATTTCTGGAGAGATCAGGTAGAAAGAAAAGATATAACTGTCTCAATTCTGTTTACTAATGTGTAATTTACCAAATTTCTGTAAGTCATAATTAGCTTGAGGGGAAGAGTTTCCTTATGTCTGAAAAACGGGTCCAGTGGTTAGGACTCTGAGCCTCCAGTGAAGGGGTCATGTGTTCAGTCCCTGGTTGGGAATCTAAGGTCCCATAAGCTGCTTAGCAAGGCAAAAAACAAAATAAGCAACTCCCCCCATCAATAAATAAATGAAAACCACCGACCAGGAATTGAACCCGAGTCCTGGTAGTGAAAATGCCAAGTCCTAACCACTGGACTGCCAGGGAATTACCAAAAAGTCCTTTTTATGGAATCTTTTTGAAGATGAAGCAGTCTATAAATGACAAAGGACTTAAGATTAAAGGTCTGATTACATTATATTTGGTAAAGAAACTTGGCTATTTCTGTGACATGCAAAATTTTAACATAATAACTAGAATTATGATTATAAACATTATCAGGATGTACCAGATTCTAAGGAGTGGCATATAATTTCTAGAATATGTATATTAGTAATACTTAACCCACACAATGTAACCTAAGAATATTTACCACGACAATGCTTCCCATGTAATTTAACATACCAAATAAGCCTCATGAGTTTAACTTTACTCTCTATGAGGTGCTTCAGGGGTCCCTTCTGAAGAATCCCAAAGTCAACTTCAGGGAGAATTTGGAAAGTTTGTCAAAATAGTAAAAACATTTTAAAACACTTGGTCAAATAGGACCTTAGGTCACTGTGGAACAATACTTAATTCACTTAACCAAAGTGAAAATGCAACCTTTCAAAAGCAAATACAGCTCACTTAAAAGGCAAAGACGCACAATCCAGTAGGGAAAACGGCTCGATATTCCGAGAAAACTTTTTATCTTTTTAAACATTATAAAAAAATACTTATTCATTTTTCATTTATTTGACTGCATTGCATCTTAGTTGTGGCATGTTGGGAGCTAGTTCCCTGACCAGTGATCGAACCTGGACCCCCTACATTGGGAACGCAGCGTCTTAGCCACTGGACCACCAGGAACGTCCCTCCAAGAAAGCTTTATTCTCTTAACACAGAGAGAAAACCAAGCTTCAGTTTTGTATCAGTTACTCTTAGCAATAAAATATACTTAATTGAATTCAGTCACACCTCACTATACATAAAACTCTTTTCTCAGGATTCCCTTCTCCTAAGAAGGGCTCCTTGGGTCTCTTCTGGGAGGTTCCTCAAGAGGTCCTCTGGAGCCTCACACATGTTGGTCATCTGCTCACGTCCTAATCCCACATGGACACCTGCCCTTTTCTTCATTCCCCGCAGAGTCTTTGGCCCATTTTCAATTTGGGGGGCTGCCCCGGGAATGGCACGTGCAGAGATAACTTTACTTGAAATAGTAGGGTTGCTAGTGCTTCCAGTCATTGACAGCCAAACACACCCTGTCCCCACTGTTCTCTCCCTGACCTCTGCCCCCAAGTTGAGGACCGCGGGGGCTGATGGAGTGGGGATAGTGGAAATAAAGGCTGGAGAAGGGGACCTGGGCACCATGTCAGGTGGACACACGGCAGTGACCCCCGCTTTGGTTTCAGGCTCCCTTCCTTATCCGCCAGCCCCTTTTTTAGAAAATGTTTATTTGTATTTATTTGGCTGTGCAGCATGTAAGATCTGTCTTAGCTGGTGCATGCAGAATCTCATTACCTGACCAGGGATTGAAACCCAGGGCCTCTGCATTGGGAACATGGAGTCTTAGCCACTTACTCACCAGGGAAGTCTCTCTGCCAGTTTCTTGAGCATGCGACCCAAGACATCTGGGCCAGTTCGTCCAATAGCCATGTTTTTCCCTCCCTGCTGATAAACTCCTGGAATCAGAAGTCAGGTTTCATTCCTTTTGCATCTCACCCATTTCTTTTACAGAGTAGGTGCTCAGCGAATATTTGTTAAACAAATAAAGTGACAGAATAAAGGAAGATAAAGTCAAGTTTGAAACTGTGTGTAGGCTAGAGGAACAGTTTTCCAAGTAATGTATCTTTTACTTGTTATTTTAAAATCCTTTTGAAAAATGGAGGATAAGCTTAAAAGAATTGAATCACTGTGGTAGACCTGACTCTTACAACACTGCGAGTGAATTAGACCTCAGTAACAAAAGTAAGTCTGGGCTTGTTCTATTTGCTATTATGTGTCTAATTTACATATTTTAAAATCCTTGCTGGTCTCCAGAGTTACACCCTATTTCCTTCTCCTCTTCCTGGAATGAAAGAGGAAAGAAAGCTTTTGTATTTTGAAATAAGTGACCAAGTTTTTCTGTCATACATATCCTGTTTTGTCAGTTCCGATGCCTGCCTAGTAACGCTGCTGTTTGTAGTCTGTCCTGTGAACATCCTGAAGGAGGCCAAGAACCATAATTATAGTAAAACAATTACCTTTAAAGGAGCTGCAGATGCTGTGGTTGTGTTGCGACTTCAGAATTTCAGCTTGGCCTGGAGATTCAGAAGGCATTCAGGGAAAGCTTGGGATTTGTCCCCGCTGGATTTGGTCCCCTGGAAAGAGACCCCCTGCCCCAGGAGAGTGGGCTTGGCTGGGACTGGTTGGGGTCCAGCACAGACTGTGGCTTGGGCAGGTGGCCTCTCCTGAGTGAGACTCTCCCGTCTCTGCCTCAGGGCCGTCCTGTGAGCCAGCCATCAGCACCTCTCCTTTAGAAAAAGATCTGTCTCTCTTTAATATTTTGTTTGCATCTTAAATTTTTTTTTCACTTGATGATAATTTTTATTGACATGTCTTAACACAAAAAATAATGCATTTGCATTACAGAAAAAATGTTTGCCTCTTTTTGTATTGCTTCTCGACACTGTTGGGCTGTGAATTAACTTGGATGCCATTCTAAGGAAATAGAAGAGAAATGTGAGAAGGGAAAGGAAGACATGATGAGATGCAGAAGACAGAGGAGCAAGCGCCTTTGGTCTAGAGCCTGGTCTAGAGCGAGGACCAACGGATGCCAGGAAAACAGGGGCTAGAGACAGCAGAGGAGGTGGCCCGGGTCACTCACATTGTGGTGTTTACAAATCCCAGGATGCTTAGACCGTCTCCTCTATGGTTTTTTCTCACCGTTAGATTGAGAAGGAAATGTGATCAGTGGGTTCTGAGCAGAAAGTCTGACTCAGAAGGAAGAAATAGAAGGTCCTAATTGCTGTGAACTGGGGCCCTGTGCTGCCTCCCTCTTTGCCCCTGGCATAGGCAGCAAGCACACTTGTGTTTGGGATCCGGAAGGCACGGGTGTAGAAGGAGGTGTATCTAAGGCTGCAGATGCAATCTAGACCTCGGCATCACGTTTAAAAATAAAGTTTTATTGGAACACATCCATACCCATTGGCATGTTGTCTGGGCCACTTTGATGTGACAGTAGCAGGGTTGAGAAGAGGTGATGGAGCCCGTATGACCGTCAAGGGAAAAAGTATTTACCATTTGGTCTTTTATGGGAAATGTTTGCTGACCCCTAAGGAATGATGCTAAAGCTGCAACTCCAGTACTTTGGCCACCTCATGCGAAGAGTTGACTCACTGGAAAAGACTCTGATGCTGGGAGGGATTGGGGGCAGGAGGAGAAGGGGACGACAGAGGATGAGATGGCTGGATGGCATCACCAACTCGATGGACGTGAGTCTGAGTGAACTCCGGGAGTTGGTGATGGACAGGGAGGCCTGGCGTGCTGCAATTCGTGGGGTCGCAAAGAGTCGGACACGACTGAGCGACTGAACTGAACTGAACTGCCAGCTAGCAGTGTCCCGTCCAAGAGAAATATAATGTGAACCACACAAAATTTCAAGCAGCTGTGGAGAAAAAAACAAAATGAAAAGATGTCTTTTCTCATCACTCTCTTTGGATGTTGTACCAGTTAAGTGCTGGCTAATGACAAGGAAATGAAAAGGAAAGGCATCAGATTGGAAAAGCCATCTCTGAGTGGGAGGATTATAGGCCATTTTTTCCTTTTATTTCCATGCATATTTCCTGTGATAAGTACATTATTTTTAACACAAAGCCACATATGTTGGGTGAGCTTGAGTTGGGTGGTAACTGGCTACACTCTATATGGAGTGAATTGGCATTTTGATCTTTGTACCATTCGGTGCTCTTGTGAGTTCTGTCTGATCATCCTCTAAAACCAGCCCTGGAAGTGAAGAGGGGGTGAAGGGGAGGAGTGGGGGGAACTGAGATGGAGCAGAAGCCTCTGTAGGTTGGGATTGTCCCGCTGCTGGGTTCCACGTGCCTCGCTGGCACAGAGCGCCTCAGTGGTCCAGTTTTGGATGCTGGTTCTATAAACTGTCTCCTTTCCTGTTTTGGGACAGTGACTTGGTGCGGCTTTGCAATCCCCACATAGCAGCAATGAAGGAAGACGTCCTCTACCACTTCAGCCTCAGCACCAGCACGCACGATTTCCCAGCCATGTTTGGAGACGTGAAGGTAAAATGCTCAGGGCTTTCAATTCTTGGAATTTGTCCTAAGATCACTAATATTCTTAATGCTTCATTGAGAGACTAGAAAAGAGCAGACACTAAATCTTTTCTAGGGAACTGAGGGATAACGAGGAGGAGCAGTCACCGTGTCTGCTGTCTGTCATTTAAGATGCACATCGATTTGTTAAGCTGGTTCCTTCAATGACTTACTTGCTGAATGCAGCTTCCAGGCGCCCCTCGTCCTGAGCCTGAAGTGCCTGGGTCCAGAATTGTCCTTATAGAGGACTTTTAAAGTGGACTAAAGTTTAGGATTCTAAACTGACACAGGCCGCTGACCCTAGATCCAGGACTGCCTCATGGGATCATAAGGTCTTGACCAGGTTATGTCCCACCGGCCACCTGGTTCTTTCATGCTGTTTGTTTCAAACTGAGGGACAATTTTCCACTTTCATTCTTCCCTTAAATCTAACCTATAATTTTTTTCTAGGCTGTAGAAGTTTTCTTTTTTATGTTTAGAGACTAATAATTCTTTGATCATTGAGTCCCTAAGAGTGACTTATTTACTTGTTTTTCTTTGGTAAGCTTTCTTGTTTTGCACTTTGCAGACCGCAGGTTCTGTGTCTCTGAGATTTACTCGCTCCGTCCACAGCTACGACTGGCCCCTGACTCTTTCTCAGATTGGCCATTGGGTTCTCTGCCGGCAGGTCAAGGGCGGTTAGAGGTCCATTTTATGGACAGGCTGCTTGCACACCGAGGGTCCTGCCCCACCTTATTCCGAACCCAGGCTCCCTCTAGTGGCGCGAGCTGCTGCCCACACAGATGGATGGACCCCAGGCTGGCGTGGAGCCTGGATTTAATCTGCCCAGGAAAGGCGAGGCTGTCCTGCATTTTGTGCATCTAATTGCTTCACACTGTTGGGTCCAATAGCAGGGAGCTGAGTCCATGAACCAGTGCTTCTTAAATCTGAAGGAATGCTGGAATCACCAGGGGGCCTCCACGGCACACAAATTACTGGCTCCCCATACAGAGCAGGTCCAGGGGGAGGCCAGGGAAGGGACCTGCACTTGTAGCAAGTTCTAGGAGATGCTGCTGCAAAGGGGGCCCACTTTGAGGACCCGTGCTCCTCAGACAGGGTGTGTTCCCTCTGCTGATGGGGTTCTGTTTTCTGTCTGCAGTTTGTGTGTGTTGGAGGAAGCCCTTCCCGGATGAAAGCCTTCATCAAGTACGTGGCCATGGAGCTGGGCTTTGCCCACCCGGGTGCTGACTATCCCAACATCTGTGAGGGCACTGACCGCTACACCATGTTTAAAGTGGGCCCGGTGCTGTCGGTCAGCGTGAGTACCTGCCCTGGGCGGGGGTCAGGGCCCCCGGCTCTGCAGGCTCCCCGCCTGCCCTGCACACAGCCCGGCAGGGGGGACAGGGGTGAGGGGAGCCTGGAGCTGGGGCCTGCCTTCAGGACAGGCCAGGACGCACATGGAGACACACGTGCACGCCCACCCAGCTGTGTGCACGCAGTGAGGACCCAGGTTGGAAACCAGGAGGATCTGCCTAGACCGGGGCCCCAGGGAGAGCCAGCACCAGGACCAGGCGGCCCCTGCCCTGGCCGCCTCACAGGGACTTACATCACACACGTGTGATTCAGCAGTGAGTGAACACAGATCTCTGGTGTTTCTCGTTTCCCAGTTCTGGTTTCCTTTGTAGGCAAGAACATTAAGCAAGTGCTGCCATAGAGTAAGGCTGCCCAGAGGGTGCCCCTGCTCTGAGTAGCTGAGATGTTTGGCAGCTTCAACCACACAGCACACACCCAGGAATCAAGACGTGCTCAGATCTGGATACTAATAATCCATGGAAGCACTTCCCACATGCCAGCCTCCATGACAAACACATCCTCCAAGGACTGCTCCACCTTGGATCAGCTCCTGGTGGCTGTGACTCCAGCAGACCTCTGAAGAAGGCTGAGGGTTGGGGGTGGAGAGGCAGCAGCCTTCACAGGGTGGAGCCACGTGCCGGCCACTGAGGATGGCTGCGGCAGAGCACGTGGAGAAAGGGGAAAATGTGTGCAGGACTTCCCAGGCCAGAGGGGCTGCTCATTACCTGGCAACCGCAGGCCTCTGGTCCTCAGCTGAGATCCGTTCTTCTGGTTGTGGTGCATCAGACGGGGTCATCTGCTCAACAGCATCATGCAAGCCTTCCCCACGTAGTCATAGTTTTTAACTACGTTTTGAAGTTAATCTTCTTTACGACCACTTAGCAATGCACCACAGGGCACACAGAGACTCCACTGGAGCGTGACGCTAGTGTTTCTCCCTGGTTCTAGCACGGGATGGGCATCCCCTCCATTGCTATCATGCTGCATGAGCTCATCAAGCTGCTGTACCACGCTCGCTGCTCCGGCGTCACCCTCATCCGCATTGGCACTTCCGGTGGGATAGGTCAGTGTGCAGAGCATGACCGGGACCTTGCTGGGGGTAAGGTGGGGCATCGAGGGGACCCAGAGCTCCTACCTGGGCTGTGTCCAAGGACAGCTCAGCAGCAGCAGCAGGTGTGAAAACAAGTTTGTTTTGTTATTTATCTAGTTTTTTTTTTGGTCCAACTACTTCTCCCAACCCACACCCCAGAAATAGCTACAGAAAGCTTCCAGGCCACCCGCACGTGAAAACACATTCTTTTTGGGTTACACTCTCATGCCTTCTTGTTTGCTTGATTCTCTTTTTATTCTTTCTACTCCCTCATTTCTCTGCCTTTCTCCTTCAATTCGCTCACTCCTCCCTATTCTTGTAAGGACTGAAGTACATTATGAGAAAACCTACAGGAAACTCAAAGAGGGAAAAAAGAGATGGAATACAAAATTAAGATAAGTGTTCTTAAATTGCCTAAAAGCCCTCAGTGCTCATTGTAATTTTTTTTACCATCACAAAACGCTAAAAATTATGTTGAGTTTTAAGCCAAAGTCGTTGAAACAAACTTGTTTTATGTAAGTTGTACTGCTTTCAGATGTCCCAACTCAGGGCAGGTTTTTCTGCTGAAAAATGGGTTCTGACAATTCTCACTCCCATCAAGGAGCTGGGAGCTTCTAGGAGGCCTGGCCTCTGCATTTAATTTTGACTGTCTAGGCCTGACTTCCCCTGGATTTATGGTAATTTGAAAATTTAGGTTTCCCTGCTGTGAACAGGGCTTCTGTAGGCCCTAAATCTTCTTGATACATAGTCTCATTTTCTTTTCACTACATAGACAGATTGATAGGTAGCATCCATGTTTGCAGATTGTCATTCAAAGTTTAACGGGGTTCTCAGAAAACACCCCAATGACTAGGGAGGGCCCTGCCCACTTAGCTGTGATACTTTCCAATGCACAGGCTCTCCTTCATGCACGTGGCACCTGTGTTGCCAGAAGCTCCACCAAACTTTTCCTGAGTTCTTGCTCTGCAGGGATTTTAAAATCAATAACCAGAGAATGAATTCTGGAGGGAGTAGGGTGGGTTTTGAGTCTCCCAATATTGCTGCATAGAAATGGACAGATCAACTAAAGAGCGGCACCCCAAATCCTCAACAGCAAAGTGTGACAGGGCATCCCCCAGAATCCCAAAACAGGAAGAGTGGGTGGGTGGCGCGGGCCCCCACTCAGGAGGAAGCATGAGAAACTCGGGTTCCTGCTGGATGTGAGAGGAGAATTCTGAAATAGTCAGCGGGTATCCTGAGAGAGTGCAGGGTCTGAGGAAGAGCGGCTGACCCTGGAGGAGGGCTGCACCCTCCAAACTGAGGCCTGAAGCGGCTGGAAAGTCCTGCACCATGAATTCATGAAAGCTACCATCTGAGGGTTCTTCCAGGTCCACACTTGGGGTGGGGAGACACTTGAGGAGTGTCTGTTGAAGCAGCAAGGAAAGTCCAGATGCACACACAGTGGGGTGAGCAGAGCCAGAGCTTGAGGATTGGTCATATTTTTTAATGTTCCATGAAAGCAGCTGATATGGGGGCGAGGGCGTGGAGCCCTGGAACAGCTCTCGTGGCTTCTTCCTCCTTAATGTCTAGGAAAACCAATATCCCATTAAAGCAAGTAGTGGTAGGAAATGCTAATGGTCAAATCTCAAGCAAAGTTATTAAAAGTCCAAAGACGGAGGAGCAGAATAATGTTGCTACAAATGTGGAAACGCCCAGGGAGGCACAGAAAGCAGATCCTCACCAGGAGTCACTCGTGGAGGGAAGCCAGGGCATCAGGGGCTGGTGGCCACAGGAACCAGTTTTGGGGAGCCTGGGAATTCCTTACACTATTCTTGCCTACTTTTGTTTTACTCAAAACCTTAAATACTTAAAAAAAAAAGTACAGAACAGGGACCAGCTGAATACTTGCTGGTAAAGGGAGCCCCAAAGAGTTCCAGCAGCAACTGTTAAGATGCTGCTCAGTGGGGTGCAGAGGCCCAGTCAGTTTCACTTTCTTTTTGGCACTTTTCCATATTTTCTGTATCCTCTACCCATTCGTTTCTTTTACCAGCAGGAAAAATAAATCTGGTGTCGAAACGGGGTCCTTACCTATTTCTTTTTAGGGCCTGACTGACCTTTCAGTGTTCCTGTGCATGGACCAGGCCCTTCCCTTCCCGACCCCCTGCCTTCCTTCCTTCAGGTCTGGAGCCCGGCTCGGTGGTCATCACCCGGCAGGCAGTAGACCCGTGCTTTAAGCCGGAGTTTGAGCAGATTGTCCTTGGGAAGCGAGAGGTTCGGAACACGGACCTGGACGAACAGCTGGTGCAGGAGCTGGCACGCTGCTCCGCAGACCTCGGCGAGTTCCCCACAGTCGTGGGCAACACCATGTGCACCCTGGACTTCTACGAGGGTGAGCGGCGCTCTGGCCTCCTGCTGGGGGTCTGCCACCGACGTGCGCTTGCTTCGCCTGATTTCCACTGCGGGCCGGATGCTGGAGGGCAAGCGGGCCGGGTGGGCTTGAAACCACCTCTGTGTTTGGGGAGTGGGGTGGGCGTGCAGTGGGTGTTTACTGCGTGCCCGTGCCGAGTGCTCCACGGTTTTCCAGGGCAAGGCCGCCTGGACGGGGCGCTCTGCTCCTACACCGAAAAGGACAAGCAGGAATACCTGCGGGCAGCCTACGCGGCCGGCATCCGCAACATCGAGATGGAGGCGACGGTCTTCGCCGCCATGTGCAACGCCTGCGGCCTCCGAGGTGGGATCCTTAGGCCGCCACCCCCACCCCCACCCTGCTGAACCCCCTGCTTCTCCCCACTCCTCACCCGAGTCCTCCCGGGACTACCTGCCTGCCCTGCCCCTCAAGGCATGCTTCTGTGCTCTTCAGATTGACACGCGCTGCAAAGTAGGATCCGCAGTGTCTCTGCTGGGACTCAGGTGCCACTAAGGGGCCAGAAAGATGAGAAAGCCCGCCCTTTGCTCAGGGCGGGCTTCGCTGCCAACTGTCCAGTGAATCTGGCCCTCAGAGCTCCTGGGATTTCTGACTCGTAGTTCCTGGCCTCAGCCCTCCAGGCCCAGCTCTGCTTCCAGAAATCCTCCCGTCCCTGTTGTCTCATCACCCGGCCTTTCAAGGCAGTACAGGGGCCCGAGCTGGTCCTGGGGTTGGCTGAGGGAATCTTTGGGATGCAAAGGCAGCTGGAGGATGAGACAGTGGGACAGGGTGCTCTGCATCCCAGACCTTCTCGGGAGGAGTGGAGGCTGGTCTCCTGGGATTAAGCTAGAAATCCCGCTGTTTGTGCTGACCTGGCGTTTGCTCCCTGCAGCGGCTGTGGTGTGCGTCACCCTCCTCAACCGCCTGGAAGGAGACCAGATCAGCAGCCCCCACGAGGTGCTGGCCGAGTACCAGCAGCGGCCCCAGCGGCTAGTAGGCCAGTTCATCAAGAAGCGCCTGATGTAGGCCTGATCCCCCAACATTTATCTAGAGGGCATTTGTGGTTCCTGCAAATAAAATTGCCACAGTCTCCTCTGTGTGACTTCCTGGATCCTTTATGCAAGAATCTAGGGAATTGATTTCAGGTCAGAGGCAAAGAAAATCCTGCCTTAGCTATGAAGATTAAAAATAATTTTTCTTTTTAATTTGTTTTTTGGCTGTTCTGGGTCTTGATTGCTGCATGGGCTTTGCTCTCCTTGTGGTGAGTGGGGGCTTCTCACTGTGGTGGCGTCTTGTGAAGCATGGGCCTTGCAGCATGCGGGCTTCAGGACATGGAGCGCTGGCTCAATGGTTGTAATGTAGGGGCTTAGCTGCTGCCAGGCAAGTGGGATCTTCCCGGATCCGGGATCTAACTTGTGTCTCCTGCATTGGCAGGCGGATTCTTGTTAAGCTACCAGGGAAGTCCAAGGATTTTTTTTTTTTTTAAAGCTTCATTGGAGCATGCCCACCACGTTAGCCTGATTTGGGTTTTCTTTAAGAAAGTTCCTCAGTATTTGAAATATTTCTAAGGAGGTTTTTCAGATTTGTAAATACTAATTGTAGTCAGATTTCGCTCACAAAGCGAGACTTAGGTGCACTTCAGCCTGGCAGCAGCCCTGAATCAGTGCCTCCATGTCCCTCAGCTTCCTCCTGGAGTCAACCCCCCTCTCCAGACTGCAGGCAGAAAGGGATTTGGAAGGCATTCCAGGTGTCCCCTCCTGTCTCAGATGGGCCTTTTTGCAGTAGCTGTTTCTGGGGTGTCCTCAGGTCCCCCGCCCAGAGGCAGTTGCCCCAGTTGCCTTGTTGGCACATCTATACCCTTGTATATTTTGGTATTCAACTCTGTTTTAGGTTCTCAGTGGGCTGTTTTCTGATTGTATACCGAGGCCTGCCCCTGTGCCTTTTTGGTTTGGGCAATCATGTGGAGACCATGGTGTTGATGTATGAGTATGGTCCATGCACTCTTCAAAAAGCCTATTTCCTGAGATTTTGAGGTTCATCCCAAATTGAGGGTTGGTAATCAAATCATTCAAGAGGCACCAAGCTGGGCACCAGTCCAGATGCCAAGACCCGTCTATTACAGGGAGTAGCCAATAATGACTCCATGTTAGACCTTTTACTTTAACTCTTGCTTTTCTTCACTAAAAGGATACTGTTTATATATAATGGTCTGCCTGGGGGAATCCTGCCTGGCTGCCTGAATATTAAACCAAAGTGCCTTTGTTCAGGACCCTGTCCACCTGTGGATGGCTATAGGAAGTAATGAACACATCCCCTCCCCAAGGCTTGCCATGCTAGGAGATATTTGCAAGATCAATGGCCTTTTAACTCTGTTTCCTCATCTTCCCCATCTCAGTTCTATAAAAGAACGTGGCATGCAGGCCTCAAAATGGTTACTCTGAGACTCTAATCTACCTTCTCTGTCAGCCTGGTTTTGGAATGAAGTTGTATTCCTTGCCTCAGCACCTGCTTTCCATTAATTGGCCTGTGATGCAGTGAGCTGAGTGAACCTGGACCCTGTAACACCTCCTGGCTCTGGGTTGTTAGAGGCTGCAGTGTGGAGAAGGAATGCCTGCGGTTTCTCCCTTGGTCCCCTCAAGGGGTATCTGCTGCACCCCAAATCTGAGGCTGCTCCAGAAGGAGGCGCCTGCAGCCCCCAAGCAGCGGGCAGGTCCTGGAATATGTGTCCTCGCGTTTGGCGGCCTCTGACGCTGGCTCAGGCTGCAAGAGCTGTTCTCAGGCTCCCGTCACCATGCTCACATCTGCCCCCCAGTTCCCAGTGCCCCAGGCTTCAGCGGAGACGTTTCCAAGTCCATCTGCTCGCGGTTCTGCTCTGCCCGCAAACCTGGGTGCAGGGGCAGACAGGGTCGGTCTCCGGATGCCTGGCTGGTGGGCTGGCTGGCGGCCCCTGCAGCCCAGGTGTCGGGCTAGGACCCCGTGCATGTGGTCACCAGGCTCAAGTCCCGCGAGGAGCCGCGGAGACCTGCAGGTGGGTCCTGTGTGTGCCGCTCTCACGCAGGTGTGGACGCGGGGTGCCCTGTGGTGTTGGGAGCCAGCGTGAGGAACTCTGCCCATGGCAAAGGTCATGAGGAAGGAAGCTTGGCATACGCAAAGGCGTGATCAAGCCTCAGGAAACCCCCTGTTCCCGAGCATCTACCCCCAAAACCAGAGTACTTTACGGGGAGCTCTCCCCCATAACCATTTCTCTCAGAGAAGGAGTTAACTTGCAGCTCCAGTTAATAAAAATTCCTGGGCGTGACAAGAGTGTTTCAACTTACGAACTCTGAAGGGTTCTCTGGCCTGCCTGATCAGGCTCCTCCGGCCACATGCGATTGTTTACAGCCTCCCAACTGTGAGAGGCACGGGATGTTTTAAAACTTTCTAAATACAGACTCTTTTGAGAAGTTAGAAGATAATTAGTATAGTATTAGTGGGTTGATTAGGAATTATATTGGTGAAGGGTTTTTTCATTTCTCGTGCCAATGATTACTGCTAATTCCCTGCCCTGGGTGTGACAAGAATGTCTCAGGTCAAACCTGTCTGCTGACAGACTAGCTTGTGTGACAACCCCTCAACCATAAACAGCACAGAGAGTTTGGAGTGTTAGCATAGGGCTTTTTTCATTGATGAGTCAATGACTGCCATCAGGCCTCCATATCCTTAGGCACCTGGGAATATATTAATCAATGTATTTGGAATATAGAAAAGGAAATATAGTAGTTTTTTGATGTTAGCAATACTTGACTTTTGAGTTAATGAATCTTCTCTTTTGTTATAGATCACTGTTCTTTGTTATAAATCACTGTGTCCTTGCTATGCAAAAATGTAATTTTATCACTATCTTAAGACAAAATAGATCTTAAAGGGAACATTGGTGAAGGGTTTTCATTTGTTGGGCTGATGTTTGCTGCTAAATCTCCATATTCCCTGCCCTGATAATGAATGTAACTAGCATATAGGAGAAATAAGTATTGACCTTTAAGATTAATCATGTTAAACCTTAGGTTAAGTAAATTCCTTTCTTGATTGTAACTCACTACACCCTCACCCTATAGGAATGCAACTTTATTTGGAGGGTGGCGCCTGATTTAAGAAAAAATCACCCCTGGAAAAATAAGTTTTCTGGTTAACTGACCGGTATCAGAAATGGCCATAAAATGTCAGCAGACCTCATGGCTAGAAGATGATGAAACTCATAAGACCTTTGTATAATTTTATATGAAGCACCTGATTGTGACAAGGGTCAGGTCTGCTGACCCCCACGTGACTCTGTATTCATCGCTATGTATAACAAAAAGGTATATAAACAAACCTGAAAAATACAGAAATCGGATCAGTTTCTGGAAAGACAGATTCCCCCGTGCCGCTTCTTTCTTGCTCCCGTTTCTCTGGATGAATTCCCATCTGGATTCAGTCTTCTTTTCTCCACTAATTCTCCTACTACACTATCCGTTTCTAATCTCTCTCTATATCTGTAATCAAATAAGTTTTTTCCAGGACGCCGACTCCGTCCCCACCTTCGAATTACCCTGGATCCACCGGGGCTGGACCTCGGCACCGTGGGAAGCGGGGAGAAGGCCGGAGCTAGGCAGTCAACAGCACGAGAAGCTGTTTACAGCCAGAGAAACGGAATCCTGCGACTGCGGTCCCTGCGGCGTCTCCTGGGCCGGCGGTCCCTGCCCCGCGCCCACGGATGGAGCCTCCTGAAACCTGCTCACTGGCCCTCTCCGTCTCGGCGGCGAGGCCGAGGGAGGGGGCTCGAGACGAGGTTCTTTCTCACCGATGCCGGGACCACGCGGAGGCGCCCAGCGGGACCTGCGCCGCTCTCTGCTGGCCGCAGTGGGAAAGGCTTGGCTCACCCGCGGGGCTGCGCTGTACCCACCTGATGGGGTAAAAGCAGCTGATTACACGCATTTCCAGCGAGACATCCGACCCTGTAGACTAATAGAGATCCGGGACGACCCCAGAGCTGACGCTCCCCCTCCCTCCCCGCCCACCCGCTCCCGCGTCTCCCCCCGACCTCCCCTTCATCCTGCGCTGGCAGAGAGAACGGGCGCCAGAACTGAGGCGCAGGGCACCTGGAGAGCTGGTTCAGCTGTGTGGAGGGTGCGACTGTGCTGGTGCGGCGTGCTCGGTGTGCGCACACAAAACACAGACGTCCACATACGCACATGCTCCGTGCACACGCGGGCCCCTCAGACATTCACCAGGTAGAAAACGAGTGGTACTCAGTGGCCTTAACCTCCTCCCGGAACAGGAGAACTTCGGCCCAGGTCCCACCCTCTGGGCCAGCCTGGGAGCCCTGACGAGGGTGAGGCATGCCTGCTCCTATTAGGGTCTCCTCCAGGTGGCGCTAGTGGCAAAAAACCCGCGGGCCGGTGCAGGAGACGGAAGAGACCCGGTTTCGATCCCTCGGTCGCGAAGAACCCCTCGAGGAAGGCACAGCAGCCCACTCCAGTGTTCTTGCCTGGAGAATTCCATAGACGGAGGCGCCTGGTGGGCTACAGTCCGTAGGCTCTCAAAGAGTCAGGCATGACTGAAGCGACTGGGCACACACGTACCAGAGAGTGGTTTAAAAAGAAAAGGTTTAAAAAGGTTAGGTATGACCGTCACTGGGCTCCAAAATCACTGCAGATGGTGACTGCAGCCATGAAATTAAAGGACGCTTACTCTTCGGAAGCAAAGTTATGACCAACCTAGACAGCATATCTAAAAGCAGAGTCATTATTTTGTCAACAAAGGTCCATCTAGTCAAGGCTATGGTTTTTCCCGTGGTCATGTATGGATGTGAGAGTTGGGCTATAAAGAAAGCTGAGCAGCAAAGAATTGGTGCTTTTGAACTGTGGTGTTGGAGAAGACTCTTGAGAGTCCCTTGGACTGCAAGGAGATCCAACCAGTCCATTCTGAAGGAGATCAGCCCTGGGATTTCTTTGGAAGGACTGATGCTGAAGCTGAAACTCCAATATTTTGGCCACCTGATGTGAAGAGTTGACTCATTGGAAAAGACCTTGATGCTGGGAGGGATTGGGGGCAGGAGGAGAAGGGGATGACAGAGGATGAGATAGCTGGATGGCATCACTGACTCAGTGGACATGAGTTTGGGTGAACTCCGGGAGTTGGTGATGGACAGGGAGGCCTGGCGTGCTGCAGTTCATGGGGTCACAAAGAGTTGGACACGAATGAGCCACTGAACTGAACTGATGACTGTCACACAGGCATCAGTGAAACATGTGCGGTAGAAATGAAGGGTCCCTCCGTCCGTCCAGGTGTGTGAGGAAGGAGTGGACTTTGTGTCCAGAGGGGCCCAGGCACCACTGGGTCAGACACAGCAGGAGCTGCATGCTGAGGCTGGGTCTCCCATCCTGTGTGGGCCTTTAGAAGAGGCCTGTGTCGCTCCTTTTAGCCCCAGAGGGAAGGACAGTGCTCAGCCCATGGTGCTGGTGGGGTCTTGCCCACGCCCTCGAGGCATGGTGTACCTGCGCATGAGTGTGGGTGAGCCTGGGACAGCTGTTTGGCTGGAATTCGCTCATCGGTGACGTTAGAGTCCTCTCATCATGGAGTGTGACGGAACCAGACGTCAGGATCACCTGGCCCCGTGGAGGGTGCCCTGGACCACTGTGGAGCTCCTCCTATCACTCTCAACTAGGGGGTCCTGAGGTGCTTGCTGCCCTGGGAAGGCCTCTGTGACAATCGGTCTTGAAATGCCACTGGCCTGCCTTCCACAGTTCTCCCTCCGTTGCTATGGGTGCCGCTGGCCTCGCTTTACTCTGCTCTGCTGACCCCTGAGGCCACGGAGGGGAGCGGCCCCATCCCACCAGCACTGGGCGAGGCTCGGGTCTAGGAGTCAGGGAGGCACAGATCTCTGGGTCTGTTGGTTCTCATCCTCAAGGGCTTCCCAGCCCCTTCCCTCAACGTCCCCTGCCCCGCCCTGCAGCTCAGAGGTTCTGTGACTCCTCTAAGCCACATGGCTAAAATGTCAGTGGAAAATGTGCAACAAAAAATGGAAATGGGCAATGGTCAATGCAATGGTTAATGGAAAATGGCTGTGGAAAACAGTACGGCAGAACCTTAAAGAATTCCACACAGAGTCACCATGGGATCCCCCAGTTCTACGTCTGGGTACCTGGATGAAAGAACTGAAAGCAGGGATCTGAACGGATGTTGGTACACCTGTGTTCACAGCAGTGTTATTCACAACAGGTGCAAGGTGGAAATGGCCCAAATGCCCATCAGCGGATGATGGGATAAACAAAATAAGTCCATGCGGACAAATGGGGCTTATGCAGCCTTAGAAAGGGAGAAAGCTCTGTTACGTGCTGTAACTCAGAAGAGCCTTGAGAACCCAATGCTGAGTGAACTAAGCCAGTCACAAAGGACAAATACTGTAGGATTCTACTGATATGATGTTCCTAGAGTTATCAAGTCCATAGAGACAGAGGTAGGATGGTGGTTATTGGGTCTGGGGGAGGGGAGATGGGGGGTCAGGGTTTACTGGGGACAGCACTTCAGTTTGGGAAGATGAGAAAGTTCTGGAGCCTCCCCCCCGGCCCCGATGTGCTTCCCTGACCATCTCCAACACCGGGTGGTTGGGTGGGTGGCCAATAATTAGATTCGATTCTGACACTTACCTGCCTGGAGTTATGTCTGATTCCACAAGTGGAAGGGAAAGCTCTTGACCACAGTGCCCTTGTTTTAGGTGCCAGCTGCAAGTGGGGTCCCCAGGCTACCCACACTTCAAATCTGGGGCTTTCTGTGATGCTCCCAGGTTTGATAGTTCGTTAGAATGACTGAAAACACTTGGTGAAGTGCTGTACCTGCAACTGTCATTTTAGCACATAGGCTGTAAGTGAACAGTGGGCCAGGAGCCCAGGTCTGGGAGTGCCCAAGTACAGGCGCTCGCGTCCCTAGGGCTCAGTGTGAGCCTCCCTCCTGTACATCCACATGGTCACCAACAGGAAGCTCCCTCAAGAATGGCGTTCAGCATTGATAATTTGAGTTTCCATTATCTAGACACGATGGAATAAAGCATTGGCCACAGGAGTGAACGCAATCCCCAGCTCTGCTGCCCTCCCCTTCCCAGACGTCAGGTACGGTAGAAAGGGGGGTGTTACTGTTCAGTTGGCTGAGGCCGCTGTGGCACACCACCACCGACTGGGAGGTTTGAATGATAGGAATTCATTTCTCACAGTTGGGAAGGCTGGGAGTCCAAGATCAACGTGGGGGCTGATGCTGTTCCCTGGCGAAGGCCCTCAACCCAGTCTGCGGACTGTTTTCTATAAGAACATTAATCTCTTAATGAGGGCCCCACCTTCAAGACCTTACTGCACACTCATCACCTCCCAAAGGCCTCATGTCCAAACACTATCAGGTTGGGAGTTGGAGTTTCAACACGTGAATTCTGGGGGGACACAGACAGTCCATGGTGGTAAAATAAGACATTACAAGGATTTTTGAAACAGGATAAAGGCCAGATATATATGTTTATTAGCTCACAATACCATCTAGGTTTATCATATTGATAAACCTAAGTGTCCTTAAGGCAGTGGTCTTCTTTAAGTTTTTTGGTCATTTATTCCTAAATATGGGTTCCTTGATGGCTCAGAGGTAAAAAATCTACCTTCAGTGCAGAAGACGCAGGTTTGATCCATGGGTTGGAAAGATCTCCTGGAGAAGTAAATGGAAACCCACTCCAGTATTCCTGCCTGGAAAATCCCATGGATAGCGGAGCCTGGTGGGCTACAGTCCATGGGGTCACAAAAGAATTGGACACAACTTAGCAACTAAACAACAACAACAAAATTCCAGAATAAAATTTGAAAATCTGTGTACCTCCTAGGAAAATTTTAGGTCTACATCTAACTTTTATCATAATTTAGTAGAGGCAAAGGATGTAATATCTGGGATATCTGTTGTACTTTTGCTTTAAATGTACCCAGTCAAACCTCAGAGCTGAAAATTTAGCTCGTTTTATTTTCGGATGTGTCATATCTTCTAATTGACAGAACTCATCCAGTCAGTCATAATAGACTTTCTGTCAGAAGAAAAATGGATTCTTTTCAAATCTATTCACATTTCTATTTGAATAGAAATCAATTTCAAATTCTACTCGCATCCACATTATTAATGTTCACTGGCAGTTCTGATACTCTGAGTTGGATGGCTGTCTAGACAGGTGGGAATAGATGAACAGGGTGCCAGGCCTCCCAAGCCCTTATCTCCTGGAAGAAATAAAGCGCATACCCAGTGCCTCCCTGCTTTCTACCAGAGCTCTTCTAGATCAGTTTCTGGGTTCTCTCTTGAGCTGTCAGACATTCTCACTTGGTCTGTAGATTTGGCCCCAGAATTTCTTAGACCATAATGTGTTCTTTTTTTCCCCTTCAAACGGAAATAAGATTTATTCATTTCATGCACAAGGAATCAGGAGTTTGATCCAATAAGAAGGCAGTTACAATAAATCGAAAGCCACTGAGTATATAACAGTTTGATTTTTCGAACTTGACATGATTTTTCTAAAAGTGTAAATCCCACACATACAGCTTTTATGAATCATGCCAAATCAACTAGTTTTCAGAAGTGTGTAACATAAATCTTTAAGGAAGCAAGAGAAGATGAAGAAACGTGGCCTTTGTTCTTTAACAACAGAAAACCCGAAAGGGAAGAAAAAATACACACATGCCCAAATTAATTTCCACATTGAGATGATCGTGGATGCCAAGAGATGTTTTAATACTAAATATCACCTTTTTCAGCTCTTAAAGAATTGCTGCAGTAATTCACAACTATGAAAAGGGGAGAGAAGCTGCTGAAAATTGCTTTTTAAAGAAATCTGTTCTTTTAGGTTGTATTCACAGAGGTATTGGGACTAGACCAGTAATACTTACTAGGTAGATTCTTACAGATTCTTGGGATGGGAAGTGTAGTTTAGCTTACATGGAATTTTAAACATCTAGGTATTTAACATGAAAATCCAGGTTTTCATCTTGTCTTGAACAGCTGGAGTGCCACAGGTGACTGGAACCAGGGGCTGTTCTGCTCAGTGGCAATCATCTGGAATGCTGCCTGGACGTGCAGCATCCCATCGGGTTGGAGCCACGGGGCCCAGAGAGGGGCAAGGGCGGGGCTGGGGTGAGGGGGTCAGAGGGGTACCATGGGGGTACACACTCGGGGTTCACTCTCGAGCAGACCCTGCCTCTGCACACCCATACAAGCACAGGAGCTCGAGGAACCCCAGTAATGAGGGTCGCCCACATGTCTGGGTGGGTGTCATTTAAACCCATACCCTTAAAAATGTAAGAATGAGTAAGTTTAGGTGAGTAAAATGCCTTGGAAATGAATAGTATTGTTGGAAAACTGCATTCAGTCCAGCAACATTTTGCAAAAGAGGAAGGATCTTTCTCATTTTCTGGAATAATAATGAATTTCATCTGATGAATGCACCTGAGTTAAAATCTACTCTAGAGCCAGAATATAGACTAGAACACTAACATACTTAGCCCTCAGGTTGTTGAGCATTGAAGGAGAGGAGGACATTCGGCATTAAATGACTTGAGTAGAGTCCACAGTGATGCCGGCGGGGAGGGCTTGATTTCTCTTCACACATGTGCTGCTATTTCAGAAGATGGTTATCAGCTTTCCAGGTCCTGGTATCAAGAGCCTGGGCACTCCAGTGAAGTGTTGAGCCTGCTTTGAACTCAAGGATGCCCCATGGTTTACGCTTGTCACAGTTTCCCTGAAGCAGGTTACTGCCTACGACCTGGCTGTTTGCAAAGACCATTAGTCCTGTGATGCTAGGCAGTGCTGAGCAGGCCAGGAGTCTGGTGGGGAAGCCCTGCCAGAGACTGCGATGCAGGTGGGGCATGGCCGCTTCTGTACTGAGTGTGCTCAGGCCCAAGGGCATCAAAATGCCTGAGGTTTTATGAAATGAGAAAAATGTCCCTGCCCTGAGTCCAAGGAGAGAATAGATTAACAGGGTTTGCAGACTGTTCAGCAGCTTCTCTGGAGGGTGCTCGTCCCTTAGAGATAACTTCACGTACCATAATCAATCCAGGCTCCCTTTATAACCAGTGTTTGGGGTCCCGTAAAGAACAGTTTGCCAAATGAGCTGGAACAAGTAATTCCCCAGCAGGACTCTGCTATTTCATAGCACATGAAATGAATTCTATTACTGCTGATCCCGAAATGACCATAATCTGGATGGCTTGCATAGTGATCATGTTGTTGCTCTAAGAAACATTTAGCATCTGGGAGCAGAGCATTGTCCTGGGGGAGGGTGTTCTGTGTGGGATTCCCTGACGCCTTTGGATTGAGTCACCTTGAATCACATGGAGCTCAGGTTGTGTTCCCTTCCAGAAGTATGGCTGCCCTGCAGGTGAGCTCAAATTCACTCAGGAAACAGGAAGGAACTGAAGCCATAGCCCCAAACCGGGGTTCAGGATGCATGGTGCTGAACTTGGAACACGAATATCACTTGAGAACTTGTTGAAAAATGCAAACCCCCAGGCCCTCGGTGGACTGAGTTAGAAAATCTGTGTGGGACACAATCTAAGACCTAACAGCCCTTCTGGGCGGTTCTGATACAAGCTCCTGTCTGAGAACAGTGTACAAAACCCAGGGGAACTCAGCTCTGCTAGTGAGGAGATGCTGACCATCTCACTTGGGACGCTGTCGCCTCCAGGTAACCACTCTGCCCTCTGTTGTTTATAACTCACATTGCAAGTTGTCCAGGTGGAGCTGGGTTGGGATCAGGGTCACTTGTTGGCGAGGGTCTCAATTCCACTTTTCTGTGGTCTCCCTCTTTGCTCTCCTTTAATTAGTTTCACCGCCATGCAGTAGTGAGATGACTATGGGGTTTACAAGTGTAACATCCAAAGTCAAGGCCACTGCCCCTGCTGTCTTCTTCCCAAGAGTCGAGACAACTGTCAATGAAGTGGCAGTAGAGCACCCAGCCCCAAAAGAAACCACTAGGTTGTGTCTTAGGGGCTCTGAGGACCTCTGGTTCTTTATGTCTCTGCACAGGAAGAGTTTAGTGAGAGGCAAAGTTATAGATAAGAAATGATTTATTAGAATAAGACGCTTGTGAGGTTGCCAGGCAGACAAGCAAGAGGGTGCCATGCCCTGAGAACTGAGTGGGCCGCAGCTTTCTAATCAAAGGAAAAGTGGGGAGGAGGAAAACACCTTCTTCTTCCTCATTCTTCAGTAGAAATGCTTCTGTCATCAGCTCCTCCTCCATGTCGAGGAGGGGAGTTTTCTCCTCCCTATGTGCTCAAGCCAAGACAGTCGTGGCACTTTGCAAAAATTATTTCAGGCCTCAGTATGATGAGGGTCTTTCACTTTGAAACGTCATTTTTCCATAAATGCTTGTTTTTACGGGTGCAGAGTGCATGTCCTAGGGTCATTAACTTCCTGAGCTCACTGGGCAGGGGGTGGGGCTCATGCCACCATTGTTTCATTGTTTGGGGGCAGTCTCAGGCTTTTGTTGCATGGTTTCACTGTTAAGCAAGCCTGCTTGATTTTGTGGTTATGCAAACCTACTTTCTTGAGTGATCATTAACTTACAGGGGTCTCCCATACATTTTTCTTTACTTACAGTCCGCTGGTGGGATTAACTATTTAATCGCCTACTTTGTCCCTGGGCTTCCCCGGTGGCTCAGTCAGTGAAGAATCTGCCCTCAATGCAGGAGACCTGGGTTCAATCCCTGGGTCAGGAAGATCCCCTGGAGAAGGAAATGGCAGCCCACTCCAGTACTCTTGCCTGGAGAATCCCATGGACAGAGGAGCCTGGCGGGCTACAGTCCATGGGGTCGCAAAGAGTCGGGCATGACTGAGCGACTGAACCACCTCCACCACTTTCCCTGTCAATGATGTCTCATGGGCAACCCCTCCCCCAGTTCTGTTAGATGGGTCGATTGAGTTTTGCTTCTGAAACTGGGGATTATGTTCTTTGCTTTAAGTCTCATGCAGCAGCTTGGCCTCCAGAACAGGAAAGGACTGGAGCTCTGCGAGCTGGTCCTTATTGATTTCCGGGTCTCCCGCATTGCAGGCAGACGCTTTACCGTCTGAGCCACCAGGAAAGGCCACGTACAATGCAACGTGCCTTTAAAATACGCAGTGCTGTGGCTTCTCACAAACATTTTATTTTGGAAAAAGTGTAGATACAGAAGAAGTTGCAAAGACAGTCCAGAGAAACCCCGCAACCCTTCACATGGTCTCCTTCAGTGGTTTGGCTCACATAACAGAATCAGAAAATTGACATGGGTGCAATGTGTGTATATGGTTCTGTGCTATGGTATCACACATGCAGGTTCAGGAATCAGAATCGGTAACACAGAACTCTTCCGTGCCCACAGAGACTTCCCGCTAGCTCCCTTCTGTAGTCAGACCCAGTCCCTGCCCCCTCCACTAAGACATTCTCCATCTTTACATCTGCCATTTTGAGAATGTTACAGAAATGGAATCATACCCTTATGTGACTTTTGAGGTGGGTGCTTTTCATGTGATTCATCCAGGTTACTGGCTGTATCAACACTTCATTCCTTTTTATCTTCCAGGGTGTGGATGAATGACCATGTTTAACTCTTCACCTGTCGAAGGACATTATCATTGTTTCCAGTTTTGTGCTATTTTATGAATACAGCTGCTATGAACATTTAGGTACAGGATTTTGTATGAACATAAGTTTTCATTTCTTTAGGATAAATGCCCAGGAATATAATTGCTAGGTAATATGCTAAGTGTCAGTCAGTTCAGTTCAGTTGCTCAGTCGTGTCCAACTCTTTGCGACCCCATGAATTGCAGCACGCGAGGCCTCCCTGTCCATCACCAACTCCTGGAGTTCACTCAGACTCACGTCCATCGAGTCAGTGATGCCATCCAGCCATCTCAACCTCTGTCGTCCCCTTCTCGTCCTGCCCCCAATCCCTCCCAGCATCAGAGTCTTTTCCAGTGAGTCAACTCTTCACATGAGGTGGCCAAAGTACTGGAGTTTCAGCTTTAGCATCATTCCCTCCAAAGAAATCATACTTAATTTTTAAAGAAATTATCAAATTATTTTGGTGGCTGTACCATTTTGCCATCCCATCAGCAATATAGGAGAGATCTAATTTCTCCACATCCCTGCCAGAGTTTGCTGTTTTCACTGATTTTTATTTTAGCAGTCTTAAGAGGCAGGTGGAGATATCTTATGTTGGTCTTAATTTGCATTTCGCTGATGGTTAGTGATGTTGGACACCTTTTTATGGCCTTATTTGATATTTGCACATCTTTTTCTGGGAAATGTCTCTTCATGTCTTTTGGCTATTTCCTTTTTTTTTTTTTTAAACTATCATGTTTCGACAGCTTTGAATATATTCTAAATATAAGCCCTTAGTCAGATTTGGTTTGTGAATATTTTCTCCCAGCCTGTTGGCTTCTTTTTAAATTCTCTTATCAATGCTTTTCACATGGAAAAAGTTTTAATTTTGATAAAGCCTAATTATGCATTTTTCCTTTCATGGATTGTCTTTTTTTGTGTTATATCTCTTTGTTCTTCATTTTTTTTCTATGCCAATTATCTTTTTCTACTCTTTCCTTCACACCAATGCTATGAATGTTGCAAACTTTGATATTGTTCACAGGTCCGGAGGCTCTATTATTATGTTTTCAATCTTTTTCCTTCTATTGTTCAGACTGGATAACTTTTATTGATCTATCTTCAAGTTTGCAGCTTTTTCATCTTTCGTATCCATTCTGCTACTGAGCCTCTTCAATGAATTTTTTCCTTCTGTTATCTTATATTTAAGTTTTAAAATTTCTCATTCGGTTCTTTTTTATACATAATAATTCTTTGCTGAGAATGTCCATCTCTCCAACTGTTACAAGAGCCTTTGTCTTTATTTAATGGAGCATGGTTATAATAATTACATTAAAGTGAAACTGAAAGTCACTTAGTCGTATCCAATTCTTTGTGACCTCATGGATAATACAGTCCATGGAATTCTCCAGGCCAAAATAGTGGCATGGGTAGCCTTTCCCTTCTCCAGGGGATCTTCCCAACCCAGGAATCGAACCCAGGTTTCCTGCATTGCAGGAGGATTCTTTACCAGCTGAACCACAAGGGAAGCCCTGTGTTAAAGTAATTACCTAATAATTCCAACAGTTGGGTCATCTCAAGGTTGCTATTGGTTGGTTTCCTTTTCTCTTGAGAGTTCTCTCTTTAATGTTTTTCTGGCTTTTAATGTATGTTTGAGTGACTGTGAATTCTATCCGGGGCACTCCTGAATATTATGACTGGGTCTATTAAAAATTTCCAGGGAATGTTGATTCACTTTGTTTCAGCAAGCAGTCAACACAGCTTGGTTCACTGTGCAAGTCCTGAGCCGTCTTTTGTGGGTTTTGCTTCCAGTGTTAATTTTCAAAGACTTTGCCGTGCTAGTCTGGTCTGCTTCACGTGTGTGTCCCACAGGGGCCAGTCTGAGTCCTGAGCAGTGTCTACTTTGAGTTCTGTTTGCAAGCCCTTTGCTATGTTGACATTTTTTCTGTTCCAGGAGTTGCACAGCTCAGGGGGATCCCAGGGCTTCATGAACAGAGCTACAGGCTCTCCTTCTCTGCCTCATGTGGTCTGTGATGTTCCCCACACAGAAGTCCCTGTGGTCTCCTTCTCCTGGCGCCCTGGCTGGGAGCAGGGCCTTTAGGGTCCTTGTGCTGCCGCTGCCCTTCCCTACTTTGGGATCTATGTCTGTTATGGGGTACACCAGAGGCTCAGGAGGCTCACCAGAACTCCATGCACACTGTGAAGCCTCTCTCTAAAGCTGCTGCACACAGGCTTTCTCTAGCTGTGGCAGGTGGGGCTACTCTTTAGTTGTAGCAGCTTCTCCTGTGGCTCACAGCTCCAGAGTGCAGCCTCAGTAGTTGTGGCACGCAGGCTTAGTTACCCCACGGCAAGTGAAGTCTCAGACCAGGGGTTGAACCCGTGTCCCCTGCTTTGCCAGGCAGATTCTTATCCACTGGACCATCAGAGAAGTCCGTGAGGTCTCTTTGTATATCCTCTGGCTCAAGGAAGAGGTTTTATTCTGGGAGCTTCCCCATCTGAGTTTCTTCACATTTCCAGGACTTGGGGGACCCTCAACTGTCAAGCAGGCCGTATGGAAGGAATGCTTCCCAAACCCCTTTAAAACAAAAAGGAAACTCACCATCACATGGATCAATGTTTGAGTTTGATTTGCTGTTCAGTTTTCCAATAGTTGCTTTCCATATTCTGTCCAGGAGTTTTAGCTGCTCTCAGTGGGACAGGAAGGGTAGAAAATGCCTAATCCATTGTAACCAGAACCAGACTGAACATCTGAGCTTTTAGGTGAAGAGGCCACTGGTCCAGATACAAGGCAGAGTTATTTGGAGGGCTATTCTTTGATTTTTGTCTGTGTGTCTCCTTTTCTGGGAGTCCACATAAAGTTGTCTGATGTAAATAGATGGGATTCTTGGGAAAACCTGAATGGAAAGATTTTTTTTTTTTTTTAGAGGAGACCCTTATCCATTCTATCTTCCTTCATGTTATCTCCAGGGTGGGGCTGGGACACCACAGCACCAAACAGCCAGCAGGGTGTGAGTGTGCAGGGGGCTGGCACTCCACTGTCACCTGTAGCTGTGCGAGGGGCCCTCCTGTCACGAGGGTGGTGGAGTGGAGATGGCAGTGCGGCAGAGAGTGGCAGAGGAAGCCCACCATGCATGTGGTCTTGGAACTCCACTCTCAGGATTTCCCCTGGTGCTGAAGTGGCTGATATGCCTCATCCCCAATGCAGAGGGCCCGGGTTCAATCCCTGGTCGGGGAGTGAGATCATACATGTTGCAACTAAGAGTCTGCATGCCACAGTTAAGAGATCGTGTGAGCCAAATAAATAAAGAAATAATTAAAAAGAGCTCAACTCTCTGGCCATGGAGTAAATGGAGATCACATTTCATGTTTTCTCCTGGAGAAACACAGCTCAAATGGAAGGTACAAGAAGCATGACTCAGGCCTCAGCTTGTCCAGAGGGGATTACAAGACTCCTACTCCATGCCCTTATATTTGGGTCATAGGTTGGGCAGCTCTCCTCTCAGTATTCTTAGTGGATTGCTGATGATATCTTTTCACTTTCTTAGCTCAGTGGGCACCAGGTGGCATTAGAGGATGAAAACCACATATTCCAGTCAATTTATTACCTTTTGAATGCACATCCTTTAGATACAAATTGGTGTTATGGTGTTCTATTAGAGAAAAAAGAGAAACTAATTCAGATTCATGGGAAATTATTGAAATTAGAAAGACAGAATTTCAGTATCAGAGAAAAGTACATTATTTAAATTGCCCATGAGGTTATTATTTTTCAAGATTTATAATAAAAATTGCAATTAAATAAGGTACAACTGGGTCATGAAAATTCTTTCTGCTATGAAACTTCTAATTGCTTATTGTCCCTAATTTTAATAAAACTTTTCAACAGAGACAAAGAGGCAATTTTACCTGAAGATCCTGAAGAATTTGCATTATAACTTTCAAATGCCATTACCATATCCTTTCAGAGGGACCAGCCATGTGTATAAAGTAATCTCCTGCATTCAAGCTCACAGCATGCTCTCTGAAGACATGGTTGTCTCTTTGGGAGCCTGGAGAAAGCCCTTGTGGAAGGCTTCCCAGGTGGTGCGGTGGGTGGTAAAGAATCTGCTTGCCAATGCAGGAGACACGAGAGTCGAGGGTTGATCCCTGAGTCAGAAAGATCCCTTGGGGTAGGAAATGGCAACCCACTCCAGTATTCTTGCCTAGAAAATTCCATGGACAGAGGAGCCTGGCCAGCTACAGTCCATGGGGTCACAAAGAGTCAGACATAACTGAGCACTTGCTCACTCACTCACTGACAGGGCTGGTGAAAACTGGCCTGTTTAAGGAGAGTGGGACTGAAGTGCAGCTGGGATACAAGAGGGTTGGAATCAGCCCTGTGACCCTCCCCTCTGTGTGCCTGGCCTCTCATCCACTTTGCTAACCTAACTCCGCTTGCTAGAGGTCAAACCTTCATGCAGAGGATCCAGCTGAGTGGCAGTGGGATGAACGAATGGTGGGTGGGGTGAGGGTGGGCAAAGAGCGGATGCTGGGGGCAGGCCCTGTGATCACTTCTGAAGCCAAATGTCATCTTTATAAACTGGTATGAGATGCCTTCTGACAAAGGGTCAGTGAAGAGAACCCTGATTTGTAATGACTGGTGCCTGAGGCACATTGTGCGCCCAGCACAGATTGCTCAGGAGTCTGTGCTAATGCAAGTCACCAGTTCCCCCTCCAGGGAAACATCAGCTTCACAGAAAACCTCCAGGAGTTCCATTCTCAGGATCCTTTCATACAAAGACTTTTCTGCTAACTCCATGGTCTCCTGAGTGTATTCCATGGCCAGAGGAACGCCCAGATCTGGGTAAGTTGCCGGCACCAGCAAGCCTCACCTGCAGAGACACAAAAGCAACTCTAGCCTCCCAGACCCCTTCTGTAAGACCACTGCATTGGCTTCCTAGGGCTGCCAAAGCAGAACACGGCAGGCCAGGTGGCTGCACACCTAAGGCCAAAGTGTCAGCAGGATTGGTTTCCGGCGAGGCCTTTCTTCCTGCCCTGCAGACGCTCACCTTCTGGCTGGGTCCTCACGTGGCCTTTCCTCTGTGTGTGCATGGAAAGAGAGTGAGCTCTGGTCTCCCCTCTTCTGATAAGGACAGTCCTGTGGAGTCAGGGCCCACCCCACCCTTACAACCTCATTTAACCTTAGGGTCTGGTCTCCAAATACACATCTGGGGTTAGAGCTTCAACGTAAATTTTGGGGGACACAATTCCATCCATAACACTCTCCTTTCCTTCCTCCACTTACCTTGTTATATGGGTTTCACAGTTCCTGTTTCCTAATCACCAGTGAACCAGCAAACCTTCATTCTTGAGTGTTATATCCAAGAGGGATGGGTGAGCCTCCTCTCACGGTTTCTTCCTCTAATTGTCATGGTGACATCTGAACTTTCATGCTTCTTTCTGGATGCGATAGCCCTTGAATAGAGTGTGAAACAGGAGGTTGTCTGAGTAAGATGGTTGGGCTGTGTGTGTGTGTGTGTGTGTGTGTATTGGGGGGGGCAACAGGTGGGTGCTGTTGGTGCTGGACAGTCTGGGAGCCTGCTGCACGGGGGTATGGGTGGGTAACCCCTCTGGGAGAGGGCAGGCAGAAGGCGGGATCACTGTAACCCGGGATCCCATGGGGAAATGGGAGTGGGAGGGGGCGAGGAGTAGGAGGGTGGGAAGAGGGAGGGGAGGGGAGGGGAGGGTCACGGAGGGTCGGCGTCGTGAAAAGTGCCCCGTGGGCCATGGCCAAGGTAGCAGCACTCTTGGCGCCTCAGCGAGCATGACGGAGCCCAGGTTCCTTCCTTCTTTCGCTAGGTCGTGTGCGTGGGGATGCGGAGTCTTGCAGGCCCCGGCTCCGCACAGCAGCCACTCCCGCTGCTGGGGTCCCAGTCTCGGGCCTCCGCCCCTCCCTCCGACCCCCAGCCGTCCTGCTATATAACTATTATTAACGCGATTACTGCTCACAGCGCGCGGCTGCCTACGGGCTAGGCTGGCTACTGGAGAAGAGCGGGCAGAGGTTGGCTGGGGCTGGCACTGGGCTGGTTCGCATCCTGGGAGCTTTCTGGGGGGCAGGGAGACGGGAGAGGGGCAGCCCTGCAGAGGGGCGGGGGCAGGTCAGCACCGGGGGAACTTGCACGCGCCGCTGGCCCCCAGCGACCGCCACCATCCTCAAGCCGTGGAGGTTTGGCTGTACTCACCTCGGGTTCCTAGTCAGCACGTCACCCTCGGAGGCTGCGCTCTTGGAGCTGCAGGGACTGGAGGCGGTTGCGCCCCATGTGGATGGCGAGCCGGGACGGGTCGAGTAGGCGGGTGGTGTCCCCTCCACCCACAAGCTGGAGCAGCAGGCTGGCCGCGGGGCCGCCACATCTCTGTGTGCACGTGTGTGCACGTGCGTGCCCGTGTGCCTACACCTGGGTGTGCGTGCATGTGCGTTTATGCGTGTTTGTGTGCCTGTGTGTGTACGTGTGTGCGTGCGGGAAGCCGCCGCCGTAGCCAGGGGGCAGATGTGCGGAGAGCCGGGGAGGGTGGGCACCGTCTGGGAGGAGCATCCGCCTGGCTTCGCTCAAGCGAACCAACCGCAGCCGCTCCCGCCTGACTCATGGGGACGTGGACGCGGCAAATCCACAGCTTTGGCCCCGCTAGGGGCCAGCGTGGTCCAAGCTGCCAGGATCAGACGCTGGTTCTCCGGCCGCGCTGCACCCCACCTCATCCTCGGGTCAGCGCGGCCAGGTGGCTGAGGACAGATGAGTCGGGACAGTCACTGAAAAGCAACTCCCTGAGGGACACGGACACGTGACATAAAACTGGCCATCTTACAGTGAGCAGTCAGCGCGTCCGCAGGGTGCGACCACTTCTGTTACCTGGTCCCATAGCGCAGCCTCGCCTGGAGAGGCTGATCTGCGACCCGCACCCGTGCCTCGCCTCCCCATCTCTCTGCTCCAGCACTCTCCCCGGCTTCAGCTCAGCGGTTTTGTCTTCTCTGCCCACTCCCGTGTGCAGGACTCACGCGTGTGGCCTCTCCCGTCCCCCTTCCTCCTCTGGGTACCCTCAGTGTTATTGCAGTGTCTGCATTTCACTCTGTTGTTGCTGCTGCTGCGTCGCTTCCGTCGTGTCCGACTCTGTGCGACCCCATAGACGGCAGCCCACCAGGCTCCCCCGTCCCTGGGATTCTCCAGGCAAGAACACTGGGGTGGGCTGCCGTTTCCTCTGTTACACACGTCTCTACCACCATGTGTTGATCCACTCGTGGCTTCCTGGACATGAGTGGTTCCAGCTTTTGGCAGTTGTGAATGTGCTGCAGTGGACGTGGGTGTGCCTGGACCGAGATGAGTTTGCATTTTGGGTTGGTGGCAGTTTATACTTAGCACTGGAATTGCATAGTCACCTGGCAATTCTCTGTTTAACTAAAAGTCACTTTTTGAACCTTGGACAGCGGCCCTGGCAGCAACTCCTCCTCACTGGTGCAATTGGGACCTGAATGCCATGCTCATGGCATGGTTCCAGAGAAGGATAAGTGAAGCCACGTGCAAGTGAGCAGAGCGCTGGCTGCTATGAGATGAAATGGGGGAAACTCCATGTTTGGGGGCTTTTCCTTACACTGGATTTTTAAGAAGAATGACGGTCCCCTGGGATGTGAAGTGTTGTCTGCAAAAGGGTAGGGTTTTAGGGAGGAGTGGAGGCCACCCGTGGCTGGAGCATCAGGCAGGACTGTGCGCTTCCCCTCCACCCCCATGACCTTCAATTTGGTGCTTCAACCTGGGTTACAAATAAGAGAAGTGCTCAGACCCTCACTCGTGTCTGACTTTTTGCAACCCCATGCACTGCGGCCCGCCAGGCTCCTCTGTCAATGGAATTCTCCAGACGAGAATACTGGAGTGGGGTGCCATTTCTTCCTCCAAGGGATCTTCCTGACTCAGGGATCAAACCTGAGTTTCCTGTTTACCACTAGCGCCACCTGGGAAGCCCAACAAATAAAAAGATATTTGAATTTTTATTTATGTATTGGTCTCCTGCACAGCAATGTGAAATCTCAGTCCGCAACCAGGGGTGGAACTTGCACCCCCTGCGTTGGAAACCCAGAACCTTAACTACTGTACCACCAGGGAAGTCCCCCAGAATACCATTTTAAAATGATGTTCTTTTAAAAAATAGGTTTGTAGGATAATTGACTCTGCTGAAGCCTGTGCCCCTTGCTGTTGCAAAGCGCACTGATAGAGTGTTGGTAGCTTGTGAAAATGGCTTTATGAAATGGAAGACCACAGGAATCTGGTTGCCTGACATCCTCCTGACCACAACACCGAGTCCACAGGAACCCAGGAGCCTTGGCCACTAGGAGGATGGAGCAACTGCTGCCCAGCTGAAATTTCTAGCTGGTTAGGAAGCTAAAGGTGTGGGGAAATCAGCCAGGCTCAGAGGAGCCGGCAGCTTGCTGGTTCTCACTGCTCTCCACAGCATGCCCAGAGCTCTCTCAGTTGCTTTTCTCCAAGGGCAGTGATAAATTACAGATGGGAGAGCATAGGGGGTTTACTCACAGAACCAGGAGAGGTCAGCCAGGCCCCCTGGGCTTTTGGGGGGAAAACAGATGAAACACATGGATTAAGGGGGGCGTGACAGCGCAGCGAAACTTGAAGCATCTTCTTTCCGTCCCCCGGAGACCAACACTGCTCCCCTCTGTCCTCCCATCTCTTTCCCACTGATGATCTGCCACCAGGCGTCCGAAATGGAGCCTGTTGTGGATTGGTGTGATGGCGGGGGTTTTAGGGGCGGGCAGGGGTAACTCCATCCGGTTAACATCAAGAGGAAAGGGGGCAGCGCTAATGCGACCATTGCTCCCGGCCGCGCGCTCCGCAGCTGCGTGTGTCCTTGGAAGTGCGCGTGCCTACAGGGCCCGGAGGCTGCCTCTGTAACCCCACTCTCCCCGACGCTGGACTGAGTGAGAAGGTAAGATTTCTCAACACATGCAGAGCAGGAGGACATTCGATGCCGCCTTTTTCAGTCGCCTGCAGGTTGTTTTGCATCACTCACTTTTGTTGGAATTGACTAATCCGCACCGGCCTCGCCCAGGAGGCCAATATAAGCCGGGTGCTTGGGGCCGGAGTCCTGAGCGCCCTGGAGGGCAGGCATGGGGCGGGCGGGTCGCCAGTTCCGGGCCCTGGTCTGGAAGAATTGGTTGTGCAGGGTCAGGCACCCGGTGAGTGCTGCGTGTCCGCAGGGTTCGGGGTCGTAGAAGTTGGTGAGGTGGGGGCGAGGGGCTGGTCTGGCTCACTTAGGCAGCTGGGGATCCTGGATAACTGAAATCCAGAACCTACCCCCTGGGCTAAAGTATTATTAACAAAAGCTGAGCCTTCCTGACCATCTGCAGCATTGGGTCAGAAAACTGCTAATTTAGAAAAACTTTTTTTTTTTTTTTTAAAGAATTTGAACTGTATTTGGTACTTTGAGCATCCATGGTAAAAACTGAACTGCCAATCTTCTGGTTGAAAGGACAGGGCATTAGATCGTTTTAATGCATAAACAGAACATCACAGGTATGGACTGCAAACCAGGAGGCTACACAGCCTAGGTAGCCAGAATTGACAAGAAGCAACCATTCTATTATTCTTTGATGTTGTACGTTTAGTGTTAATTCACATCTCCTGGGAGCTGCATCCAAATTGCATAGCAAGGCTCTCCTAAGAAGATCGGACTTGTTCAAACCAAATTTGTGCTGACGCTACATAAATATCCTTCACGGGTGTGTTTTAATGAAGTAGAATCAATGGCTTATTATTATACTTGGCTTTATTCTTATGCTTTAATTTAATAATTCCTATTATTACACTATGCTTTATTCCTAATGCTACAAGATTAAAACGAACACTTGGAAATGTCATTTCCAGTAGAGGTAGACCGGCAGTAATATCTGCATCATTTCTGATTTTAAGGTCCACACTTAGCGTATGGAGTGTGTGTGTGTGTGTGTGTGTGTGTATGCTGACCAATTCTTCTTTTGGAAGAAATTCAACAATTGACATTGAATGTCATTTTGCTAAATGCTCATCTGCAAAATATTCTTGCTTCCTCAAAATAATGTTAAAAAAATGTTTTAAAAAGATATTTTCTTTCTCATGCAAGGATCTTCAGGATGAAATGATTTCAGTTGGAAATTTGCTCAGAATTTTGAAGGTCAGAAACTAACAAGTCAGACTTTGCTCTTGATGGATTGTCAGTGCACTGGTGTCTGTGAAAGTGGTTTTCAATTTATGAAAAGCAGATTTTATTGACATTTAGTTGGTTTGGGGGAATGAAGCCTATTTTCCTCTGAAAGAATGTTGTGGGTAGAAGTTAGGTTCTCAGGCTCCACACTTTCTGCTTTTTGTCAACTGATATAAACCTCAGAACAACTCAATAGGGCAGGCTTGTCTCTCCTTCATTATCAGACCCTTGAATTGTTTAAATATTTTCACGACTGAATGCTGCTGAAATAAATATCCCCATCAGAAATATTTTATGCATTTATTGGTCTGTCGACCACTCATTTCAATGGTAGCTCCTGTATCCCATCATTCTTTGCCTTATTTTTCTTAGTATTTATCACCTCATAACACATCATGAATCTACCGATTGGTTCATTTGCTCTGGAACTCCCATTAGATTGTCAGGCCCCTTAGAGCTGAGAGTTTTTTCTGATTTGTTCACCAGCATATTCCCCAGCACCCAGAACAGTGCTTGGAACAAAACAGGTGTTCAATAACTATTTATTGAATAAGTGAAAGCAGAATATAATATTTATTGCATCTCTGCTTTGTGCTAATAATAGACGCCTGCGGAACCTGCCCAAGGTTCACGGAGCTACATGGTCCTGCTCTCATGGAGCTACAGGTTAGGACAGAGAAAGTGATGGGGTTTACAAGCGCGTGTGTAATGGACCCGGCTTTGGGGAAATACTCTGCACGTGTCCCTGCACAAATGGGAAGAGCTGTTTGCACGCAGTCATGCACGGCAGCGCTGCGTGTAACAGCAGAGGAGTACTGATGACCCCGGGGTTTGGTGCTGAGAACCCGTCCCACCTTGCCCTCACTCCTTCGCTTGTGGAGGCAGACTTCCTCCCTGTAAAGGGAGAGTGAAGGGTTCGAGTCAGTGCGTGTCACGTGTTCGCAGCAATGCCTGGCATAGGAGTGAGACCTGTTTTCTTATTTGGCCAGTTTCAGAGATGGTAGAGGTGGGGGTCTCGGACATCCAGGGGGGGTGGGGGTGGGAGGTGACCCAGAGGAGTGAGGGAGGAGAGAGACCCGGGGGCAACTTGTGGCTCCTGCCGCATGAGCGGGTTGGAATGGAGCCCTGGGGGCCACACGCAAGGAGGAGTTCACGTCTCACGCGATGGCCTTGCACAGACTGAGGCCAGGGCCCCTCTGGGCGGGTGTCTTTGACCTACTTTTCACAGCTTCCTCCTGGTCTCCAATGGTCATCTGTAAATTCTTTGTTCATAGCAGCTTCCCGACTGTGAAAATGGGGTGTCGGCAGAAACAGGGTGACCGAGTGACTACATGGCCTCAAATAAATGTTTCCATAGTAAATAAAAATTGAGCACTGCATGTAAGATGAGTATACCACTGAGAGAAGCATGTTTCTTTTTATATTTACTTTAAAAATCCCTTCCTTTTTATTAATTATTATAGTTCCTTTAAGAAACCTTTTATTAGTGACATTTAAAACAGAAAAATAGTAGGAATAGTATGGGATGAATGAATAGGACCCATCACACTTATATTAATTCTTAGTTTTATAGATTTTTGAAATGCTACTGTTCTTGGAAAAAGTCGGTTTTAATACAAGCACATTTTTATAACTACTTTAAATTACTTACTTTTTCTCTTGAATGTTATTACACACACAGCACCATAACAATAAGGAAAAGTTTAAAAATCACCTAAAATTCCATTATCCAAATGTGTCTGCTACTTTTGGGGTCTTGTCATTTGGTAGATGTTATACAATATTTTTATGTGGTTAAAATGCTAGCTTTTATTTTTCAGTTAACATTGAATCACAGTATCTTAAAAGCTGCTGCTTAGTCTTCATATTTAATGGTTTTATTGGACAGTAGTTTATCAGTTGGATAGTAGTTTTTACAGTTGGCATAATTTATCCAACTGTACCCTCGTGTTGGGTGTGAACATTCCTCCCAGTGTACCAGTGAGAGTAACTTCTTGGTGCCTGAAGGATGTGTCTCATGCTGACTCATTGCTCTTGAAGGAACTTCCTGGAGCAGGTTTCTGGTTCAGATGTAGGACACCTGCATTTGGGCAGGTCAACGGCAGTTGGTGGTGGCTCCAGGGGAGATCGGGTGGGACACTTCTAAGAAAGCTTTTCAACACTGACAAATATCCCCTGGCCGTGAGCCATGCTTTTCCACCTGAATTTATGTATTCATTTTTATATCTTTGTCTGTAAGTCGATCTGTCCATCCAGTCTCATTTTAATAATTTAATAACAAGAACCAGATAAAATAATGTAAGCCAAGTGTCTACCACTTGAGCTCTGCAGTCTTTGAGGTTTTTCCGTGCTTTATTAAGGAGAGGCTGAGCGGTGCTTGCTCACCAGAGATGGCTTCATTCCTCCAGGCAGCCCGTGGCTTGTGGAGCGGTGAACGGCTCTGGGCTGAGGTTGCCTCCTGTACTCCATACCTGTGGGAACCTTCCTTTCTGCCATGCAGCTCACCTCCTGTGACTCCCCTCACCCTTGCCAACTCCATCCCCAGCTGGACCAGCTTCTAACTCCTGACTCCTGAAGGAAGGCTAATGCAAGCTTTGGGCTTTGGTGAGCTTTTACTGGAGACTTGGCTAACAGAGGGGGCTTGGAGTGTGGTTCATTGCGGAGACACCTTCATCCTGTAAATCCATAGTCCACTCCCAGCTGTGGGTTGAAGGGAGCTGGTGGAACGAATAACACTCTCCTGGTTACCATTTCACCAACAACACACTTCTGCCTGTCGACACACATCCAGACCCACGCCCACACATAAAGGGCTGTCTTCTTGCCGTAAAGGACCACCTGAGTGGTAAAACGCACACCTCTTGTACAGAATTATGGTGCCGTCACCAGGCCTCCTCCTTCTGGCTTGGCTACAGGAAGCCCCTGATACACGAAGCGGGGGCGAGTTCAGGCTTCAAGCCTCCCTCTAGCAAACCCCCAGGAAGACCACACACTCCAGGCTGCATCTGGACTCTCTCTACATCCCATTTAGGCTTTTGTCTACCTGGGCCTTAGGGCCTGGTCCTTAAAACCCCACCCGTATCCCACTTCTCTTTAACATGTAAAGAGCAAACTCCATCTCAGCTCTAATTCCTTGAAACCTGAGGACTTTTGTGTGCATGTGTCTGTGTTTTCTTTACAGAACAAATGCCGCATATTTCTTTGAGATTTCAGGTGCTAAAAGCCTAACATGGTGTTAAAGAATAATTTCCTTTGGGAAACAACATGTGAAGTGAATTGAAAGTCACTCAGTCATGTCTGATTCTGTGACCCTATGGACTATACAGTCCATGGGATTCTCCGGGCCAGAGCACTGGAGTGGGTAGCTGTTCCTTTCTTCAGGGGACCTTCCCAACCAGTGATTGAACCCAGGTCTCCTGCATTGCAAGTGGATTCTTTACCCGTTGAGTCACTAGCTAATAACACGCTGGCCACAATTTCTATATTTTTCTAGAATTGTGAAAAATTATAGACATCAAGCCCTAGAAAGTAAAGAAGCTCTTATTTCTTTTGGAAAAGCACTTAAGTCTTAGAGGTTGATGTTTGCTGGTTTTGTACTGCTGTTGTTCAGTCGCTAAGCTGTGTCTGACTCTTTGCAACCCCATGAACTGCAGCACACCAAGCTTCCCTGTCCCTTCACTATCTCCTGGAATTTGCTCAAACTCATGTCCATTGAGTCCGTGATGCCATCCAATCATCTCCTCCTCTGTTGCCCCCTTCTCCACCTGCCCTCAATCTTTCCTAGCATCAAGGTCTTTTCCAATGAATAGACTCTTCGCATCAAGTGACCAAAGTATTGTAGCCTCAGCTTCAGCACCAATCCTTCCAATAAATATTCAGAGTTGATTTCCTTTAGGATTGACTGGTTTGATCTCCTTGTTATTAAAACTGGAAAACCATTCAGAAGAATTCTGTCCAGCTAAAGAGACAAAGCTGACCATCTTTCTACTGGGCGTTGCCTCTGTGTACCTCTATGGGGTCCTCAGGGCTGGCCCGGTTGCCCGGTTGCCCTGGGAGGAAACAAACCCAGTCAGGGAAGGTCAGCAAAGGTCATTTGCGTGTGTTTTCAGTTTACTCAGAGTACTGACCTAGGAAACAAGGGAGTATGGAAAAGCAGGCATCCTTGCAGAGTGTGGGGCAGCCCCAAACTAGGCTGCTTGGGTTTGTTTGCTTTGCCCTCCGGTCATAATCATGATCTCAGCAGAGCCCTTTCTTTCATTGTGATTTATCTTAATTTGCTTCTAAGTCTCTGGCTGGAGCTTGGTTTTCCTCCCTTGCGGTCTTTCAAAGCACTGGTGATTAAATAAACAATGGAACAAAAGGTGATTTTTGAAGGGTGCTTCAGGAGTGCTTGCAAAGGAAGCCTCTTATTCAGGGTTTTCTTTGGCTGGAAGTGTTCCTGTTGTCCTGCGTCACTGCCTGAGTTTAAGACTGTAAGAATATCCAGTCTTTTTAAGGTATGGGAAACTGACGGGATTTCAAAAGCAAGGCATCCAGTTTCTCCTTTTTCAATTTGATTGTCGTCAGGGTGAAAAAACACATCTCTTTGCTTTGCTCTTTTGCTGAAATGGTTACCAGCATATTGGAGGGAGGGGCTTTCCAGGTGGTGCTAGAGATATAAAGAAGCTGCCTGCCTGCCAGTGCAGGAGACATGAGACGTGGGTTCGATCCATGGGTTGGGAAGATCCCCTGGAGAAGGAAATGGCAACCCACTCCAGTATTATTGTCTGGAGAATTCCATGGACAGAGGAGCCTGGTGGGCTATAGTCCATGGGGTCGAGAAGAGTTGGACATCACTGAGTGACTGACACTTTTACTTTCTTTCATATGGGAGGGAAAATGACAGAATCTTCATGGGGAAGATTGTTTCTGGGATGGTGGGTTAGCTTCTGTGGGGAGAAAAATCAACCGAAAACCGCAGAACAAGCGCTTCCTTCTTATTTGATGGAAATCCTGGAGTTTCCCTGGTTTGTTTATTTCCTGGATAGGCCTGGATTTTGCAATGATTAGAAAGACTGAAAAAAACCTAACAAACCAACCTGACCTCCTGGTTAACAATAACTGCAGAGACAGAGGCAGAGGACCTTGGGGCTTGATTGATGTAATTGTCTTGGAGCTGAGGCTGCCTCCTAGGGAGCCTTCTAGACTGAAGAGCACCTTTTCCAGCCGAGGATCCAGGGGCCACTTTGTAGGGCCTCGCTCTGAGGTCAGCTCTGCGCTCTCCACTCCACATGCATCTCCTCGCCCCTTGGCTCTCACCTGCTGGGGACATTTCCTTCCTGCTCACCCACTGCTGCCGTCACACCCACACGCTTGCACCCTGGTCCTGGGGTGCGCTCACCAGCAAGGACTGGTTTGAAGCTGAAGCTCCTGGCAAGAGTCTGACCTGGATACCCTAGTGTCTCCCACTGCCAATTTGGAAAAGAATCGTTCCTTAGGGCCGGTTGGAGGGAAGCGGAGGCAGGGTGCCTGCATCTCATCTTGAGCTTTGTCCCAGACTTACAGAATCCCAGCCGAGTGTGGGGCAAGGGGCTGCCATAGCAGCAGAACTGGGAGTGAAAGCAGAGTTGTGCTGTGAAAGCAGGTGGACCTGTGAGCAGGGGGTCCCTCCTCTGCTCGTCTCCTCTATCCTGGGTCTGGGTCGTGCTGCCCAGCCCAGTGGCCTCAGACCATCACCTTCTTCTTTTTTTTTTTTTAGACCATCACCTTCTTTAGATCAGGATCCAGACTTGCCTGGTCTTGCCACAGCCTGCCTGGCAGGTCCCATTTCACTGCCTGGGTCTGGAGCCTCACTGCTGGGGACCCCAGCGCTTCCTCCCAAGTTCCTCCAGTGAACAGCCTTCAAAAACATGTGCAAGGTTTATTTGTTGAGGGCTAACCCACTCCAGTACTCTTGCCTGGAAAATCCCATGGACAGAGGAGCCTGGTAGGCTGCAGTCCATGGAGTCACAAAGAGTCGGACATGACTGAGCGACTTCACTTTCACTTTTCACTTTCATGCATTGGAGATGGAAAGGGCAACCCACTCCAGTGTTCTTGCCTGGAGAATCCCAGGGATGGCAGAGCCTGGTGGGCTGCTGTGTCTATGGGGTCACACAGAGTCGGACACGACTGAAGCAACTTAGCAGCAGCAGCAGCAGAGCTAGAGAAGGAAATGACATCCCACTCCAGTATTCTTGCCTGGAGAATCCCAGAGACAGAGGAGCCTGGTGGGCTGCTGTCTATAGGGTTGCACAGAGTCGGACACAACTGAACTGACTTAGCAGCAGCAGCAGCAGAGCAGCTGAGTTCCAGAGCAGCTGAGTTCCAGAGCCAGCTGAGTTGCACCCATATGGCTGAATAGGACAAGACGCTACAAACAAGGATTAGGAAATTCTTTCTTGCTGGGGATGATTTGGCCATCTCCATGGGGAGCTGCTTGAGGGCCCTGTCTCTAGTGCAGCCTTATAATCTGTCAGTCTCACAGCTGGTGGGTGTCAGACGCAGACACACAGGGCGTGAGCTCCCCTCCTGAGGTGGCTCCCTCGTTCCCAGCCTGCTGAAAAAGTAAGTCTTAGAATAAATCCAAAATAGCAAGATAAGCCAACGGGAACTCAGATTACCATCCATCTCGAGGGTTTGTGCTACCCATCGGTGGCTTCTCTCCAGAAGGCATGTCAAGTCCTGTGATGCCAGTGGTGTGCCATTTCTGTCTCATGGCCCTGTCGCTCTCCAGCTGTTAGAGTGTGTGTGTCGTCTATGTGTGCATAGTAAGGCTTATTCACTAGTCTACCTTGAGGGTTAGTGTAAGAAGGAGCGTTTTATACACACACACACACACACACACACACATATATATAGTTGCATACAAACTGCCCATTCTCTTCCAGTTTCTTTTAAATTTTTTTATTTATTTTAATTTATTTTGCTGCACTGGGTCTTAGTTGCGGCACACAAGATTTTAGTTGCAGTGTGTGGATCTTACTCATGGCATGTGGGATTAGTTCCCTGACTGGGGATTGAACCTGGGTCCCCAGCCCTGAGGGTCTTAGCCACTGGACCACCAGGGAAGTCCCTCTTCCAATTTCATAATTAGAGGCGTGGCGATTTCTTTTGCTCATTGGTTATTAAGACCTCGCTACAGGTATTACCAATTTCTACAGCTTGTTGTTCTTTTTTTGTGTTTCCTTATTTTTACTGTTCAGATTGAATTTGTGTATCTTATCTCTGTTTCTCTTTGAAGTCTTTTGTAATTCCCAAACTGCAGGAATTTCATACTTCATTCATCCTTAGGTTTGACCAGCATTCTCCTATTGCCTTCTAGTTTTTCTACTATTGAATGTACTGTTCTAGACTTCTGTCTACTCAGAGTGCACATTTGAGCACTGAATAAGACTTTAGTTTATCTTTGTGACAGACTCCAAGTTCAGGTGGCCTAACAGTATGGTTGAATGCTTCCTTGCCTCCCTGAACCAAAAAGGTTCTTTTGTGGTATGTTTTGAAATATAGTTGAGTCTATTTTGGACTTCCCATGCTGTTTCATGAACTTTCCATGCATATCTGTTCTTGCACCAGTTTCATTTTTTAAAAAGTATCTATATGGGAGAAGGCAATGGCAACCCACTCCAGTACTCTTGCCTGGAAAATCCCATGGACGGAGGAGCCTGGTGGGCTGCAGTCCATGGGGTCGCTAGGAGTTGGACCGACTGAGCGACTTCACTTTCACTTTTCACTTTTATGCACTGGAGAAGGAAATGGCAACCCACTCCAGTGTTCTTGCCTGGAGAATCCCAGGGATGAGGGAGCCTGGTGGGCTGCCGTCTATGGGGTCACACAGAGTCGGACATGACTGAAGCGACTTAGTATTAGTAGTATACTTTAATATGGGCTTCCCTGATGGCTCTGCAGATAAAGAATCTGCCTGAAGTACAGGACACACAGGAGGCTCGGATTCGATCCCTGAGCCAGGAAGGTCCCCTGGAGGGGGGAAAAGGCGACCCACTTCAACATTCTTTCCTGGGAAATCCCATGGACAGAGGAGCCTGGCAGGCCATAGTCTGTGGGATCACAAAGAGTTGATACAACTGAGCAGCTGACTCATGCAAGTATACTTCAGTATGTTCTATTATACTGTTTTTGTAGGATTATAATCTTTCACAGCTCATCTTTGCTTTTGGAGCATATATCAGTTCAGTTCAGTTCAGTCGCTCAGTCGTGTCCAACTCTTTGCGACCCCATGAATCACAGCATGCCAGGCCTCCCTGTCCATCACCAACTCCCGGAGTTCACTCAGACTCATGTCCATCGAGTCAGTGATGCCATCCAGCCATCTCATCCTCTGTCGTCCCCTTCTTCTCCTGCCCACAATCCCTCCCAGCATCAGAGTCTTTTCCAATGAGTCAACTCTTCACATGAGGTGGCCAAAGTACTGGAGTTTCAGCTTTAGCATCATTCCCTCCAAAGAAATCCCAGGGTTGATCTCCTTCAGAATGGACTGGTTGGATCTCCTTGCAGTCCAAGGAACTCTCAAGAGTCTTCTCCAACACCACAGTTCAAAAGCATCAATTTTTTGGCACTCAGCCTTCTTCACAGTCCAACTCTCACATCCATACATGACTACTGGAAAAACCGTAGCCTTGACTAGATGGACCTTTGTTGGCAAAGAAATGTCTCTGCTTTTGAATATGCTATCTAGGTTGGTCATAACTTTTCTTCCAAGGAGTAAGCGTCTTTTAATTTCATGGCTGCAATCACCATCTGCAGTGATTTTGGAGCCCCCAAAATAAAGTCTGACTCTGTTTCCACTGTTTCCCCATCTATTTCCCATGAAGTGATAGGACCAGATGCCATGATCTTCGTTTTCTGAATGTTGAGCTTTAAGCCAACTTTTTCGCTTTCCTCTTTCACTTTCATCAAGAGGCTTTTTAGTTCCTCTTCACTTTCTGCCATAAGGGTGGTGTTATCTGCATATCTGAGGTTATTGACATTGTTCCCGGCAATCTTGATTCCAGCTTGTGCTTTTTCCAGCCATATACGCTCACCAATTATATTTTAGCATCATTTTTGAGTTAAAAATGATACCAATTAAATTTGGATCAGAATTGTGTTTGGTGTGAGCGGGTGCTTGCAGGGAGAGGGTGGTCTCAGCCCTCCTCTCCTGTGCCTTGTGGTGATCTCGGCCATCTGTGTCCCTGTGGATGGAGCAGTCAATCCCTGGATGTGCTTCCATTTGCCTTTTTCCTCGCCTGTAACCTTTGCCTCCTTTTGGCTGTAGCCTTCTGTATGATTTAGCTGTGGCAGGAAACAATATCAAATCACTTTTTGGGGGTAGGTATTTTTCCAATTGTCTCCTTAGAAGCATCCATTGAATTGGAATTTTTGTTTCAAAAAGTCTGCACATCTACTGCTTTGAAACAAATAATTCACCTGATTTCTGGAAAGAATGCACCAATGTGTGCCTCCTAACAGTGTTCCCTTTAACTTGGGTGACCTGTTCGCTTGTTTCCTTCGGGTCCTTCAGGGAAGAATTTATTTCTCGTTCATTTTTATGACTCACTGTGAACTCTCCCCACCAGTGCTGAAAAGAAGGAAGTGTCCAATGAATGTTTATTTCTTTAATTCAAAAAGAAATTAATTTTTATTGGTGTATAGTTGCTTTACAATGTTGCATTATTTTCTGCTGTACAGAAAAGTGAATCAGCTATATGCATTTAAATGAATGTTTAATGTATGGGTTTGAAAGAAAAGCAATTGTTTTTCAATATAAAGCTCAAAAAATCAAGGAAAGAGACAGTTTATTCGTTTCTCCCCTTTAGTACCAAACTAGCTCCATAACCAACTTAAAGGTTTGCAAAAGGTCCTCTTGGGCGGGAAGTTTACACTCTGAAGTAGGGACTGTCGGAAGCCCCGGCTCTGAGCAGTGGTGGACTTGGACCAGCTCAGCTGATGGTTGCCGTTGGACTTTGGCTTATTCTTTGTCTGAACCCACTTCTCTTGCAGTGTTTTATAGCAGGGACCTTATAATACTTCTGGGAAAGTCTCCTTTCCTGAGTGCCTGGCATCCAGAAACCTGAGCACTCCAAAGAGACACAATAGAATTTCACGCTTATTGTAAAGCCCTTTGTTTCCAAGGAGAAGGGAGGCAGCCTAATTATAGGTGGGACTTCAGCTTCCTTGATATTTGAACCTTATTAGGCTGTTTTCCTCTTCTCAGACAGTGAGATCTCTGAGATCTCGTGACCTGCTCCTCCCTCCAAGGACCCTATTTCCTTCTTCATTTGTTTACAATTTTGCTTTTTGTCCCCAAGTGTTTTATTCTTTGTGGTTTTCAGCTGTAATGAAACCCACATGCTACCAGAGCAACTTGGAGGTTTTAAAAAGGGGTTTAAACTCAGTCCATAAGCTATTTTGTTCAAGTGAGATGGAAAGTTAGCGTATTTAATTTGCAGGCATGAGGCTCAGTCTCCAGATTCAGGTTCCGTCACAAACAGGTGCAGGGGCTGCAGGGAAAAGACTTTTCTCCGTGGTCCCCAGTGTGTGAAACCATGCCGTGTTTCCCACCTCACCGATGTTGGGAGGATAAAGTGATGGGTGAATGAGCAGTCTCGAGCACTCAGGGCGAGGACAACGAAGGGTTGGAGGAGGGCCTGGTGCTCTTTACAGCGGTGTCTGCAGCGTTGCCTCCTTGTGGGGCTGGAGGCTGGGGTCCACACGCTTTCAGAGGCACTCACGCCTTCCTTCCGGGCGAGGATTCTGGTCCTGTGTGTTCTCTGCTGTTTCCCCAGCCCTTATGCGCAGTACGCGCCGCCTAATGAAGGAATCCGTTCACTTGTTTTACAGCTCTAGTGCACCAGTATTTTATTGATCCTTCCTCCTATTCTTTCTCTTTTTCCTGCATGACTTCCTCTAATTTTTTCCTTTCACAAATAATGCTATTGTAAGCAGTCTTGAACACACCTTTGGACAGCAAGTGTAATACCTTTTCAAAAAGTAAGTCTTATGTTGAACCTTTTGTTATAGGTTAAAACTAGTCCAATATAGGGAGTTCCTTGGTGGTCTAGTGGTCAGGAGTCTGCGCTTTCTCTGCTGTGGCCTGGATTTAGTCCCTGTATTTCTATCAATTGTTACTTTATATATATTGACTATATTTGTTAAGCGTATAAATGCATAACATTTTATAGCTTCCTAGTGTAACACCTCTTTTATTATGTAGTGATCCTCTCTGTGTATAATAATGCTCTGTGTCTTCAAGTCTCTTGTTTGATATTACTGTAGTTCATTTATTATTTACTTAACTGTATCTTTTTCTTCTCTGCTTTAATCTGTTCTGTATCCTTATGTTGAATAAACTGGTTTCTGGTTATCTGAAACTTTTACCCTCATTTTTGAGAGATGAATTTTCTGGGTACAAAATTCTAGGTCAACCAAGTTTCTCCAAGGGATCTAAAGATATTTAATTGTCTTCTGGTTTCCTGCTATTAGTGAGTTTTTGGTAAGTCTCATATTCCTTTGAGGTCATGTGTTGTTATTATGTGAATTGCTGCTGAGATTATCTCTTTGACTTCTGTATTTGAAGTTATTAATGTGGATTTTTGTTTCTTGATACGTGTTCTATTTCCTTTATCAGTGAAATCTGTGTATTGTATATGTTCTGGAAAATTCTCAGCCATTAGTTATTTAAATATTGCCTCACCTGCTTTCTCTCCAGTCCCCTTGAGGGAACTTGTTCCTTTGTAATTCAGTCTTAAAGATTCAACTCATGACTTCTTATTTCTTTTTAATTAATTTTTTTTGGTCAGTTCCTCTTTCCAGATCTTTGGAGATTTCTTTTTACTCTCTTATCTCTGTAAGATCAGCAATACAATAAAACTATATTTTTTTCAGCAGGTGTTGCCCTATTGTTCTGGTCAGCATAATATTTGAAGCAAAGTGATATTGGATTTTTAATTTGGTCCCATTTTCATTTCAGCTGGATTTCATTGCTAAGCCTTTTTATCTCCTCAGGGTTCATGGTTAATAATTATCTGTGTTCTGTTACCACGTTTGAGTCAGTTCTAGTGAGGTGGATGAACCTAGAGCCTGTTGTACAGAGTGAAGTAAGTCAGAAAGAGAAAAACAAATACCTTATATTGACGCAGATGTACGGAATCGAGAAAAATGGTACTGATGAGCCTATTTGCAGGGCAGGAACAGAGAGGCAGACATAGAGAACAGACCTGGATACAGCGGGGAAAGGAGAGGGTGGGACAAATTGAGAGAGCAGCATTGAAACATATACGGTACCATTTGTAAAGCAGATAGCTAGTGGAAATTTGCTATATAACACAGAGAGCTCAGTGTGGAACTCTGTGACAATCTAGAGGGGTAGGGTAGGGTAGGGGTGGGGAGGAGGTTCGAGAGGGAGGGGATGCATGTATACTTATGGCTGATTCATGTTGTTGTATGGCAGACGCCAACACAATATTGTAAAGCAATTATATTCTAATTAGAAATAAAAAATTATCTGTGTTCTTTTATGGTTGTGAATGTATGTATGTTGGTTTTTATTTAAGGATCATTTTGGCTACGTATCATATGATTACCACACTTTATTTCTCTTAGAACTTTGTAAATATTGATGCATCATTATCTAGCACTGAATATTTTGAGGACATGTTTGAGGCCAGGTAGGTATCTTTCCTCCTCTGTGGATATTTTCGTAGGTATGACCTAGAGCCAGACATCCTGGAATTGGAAATCAAGTGGGCCTTAGGAAGCATCACTACAAACAAAACTAGTGGAGGTGGTGGAATTCCAGCTGAACTATTTCAAATCCTAAAAGATGATACTGTGAAAGTGCTGCACTCAATATGCCAGCAAATTTGGAAAACTCAACAGTGGCCACAGGACTGGAAAAAGTTTCAGTTTTCATTCCAATCCGAAAGAAAGGCAATGCCAAAGAATGTTCAAACTACTGCACAATTGTACTCATCTCACATGCTAGCAAAGTAATGCTCAATTCTCCAAGCCAGATGTCAACAGTACATGAAACCTGAACGTCCAGATGTCCAAGCTGGATTTAGAAAAGGCAGAGGAACTAGAGATCAAATTGCCAACATCCGTTGGATCATTGAAAAAGCAAGAGAGTTCCAGAAAAACATCTACTTCTGCTTTGACTATGTGGATCACCACAAACTGTGGAACATTCTTAAAGAGATGGGAATAGCAGACCAACTTACCTGCTGCCTGAGAAACCTGTATGAAGGTCAAGAAGCAACAGTTAGAACTGAACATGGAACAACGGACTGGTTCCAAATTGGGAAAGGAATCTGTCAAGGCTGTATATTGTCACCCTGCTTATTTAACTTATATGCAGAGTAGATCATGAGAAATGACGACTGGATAAATCACAAGCTGGAATCAAGATTGCTAGGAGAAATATCAATAACCTCAGATGTGCAGATGACACCACCCTTATGGCAGAAATTGAAGAAGAGCTAAGGAGCCTCTTAATGAAAGTGAAAAAGTTGGCTTAAAAATCAGCATTCAGAAAACTAAGATCATCGCATCAGGGCTCATTACTTCATGGCAAATAGATGAGGAAACAATGAGAGACTTACTTTTCTTGGGCTTCAAAATCACTGCAGTCATGAAATTAAAAGACACTTGCTCTTTGGAAGAAAAGTTATGACCAACCTAGACAGCATATTAAAAAGCAGACATATTACTTTGCTGACAAAGGTCTGTCTAGTCAAGGCTATGATTTTTTTCAGTAGTCATGTATGGATGTGAGAGCTGGACTGTGAAGAAAGCTGAGCACCGAAGAATTGACGCTTTTGAACTGTGGTGTTGGAGAAGACTCTTGAGAGTCCCTTGGACTGCAACAAGATCAAACCAGTTGTTCCTAAAGGAAATCAGTCCTGAGTATTCATTGGAAGGACTGATGCTGAAGGTGAAACTCCAATCCTTTGGCCACCGGATGCGAAGAACTGACTCACTGAAAAAGACCCTGATGCTGGGAAAGATTGAAGGCAGGAGGAGAGGGGGATGACAGAGGATGAGTTGGTTGGATGGCATCTCCGACTTGATGGACACGAGTTTGAGCAAGTTCCGGGGTTTGGTGATGGACAGTGAAGCCTGGCATGCTGCAGTCCATGGGGTCGCAAAGAGCCAGAAACGACTGAGCGACTGAACTGGACTGAACTGTTTTGTCTTCATCTTGGGGGTTCAATAGCTCTAGGGAAACTGCAGCGTTTTTTTTTTTTTTGAATTACAGCATACTCTTTCAGTCTTGAGAAAAAATTTTCATCAGAGTTTTCTCTTTTGGGGGGAAATTCTACTGTTAAATCTTTGAGCATATTTTTCATTACATTTGTTGGATTCTCTGTTTTAAGTATAGCACTTACCATTCTATTTTGGAGTTTTTGCTTTTCAAAGCTGATTCTACTAGCTTTTTGTGTTAATATTTTGCCTTTAAAACTTTTTTTTTAAAGAATTCACTGTTGTTATCTCAAACTGTTTGTCTAACATAGAAATGAAATTTAACCAGTGTCTATCCTTTTTTTTTCTGGTTTCTGAATCACTTAGAATTCCACAGTAATGTTTTTTGTTGTTTTTTTCCCCTTAGATCTGTAACCACTTTTTTCATTTAGCATCTTTTTCCTAGGCTCTTATTTTCTGCATGTTTGTTCTTCTTACATTGTTCTTTGTGAAACAGGTATACAGAAAGTCTTTTATTTGATTATTTTTATTTTATTAAAGTGTTATTTCAGTTGCTTCTTTGCCAGTCATGCTCCTTGACTTTCTTTTGCTTTGCTCTTTTCCCAGTGTTTAGACAGCTGTTTTTCTTTTCATCTGACTCATCCTTGGGCAGCTTAGCCCAGGTGATGCACTTGTCCTTGACTCTCTTTTCAATGCACCTGAGGTGAGTTTGATTTCTCCCTCAAATTTGCGTGCAGAGCAAATCCTTCGTGTGCCAGGTTTCTCCAGCAGGAAGGAGAGAGGCTTGGGGAGCTGGTGGGGACCATGAGCAGTCGTGTTAGCCTCGCTGTGCTCCGAGCTCTCTTTCAACATCTTGTCACTCAGCTGTGTCCAACTCTTTGCAACCTCACGAACTGTGGCCCGCCAGGCTCCTCTGTCCATGGGATTCTCCCGGCAAGAATACTGGAGTCAGTTGCCATTCCCCTCTCCAGGGGATCTTCCTGACCCAGGGATCAAATGTGGGTGTCCTGCATTGCAGGCAGATTCTTTACCATCTGAGCCACCAGAGTAGCCCTCCTTCAACACCTTGTTAGAGGTTTTCTTCCGTATTCACCTATCCAGTTAGGGACGTTATTCTCTGACTGTGGGTTCTTTCCTGATTTTTGTGTACAGCCTAGGCAGCGTCTCCAGCAGTTAGCTCCTTGTTCACTTTCTGTGTGTCATTCGAATATTCCCGGCAGCAGTTTCCTCACTCCCGGGGTCAGGGCCCCCGAGTCTGCAGACGCGTGTGGTGGGGAGAGTCACTGGCTCTGGAGACTCTGGGCGGCGCTGGGACTGAGCCCTGGTGGGTGATCCCCTCTCCCCATCTCCTCTAGCTTCCTTTTTCATTTTTCTCTCTCTTGTGGTGTCTGGAAAAAGGAAGTCTGTGAGGAGATGAGGGGGTTTCACCCAGGGCTCCTGTATGTGTACTTTTGTGTGTGGGTGTTGTTAAGGGCTCCCCCCAAGTGCCGTGGTGTTCTGAGGGGCCTGAGGGCAGAGCTCCCATAAGCGTCACTGTGGGATGTGGGGTGTGGGCTGCAGACAGGCATTTGGGCACTTCCGGCGGGAGCTTCTCTGCTGGCACTCACGGCAGGAAGAGGGCACTTTGCGGTGGTTTGGAAGAGCGGTCCCTGTTGTGTGAGCACTGGTGGGGCTTCCAGAAGGCTGTCTTCCTCGAGAGCGGGGCCTCCAGCAGCACCTCCTTCTGGCTGCCTCTGGCACAGCTTTGGGAGCCCTTCCTGCTGCTAAGAAGCTGGCCTAGTGTGCCTGCAGCACGGGAGACCCGGGGAAGCACAAGACATAACCCGGAAGCAAGAGTCAAGGAGACTAAAGCACAGGAGAAGACAAACGTGACAGGAAAAGATGATGAGACAGGCGAGGCTGCTTCTACGTCCCTGCAGAAAAATAGTCCTGTGAAAGGAGGTGACTCACTCACTCACAAGGCACAGCCGCACAGCACCCCTGGGTCGTCCACCGTTTTCTTCTGAACCAAGGAAGTTCACATGCAGACCCGTGGGAGATTTTTCCTACCGTTGCTTCTCAGAGGGTCACTGATTGGCTTGTAAATTAAAAAAAAAACTGAGTTACTATAATTTTATGTTTAATTGGAGTTTTACTTTTATTTCAGGATCTTCAGAGAAACTTTTCAATTGTAAGTGTTTTATTTATTTATTGGTGGATAAGAAGTGGATTTATTTAGAGAGAAACATACCCCACAGAGTGTAGGCCATCTCACAAGGAGAGAGCGGCTGAGTTTTATTTTTTTTAAAGTATTATTCTCATTTGAAACTAGACATGTGCCATTGATTTTATGGCTGGGATGACAAATATTTATAATTTCACAGTTGCCATTGCCTATTTTAATTTGGCCTTGACAAGATCCTTTAAATTATGGTGGTTTTTATGTGTAGAGAAAAAAATCTAGATCCTAAAAATAAAAATATTGATAAACTGATTGCTTACAAGATTTAGACAAGGGACTTCCCTGGTGGTCCAGTGGTTAAGAATCTGCCTTGTGATGCAGGGGACGAAGGTTCAGTTCCTGGTTGGGGAACTAAGATCCCACATGCTGTGCAGATACTAAGCCCTAGTGCTGGAACTACTGAGCCCTCGAGCCGCAACTAGAGAGTCCATGTGCTGCGAGGAGAAAGCCTGCTTGCTACAACTAAGATCCAAATAAATAAATATTTCAAAGAAGATTTGGACAATAAAAAGTCTAATAAACAGTTGGAGAAAATATTTTTATTGATGGCCTTTGGTTATATCTACCCATTAAAATCTAAATTAAAAAATCATACATACTTTGGCTCAAAAATCTCGTTTAACAGTGCTACCTCAAAAATATACTTACAAAAGTCAGCCAAATGTACAGAAAGCTCACAATAGCACTGGTGCCGAACAGACAACTTTGCAAATTCCATAACTGGGTGATTGGTTAAATACATTAAAATTGACCGTATCTTCTTATGTCGTCTTTAAAAACAATGGGGCTGATCTACAAGTACTGATCCAAAAAAATTGTTACATTTATTTATGTTTGTAAACAATGAGTAAAGAAAACTATGTAAATCTTTTGGGAGAATGGTTGTATTCTTCCTGTACTTTTTGAATACCCTAACCATGCATCTATTTGTGAATTTATAATATCAAAAGGGGTGGGACTTCCCTGGTGGTCCAGTGTCTAAGATTCTGTGCTCCCAAGGCAGGGGGCCCAGGTTCAATCCCTGGTCAGGGAACTAGACTCCATAAGTCGCAGCTAACAGTTCACGTGCCACAGTGAGGACCAAGGATGCCACATGCGCAAGGAAGACCTGGTGCAACCAGGTAAATAAATGTTGAGTAAAAGGATCTAAGTGAGTCTTGACTCTATGAGCCATTTTCAGTTTTCTTTATATTTGTTTTTAAAAAAAGGCTATCTTATATTATTAGGGGCTTCCCTGGTGGCTCAACTGGTAAAAATTTTATTATTTTATTTTTAACATTGTATTATTTATTTTAGTTATTATTTAAATTATAAAATAAAGTTAATAACAAAAATTATATTATAGTTATTATAATAAATGTTATTATTGTGTTATTTAAAATGTTATTATTGACATTTTATTATTTATTAAGAATAAAAATTTTAGTACTAACTTTTTTTTTCAACCTCCCCAATTAATTATGAAACCATACTCACAGAAAACTAGTCAATCTAATCACACTAGGACCACAGCCTTGTCTAACTCAATGAAACCAAGCCATGCCTGCGGGGCAACCCAAGACGGGCGGGTCATGGTGGAGAGGTCTGACAGAATGTGGTCCACTGGAGAAGGGAATGGCAAGCCACTTCAGTATTCTTGCCTTGAGAACCCCATGAACGGTATGAAAAGGAAAATGATAGCATACCGAAAGAGGAACTCCCCAGGTCATTAGTTGCCCAATATGCTACTCGATGGACGTGAGTCCGAGGGAACTCCGGGAGATGGTGATGGACAGGGAGGCCTGGCGTGCTGTGATTCATGGGGTCGCAAAGAGTTGGACATGACTGAGCGACTGAACTGAACTGAATTAATTATGTATTTATTCTTCCTAATGAGGTCAAGTTATTGTTTAATATGAGGTATATTTTCAATCTTGCACATTTATCTTTAGCCAGAATTAATTACAGACACCCCACCATCCCTGTTCATTCAAGAAATGACTCATTTGTTATAGAGAATGAACAGGTGACTTAAGTTCTTCTGCAGAGTGTTTGACCTTTGGTAATTAAACCAAATTAATTGGTTTTTAAATTAATTTGGTTTAATTACTATCCTTTGAGCCAGAGGGATCAAAGTTATGGCCAATCTAGACAGCATATTAAAAAGCAGAGACGTTACTTTGCCAACAAAGGTCTGTCTATTCAAGGCTATGGTTTTTCCAGTAGTCATGTATGGATGTGAGAGTTGGACTATATAGAAAGCTAAGTGCTGAAGAATTGATGCTTTTGAACTGTGGCATTGGAGAAGACTCTTGAGAGTCCCTCGGACTGCAAAGAGATCCAACCAGTCCATCCTAAAGGAAATCAGTCCTGAATATTCATTGGAAAGACTGATATCGAAGCTGAAACTCCAATACTTTGGCCACCTGATGTGAAGAGCTGACTCATTTGATAAGACTCTGATGCTGGGAAAGATGGAAGGCAGGAAAAGGGGACGACAGAGGATGAGATGGTTAGATGGCATCACTGACTCAATGGACATGAGTTTGAGTAACTCTGGGAGTTGGTGATGGACAGGGAGGCCTGGCGTGCTGCAGTCCATGGGGTCGCAAGGAGTCCGACACGACTGAATTGAACTAAGCCAGAGGGTGCCCTCCCTCGAACATTTCTCTTTTATTAGGGTGGGTGGTGTTGGTTTTCAGCACTTTCTCAGAGAACTTTCCATAAGGATACAGTTTCTGGCATGAGAAATACTTCCTCACGACTCATTTCCAAGAGGGTGCTTTCTTTTCTCCTTTAATTACACCAGGGATAGAAACGTTCTTTCCCACCTGAGTTTAGTCTTTATGGTTTCAGACCACATGTGCTTACCCGATCACACAGGTCTGTCTGCTGGACCTTCTGGGGGAAGGCTGGGACCAAGGCCTAGGAGGTAAGGCCATGGTAGCTCAAAGACCAACACAGTAAAGTGACAGGAAGCTCACTTTAGTTCAAAGCATCATGATTTTGGAGTCTGAAAGAACAAGACGTGCTTTTTCTTGTTGACAGCATCCTTAACTTCCTAACCTGCAGATTCTTAGGCTTTTGTTTGTGCCATTATTGATCTGTGCCTTGCTGTGTCTGTGTATGGCTATAAACTTTTGTATTTATAAACTGAGTGGAAGCCAAGAGAAGAACATTATGCACCAGAAACCGAGTGAAGAATGTTGGCAATAAAAATAATCTTGTGACAATTGAGGATTTTCTATTAATTTTTCGTTAGGCTCTTCTTTGGGTGTTTCCTTCTTAAATAATTAAATTCCAAGTATCAATGTCAGTTCCTTTTCTTTTGACTTTGAAAATTCAGGATTATACAAATTACTGCAATCCATGTGAGTGGCTCTTTTGCAATCTGTGTCAAGAGATTTGACTCCAATAATCTGACTTTTCAGAGTTTGTTCCAATCTCAAGAAAGTAATTTCAAAGAAAATTACTTTTACAAAAAAAATTTGTTGACAAAAGAAGTAAATTATGATGCATTCATTTGTAAGAATGTTACATAACCAGTAAGATGATAGTTAAAAACAGTGTATGGCAGCACGTGAAAATATTCATGAGATGAAACCAAGTGTCCACCACCACCGCCCTGGAAAAATAGCTACTTGGGTGGAAAAGTCAGACATGTTAAAGAAATGAGAAAAATAAAAATAGTGAATTTGTTGGAGTGTGAGAAATATGGATGAAATTATTTGTTTAATTTCTTTAATGCCATAAGTTCTTCAATAAATAAAAATGTGAAGAAAAGGGAGAGGAACAGAAGCCAGGTCTGGTAGGAGAAGGACAAGGAGCTGACCGTTGTGGACCTGGATACAGTGAACACGGGCCATTGCTGTGGGGCCCGTCTCAAATGACTGTTCCTAGGGACGCACAGGAAGGATGACAATGACTTCCTTTAAAGGAAGCCTGCTCTGGCCGACGAGCCCTCCTTCAACAGGGGGAGATCTCATAATGCTTTGTGATTCATTTAGACACTAATTTTTTGGACAACTTTCCAGGTGCTCTCCCTGGCCGAATTCTTCTGGCCTTGTATCCTGTTCATGATTCTGACCATACTTCGTTTTCAAGAACCTCCCAGACACAGAGACAATTGTGAGTTTCATTTTTATTATACTTTTTGATCACCAGCTTCTAGTGAAGAAAATGCAGCGTTCTTTTTCTTCTGTTGCTCTTTATAAATTCTGAATCCTGAGTGAAATGAATGGATAGGGTTCTCTTGTTTGTACCTCTATTTCTGGGATATATGCCAGTAGGCATCTATTTAGGTTTTTTCTCTTAAGAATGATATTCACGTTTGCCCAATCTAACAGATAGATTTATTCCTCAAATTAAGCTGTCTCAGTTCAGGATATAGGTGTATAAGTCATTATAAATGCAGAAAGAGGAGAGAAAGAGGTAAATGTGGGGGAGGTACATTTCATTTTACCAGAGTGATGGTGGTGGTGATGATGGTGGTGGTGCTGATGGTGGTGATGATGGTGGTGGTGCTGATGGTGGTGATGATGGTGGTGATGATGGTGGTGGTGCTGATGGTGGTGCTGATGGTGGTGCTGATGGTGGTGATGATGGTGGTGATGATGGTGGTGGTGATGATGGTGGTGCTGATGGTGGTGGTGCTGATGGTGGTGATGAAGATGATGGTGATGGTGGTGATGATGATATTGGTGGTGATGATGGTGATGACAATGGTGGTAAAGCATTTAGAAACCATTATTAATAATTTCCTCTGCTCCAGGTGTTTTATCAGAAAGACCATTTAGTTTATCTGGTTTAAACTGCAACAGTATCACTCCTTGAGAAATGATTGCCTGTTTTGTTTCTATCATGCCTATGCTCACTTGAAATATGGATAATGTGGTTAATTCTAAAAATGTTATATGATTAGAAACTATTAAGGGGAGACTTTTATCTCAAATAGTACGTCACTATTCACAACAGTAAATTAATATATGTATTCATTTGGCAAATAGTGTTTTGAGTGCCTTTGAGTCCAAGCTTTGGTGAGGATGAAGTGGTGGACACAGTATTTTCCCTGTCTTTCCAGAACTTACTGTAGGGCCAGACTATGATAATGCAGTGAGGTAGTGTCATGTTGGGACTCCATACAGGGTACCAGGAGCAGAGGAGAAGTGGCTGCTCCCTTCTGAAGAAGGGGTTCTGAGGAGTTAGCAAATGTGAATCTTGGTCAGATGAAAGAGTTCAGGGGAGGACAGATCTGGGCAGAGCAGATAGCATGGGGGAAGATCAGAAGAAAAGGAGTTCATATGAATGAGAAGCAGATATGTGGCTGAAGGAACAAATAGGTTCAGATCAGTAAAAGCTGTGGAAGATGGTGACTCCCCAAAGGGTGCTGAGGGGTGGGCTTCCCAGGCGACACTAGTGGTAAAGAGCCTGCCTGCCGTGCAGGAGCCATAAGAGGTGCAGGTTCGATCCCTGGGCCGGGAAGATCCCCTGTGGAGGAGCGTGGCAACCCACTCCAGTATTCTTGCCTGGAGAATCCCATGGATAGAGGAGCCTGGTGGGCTACAGTCCATGGGGCTGTGAAGAGCCGGACGCGACTGAAGTGACGGAGCACGCACACACACACACGTCTGGGGTGGGACTGCTGAACCACGTGGTAATTCTAGTTTTAGTTGTCTGAGGAGCCTCCACTCTGCTCCCCACAGTGGCTGCACCAACTTACACTCCCACCAACCGCATTGGAGGGTTCTCTTTTCTCCAGGAAGTGGTTTATTGTACCATTTGTCCTGAAAGCCCTTGGATCCTATCCAGTTTTTCTAAACATCTTTGCATTAAATGACATTTAGTAACCACACTCAAGTTCTTAAGAATCCAAGAACTCCTCCGCTTTTATATGAGATGAAAGGAGGTGTTTGCTCTGATTCTTCCAACCCACAGCCTATTCACAGTGTCTGGAGGTGAGGTTGAATGACGAGGTATTAACACTCCCTGAGCAGGAAGAGGAGTCTCATGCAGTTGTGTGTATGGCCAGGCAGAGCCATCCTGCTTTGCAACCTCTGGGTAGGCCCTGGAGGAAAGGTGTTAATGTAACAGGTTTCTATCCTTTCTCTTTTCTGTTGGGCTGCTGAGGTGTTTTTTAAACTAACAACAGGATTAATAATGTAATAACGTGATATTACATAATACTGAACTCACTAGGTATTCCATTTCTGGGACCAGTTGTATGGACTCATTTCTGCCTTGTCTCCACATCCAGGCTATTTGCAACCCCGGGATCTGCCCAGCCGGGGCGTTTTCCCCTTTGTCCAAGGCCTTCTTTGCAATACCGGGTCGAGGTGCAGGAACGCAAGCTATGAAGGGGCTATGGAGCAGCGTTTTCGGTAAGAGAAACACAAACATCCTTTTCATGGGAAGCTCCTGAATAGAACTGACATGAGGCTTTTAGTTCAGCCTCAATAATTTGGGGTGAGCCAGCCATCATAAGAAACACAGAATTTAGAGTCAGCAGGAAATCAGCTTTATGACATTCAGACTCACATGCAAACAGCCTCCATAATGGTTTGTTTCCAGTAACAGGTCTTTCTGCAGCTGTTCCAAGAGTCACAAACTGATTGCTGATTAGCAGATGCCTTTTGCTTGTCATAGTTTCTTTTCTGTAGGTTAAAACTCTGACCTCAAAATTACCCTCTTGGCCAACTATGCATTTTTGGCACCAAATGCTCGAAAACAAGTGTTTGTCTGAGTTACCCACTGGGCTTTTCCTACTGTGCTATTTTGGACCAGCATCTATTCGCAGCTGAGATACACTTGACCTGGACCAGGGGACAGTAGCCATCGGGACTCTGGATGCTGAGCCTGGCCTGTGTTTACCTGTGGCAGCAGTCTGGCACCAAAGACTAAAAGGAGAAGCGATGGGAGGTATTTTATGTGAGAAGAGTCAAAATACAGAAGGTTTTTAACTTGGATCTCCCTGAAGGCTCTGGAAACTTCTCTCAGTGGAGTTAGAAATGAAAAGCAGCTGAGTCATCAGATGGTTTGAATTTTTCACATGTAAATAATCTGCCTTTGCTTCCTCCATCCTTCCGGCTGTTGACCCCGTCTATGGCATTGAAGTGTAAAGCCTGCTAACATAAGTGATCTTTAACTTTCAACTGTAAGTTACGAGAATGCAAAGCTTCTAGGTAGTTTTGGACACAACTGGTACAATACTTTTAAAGGGTGGGTGCTTGCTTTTTTGAGAGAGAGGTAATATAAACATATGATACTAAGAAAATCATTAGAGAGTAAAGTGTAAAGTCATAACCCTGAAATACATGGTGGGCTTTTTGTATGTGCAGGAAAGAAAGTGCCTTTCTGGGAAAATGAGAAGTGTTTGAGGCTGATCAGCGTTCCCATTTCAGGTCTCTCTTACATCTCTTCATCACTCAGAGTGGGAAATTTGTGTGTCCTTGAAGGGGGAAAGTGGGGCTTTGCACGCAAACCCTATCGACCCCATCTCTTCTTCGTTTTGTGCTTCTGAGCAGTTTACTTAACGTCTCTGCATTTGCTTCTCACTCCCCTCCTTCCATGTTGTGAGTGTTGAAGTGCTGGCGGGGTAGCCCTCCTGCGGTGGGAGTTAGCACTCACCCGTCACACTGACACTGGAGTCTCTACATCAGAGAATAGCTCTGCCTTTGTCTCCCAGTCCACTCTGTGCCCTCACCTCCACTTGCTGACACCAGATGGTCACACAGCCTGCAGAGACCTCTGCCCACGTCCTGAGAACCACAGTCCATTTCAGAGCCTTGGACGCTGATGAGCAGCAGGAAAGAAATCCCTCCTGGTGCTGGGCTCTGTCCTCGGACCTGCCCCCTCCACTCAGAGGCTCTCACTGTTTTCGTGTTGGTCCAGGATGAATTCAGTGGACTCCCAAAACCATAATTAAAAATTCACTTCTGATCACTTTTTGAGAATTGTCTCAGATTATGAATATCTGAAAGCAAAAGCTTAAGTCTATTTAAACATCACGGTTAACCAATGTGTGGATTTCTGTGCCCTTTGTGGTCCCTGGGGAAAGTTCACTTTGGGCAGGAATCTCAAATTTCATCTGATCTAGGATCACTTCAGTTTAGCTGCTAAGTCATGTCTGACTCTTCGTGACCCCATGGACTGCAGCATGCCAGGCTTCCTTGTCCTTCACCATCTCCAGGAGTTTGCTCAAATTCATGTTCACTGAGTCAATGATGCTATCCAGCCTTCTCTTCCTCTGTCGCCCCCTTCTCCTCCTGCCATCAGTCTTTCCCAGCATCAAGGTCTTTTCCAGTGAGTCCACATCAGGTAGCCAAAGTACTGGAGCTTCAGCTTCAGTACTAGTCCTTCTAATGAATATTCAGGGTTGATTTCCTTTAGGATTGACTGGTTGGATCTCTTTCCTGTCCAGGGGTCTTTCTAGAGTCTTCTCCGGTACCACAGCTCGAAGGCCTCAATTCTTTGGTGCTCAATCTTTTTTTGGTCCACCTCTCACATCCATACATGACTACTGGAAAAACCATAGCTTTGATTCTATGAACCTTTGTAGGCAAAGTGATGTCTCTGCTTTTTAATACACTGTCTAGGTTTGTCATTGCTTTTCTTCCAAGGAGCAAGCGTCTTTTAATTTCATGGCTGCAATCACTGTCCACAGTGATTTTGGAGCCCAACAAAATAGAATCTGTCACTGTTTCCATTTAAACATCAGTTAGCCAGTTTGTGAATTTCTGTGCCCTTTGTAATTCCCTGGGGAAAGTTCATGTTTGGCAGAAATCCCAAATTTCATCTGATCTAAGTTATGATTATGAAAATCCACTTTCAGATTCCTGGTTTTATTACGGAGCCAATGCTCAACGCTTAAAAGAGGATTTCAGAGTTGGAATCATGAACCATGGATCATAACTCCACAGATGAAGTGGGTGTTGACACTGCATGGCAATACAAGAAATTGCTCTTCATTGTTTAAAGTCAAGCTGATAGCATAAAAGCAATTGAAAGTGCTTCACGACGGGAACACACTGTCTGAAGCTGCCCCCTGCGCCCTTTCACTGCCAGGACCTGCAGGAGCTGGCTCGCCAGGCCAGGACGTCCTTCATTCTCATCCCAGCCCCTTGAAGGGTTTCCATCTAACTGTTCCTGATTATTCCCTACTCTTCTCACTTTCTTATCTTCACTATTTAAATTTTTCTTCTTCCTTGAGTACACCCAGATCCCCCGAGAGCCATCTCGCTGACTCCACCTCACTCCAGGAGGGCCTCCTGCTGTATATCTCACTTGCTCCCTGACTGCTGCCGCCTCCCGCTTGCCTTCTCCTCCGTTGGCTTTTCCCTCTTGGATGCTCTTTAGAGTGCCTTCCAAGCTTTAGTGTCTCCAGTGTATAGTTTAATGGCACTCCACTCCAGTGCTCTTGCCTGGAAAATCCTGTGGACGGAGGAGCCTGGTGGGCTGCAGTCTAAGGGGTTGCTAAGAGTTGGACACGACTGAGCGACTTCCCTTTCACTTTTCACTTTCATGCACTGGAGAAGGAAACGGCAACCCGCTCCAGTGTTCTTGCCTGGAGAATCCCAGGGACGGGGAGCCTGGTGGGCTGCCGCCTATGGGGTCACACAGAGTCGGACATGACTGAAGTGACTTAGCAGCAGCCGCAGCAACAGCAGTGTATAGTTTTCCTGATCACGGGGTCCAGCCCCTTTGCCATGAGTTGAATCATCTTTTTCCAACCAAAGCAGCTAAGAATTTGATCCTTGTTTCATCAGCGACTCCTCTGACAGCAGGGAGGACTCGAGTTCAAGGCAGGATTAAGGTAGCCCTTCCCCATGCCCTGTCCTACCCCTGGGGGCCTCTTTCCTCTCACTCTGTCCCCACCCTCCGGCCTTTGGGGGCAGGCCACTCCCCGTGGTCCAGGCTCCTCCTGGGGCTGAAACCTTGTGGCCTCCGAGCAGCGTGGATTCTCTGGCTACACCTGTTGCACCGGAGCAGAGAGCCTGCGGGTTCCTGAGCCAGGCTTTTGCCCATCTCCCTCCCCTCCTGGCCTCGGAAAAGAGGGGTCACAGTTAGGGTGATCACAGAGGGGGAACTGTCCGCACCACTCCACGGCGACACAGATGCTTCCATAAAGCGAAGGCGCTTCCTTTCCTGCCCGGCTGGAGGGTCTGCCCGCTGTGCGATGAACCTTCTCTCTCTCTCTTTCTCTCTCAGGCTTTCCCGGCCCTAATTCCAGCTTAGTCCCCCCTGCCCTTCCTCTTTCTCTGTAGTGTTCGCTCTAACAAGCCACAAGGAAAGATGGTTTTGTGGGGTCCTGGGTTTGTTTTCAGGCCCTGAATTTCCAGTGTTTCAGTGAAGCGCTGGCTCAGCACGTGTGAGGGACGTTCCCCTGGGCACGGAGCCCCCCTTTCTGACCTGCGGTCACCCAGAGGTCCTGGTCTATCCTCCGGCTGCGTGTGGGTGGGGTCTCCCCCCAGGAGCCCCCTCCAGGCCCAGCTGAGCTTCACTCTCTGTGGCATTCAAGAACTTGGGGAATCGGGTGTATTCTGCTACTATTTTTATTTGTAAGTTTCTCTCTCCATAAAACTTGGTTTCTATTTAGAACATGTTTATCTCTTTAGTTAATAAAGATAACTTCCATGGAGAAGAAAATGGCAACCCACTCCAGTATTCTTGCCTGGGAAATCCCATGGACAAGGGAGCCTGGTGGGTTACAGTCCACAGCGTTGCAATAGTGGGACACGACTTAGCAACTAAATCACCGTAAAGATAACTTCCTACATTATCTTCATTATCTTCCAAAAGTATGGTTTTCCTTTCCCATGTAAATCTCTCATCCATCTGGGCTTTATGTCTTTGAATGGTGTCACAGTGATCCACTTTAGAATTTTTCCATTTGGATGAGTGATTGCTGTAGTTTCACTCTTTAAGGAGATCGCCATCTTGTCCTGATCTGCAGTCCCGAGGGTCTATGTGTCAAGCTTCTTGTGTGCCCTTTTTCCAATGTCTGTTTTGTCCAGCAGGCCATCCCTGAACTATTCCTCAGTGTCTTTTTTATGATAATGTCTGACATCTGATGTCTGACATATTTTGCTCTGCTCCTTGAGGGGAGTCTCTGCTCTTCCATTTAAATTTATAAATTCATTGTCAAGGTCAATGAAAAAACCCTATTGGCATTTTGATTGGAATTGCATCAAGTCCCGTGGTTAAATGACACATCATTTAATTTACTTTATAGGTTCATAATACTTTTGCTTAAAAGCCATGCATATTTTTTACTGAGTGCGATCGGATTATACTTTTAGTTTGCATTTACTTAATCATGGATGATGTTGAGCATCTTTTCATATCTTTATTGGCTCTTTGACGTTCTGTGTATAAATGGTTTGTTCAAATCTTTTTTTGGTGGTTGTGGGGAACTGCACTGCTTGGCATGTGGAATCCTGGTTCCTCCACCACTGATTGAACCTGTGCCCCCTGCAGTGGAGGGGTGGATTCTTCAACCACTGGATCGCCAGGGAGGTTCCCTGTTCAAATCTGTTAACAATTTATTTTGTAATTTTTGGTTTTACTGCATTTTTAGAACTCTTTACTTACTTTGTTTATAAATTTTTTATCAGAAAAATGTGTTGTGAATATTTCTTCCAGTCTGTGACCTTTTTTTGAAGAGCAGAGGTTTTTTTTATTTTGATGAAATTCAGTCTATCACTTTTTTCTGTTTTGGTTTATGCTTAAAAAAATTTTTTTTTTTAAATTTAGGTATAGTTGGTTTACAATGGTGTGTTAGTTTCAACTATCCAGTAAAGTGATTCAGTTTTATATACATATATATAGAAATGTCTGTATTCCTTTTTTTAATGTTCTCTTCAATTATAGGTTATTATAAGATATTGAGTATAGTTCTAGTGTAGGAACTATAGTAGGTTCTTGTTGATTATCTACTTTATATTCAGTAATGTGTATATTTTAATCCCAAACTAATTTATCCCTCTCTTCCCCTCCCCTTTGGTAACTATAAGTTCATTTTCTATGTCTACGGGTCTACTTATGTTTTGTAAATAAGTTCATTTGTCTCCTGGTTTAAACACCACATGTAAGTGACACTATACGGTATTTGTCTTTGTCTGACTTACTTCGTTCAGTGTTGCAATTTCTAGGTCCTCCCATATTGCTGTAAATGGCCTTCATTATTCCGCTCACTTTTATGCCTGGGTGTTATTCCACTGTATATATGTACCACGTCTTCTTTCTCCATTCACCTGTGTCCACTCATTGGTCGATGGACACTGGGTTGCTTCCATGTCTTGACTATTGTAAATGGTGCTGCTGTGAACACTGGGGTGCATGGGTCTTTTTGAATTATGGTTTTCTTTGGGTATACATGCCCAGGAGTGGGGTTGCTGTCATATGGCAGCTCTGTTTTCAGTTTTTCAAGGAACCGCCATCCTATTTTCCATAGTGGCTGCACCTATTTATATTCCTATTTTCCATAGTGGCTGCACCTATTTATATTCCCATAGGTTCCCTTTCCTCCACGCCCTTTCCAGGATTTATTGTTTGTAGATTTTTTAATGGTGGCCATTCTGACCATTGTGAGATGATATCTCATTGTAGTTTTCATTTGCATTTCTCTAATAGTTAGTGATGCTGAGCATCTTTTCATGTGACTTTTGGCCCTCTGTATGTCTTGTTTGTGCTTTTTGTATTTTTCTCTAACAATGAAATATTTGTGTAACTGAAGATTATTACAATTACCTACTGCGGTTTCTTTTAAAAGTTTTATTTTATTTTATAATTAATTAATTAATTAATTTTTTATTTTACTTTACAATTCTGTATTGGTTTTGCTATACATTGACATGAATCCACCACGGGTGTACATGAGTTCCCAAACATAGTTTTAACTTTTTTTGGGTGTACGACACATTTTTGAGTTAGCTTTTGTATATGATGCAAGTGTTGAGGTTTATCTTACATTTGGTTGTCTAGTAGTTCTAATACAATTCGTTGAAAATACTAACCTATGCCCATTAAACACAGTTGGCACCTTTGTTGAAAACCGGTTGATCTATGTAGATCTGGTTTTGTTCTCTTTTATTTCAATGGTCTTTATGACTATCCTTAGGCCAGTACTCTATAGCTTTAGAGCAAATGTCTTGAAATCAAGTACTATATGTGTCCTTCAATTTTTTTTCAAAATTATTTTAGCATATCTGTGAATTTCCATATGTATTTTAAAATCAGCCTCTTTATTTCTACATAAAAGTCTGCTGGGATTTTGATGAGGATTATATTAAAAAATAGCCTTATAGAGATTTAATTCATATACCATAAAATGACCCATTTGAAGCATAAAATTCAATAGTTTTTAGTGTATTTACAGAATTGTGCAACTATCACCACAATGAACTATAGAAAATGTTGAATCACTCAAAAAAAAAAAACCTGTATCCATCAAAACTCACCCCTCATTTTCTCCGCATTTTCCCTACTCTTGGCGTAGGCATCTGCTAATGAACTTTCTGTCTCTGTAGGACTGACTGTTCTGGACATTTATAGAAATGAAATTATGCAACTGGTGGTGTTTCGGTAATGTTTCTTTCATGTAGCATAATGTCTTGAAGATTCATTCCTGTTGTAGCAGATGTCAGTATTTCACTTCTTTCTATTGCAGATAAATTGTATATTATATTGTTTTTGTTCAACAGTTGATAGTCATATGAGTTGTTTCTGCTTTTTGGCCATTATGATTGATGCTGCTATGCATGTGCTACACACGTAGTTTTTTGTGAGTGTGTGTTTTTCTTTCTCTTGAATATCTGGAAAGTCGTGCGGTAATTCTGTATTTGATATTTTAAGGAGCTGTCAGGCTGTTTTCTACCATGTCTGCGTCCCACCAGCAGTGCAGTAGGGTTCCATGTCTCCATGTCCTCATCAGTACTTACTCTTCTTGCCTTCAGATTATAGCTGCTCATATGTGTGGTGAGGTATGACCTGGTAACTCTGTGGTTTTCAATTACAATTTCCTAATAGTTAATGATGTTGACAATCTTTTAATGTGCTTATTGATCATTTGTATATCTTCTTTGCAAAAATGTCTGTTCTAACCCTTTGCCCATTTTTAATTGGATTATCTGTCTTTTTATTACTGAGTTGTAAGTGTCCTATATCTATTCTGGACACAAGTCCATTACCACATATATGATTTGCACATATCTTTTCCGATTTTGTTGCTTGTCTTTGCACTTTCTTACTTTTATTCTTTGAAATATCTGTTCAGTTCAGTTCAGTCGCTCAGTCCTGTCCAGCTCTTTGAGACCCCATGGACTACAGCATGCCCAGCTTGCCTGTCCATCACCAACCCTGGAGTTTGCTCAAACTCACATCCATGGAGTTGGTGATGCCATTTAACCGCCTCATGTTTTCCCCTTCACCTCCTGCCTTCAATCTTTGATGAGGTCCCACTAATGTATTTTTTCTTTTGTTGCTTTTGCTTTTGGTGTCATATCTGAAAGTCTTTGGCTAACTCTTAATCATGAAGATTTACTCCTGTGCTTTCTTCTAAGGGCTCTGTAGTTTTAGCTCCTATATGTTCAGTTCAGTTCAGTTCCATTCAGTCGCTCAGTCGTGTCTGACTCTTTGCGACCCCATGAATCACAGCACGCCAGGCCTCCCTGTCCATCACCATCTCCCGGAGTTCACTCAGATTCACATTCATTGAGTCAGTGATGCCATCCAGCCATCTCATCCTCGGTTGTCCCCTTCTCCTCCTGCCCCGAATCCCTCCCAGCATCAGAGTCTTTTCCAATGAGTCAACTCTTCACATGAGGTGGCCAAAGTACTGGAGTTCCAGCTTTAGCTTCATTCCCTCCAAAGAAATCCCAGGGCTGATCTCCTTCAGAATGGACTGGTTGGATCTCCTTGCAGTCCAAGGGACTCTCAAGAGTCTTCTCCAACACCACAGTTCAAAACATCAATTCTTCGGTGCTCAGCTCTCTTCACAGTCCAACTCTCACATCCATAGACGACCACAGGAAAAACCATAGCCTTGACCAGACGGACCTTTGTTGACAAAGTAATGTCTCTGCTTTTGAATATGCTATCTAGGTTGGTCATAACTTTCTTCCAAGGAGTAAGCTTCTTTTAATTTCATGGCTGCAGTCACCATCTGCAGTGATTTTGGAGCCCCCCAAAATAAAGTCTGACACTGTTTCCACTGTTTCCCCATCTATTTCCCATGGAGTGATGGGACCAGATGCCATGATCTTCGTTTTCTGAATGTTGAACTTTAAGCCAACTTTTTCACTAATCTATCCATTTTGGGTTGAGTTTTGTGTATTGTGTGAGGAAGGGGTCAAAATTCTTTCTTTTCTATATGGACATCTAGTTGCTTCAGGGGATTGCATTTAATCTATAAATTAGTTGGGAGAGAATTGATATCTTAATCTTAAGACTCAATATTAACACTGAGTCTTCTAATACATGAGCATGATATATTTTCTATTTATTTAGATTTTCTTGAATATCTCTGAGGAATGTTTTTGTGGTTTTCAGCTTACACATTTTGTAGTTTACTACATTTTGTAGTTTATACATTTTGTTGATGTATTCTTAAATAGTTTCATATTTTTTGTATTGTTTTAAAAATTTAAAATATGGACAATCAGTTCTAGTGACTTTTTAAAAAAATCTCTCATAAGATTTTTTTATATACATGATCATGTCACCTGGAAATACAGTTTCACTTTATCTTCTACTACCTGGTTGCTTTTTCTTTTATTTAGAATTTAATGGTTTTTTATGTTTATTTACCTTCTTTATGTTCAGACTTAGATAATCAGTTTTATACCTTTTCTAATATAAAGATTAAAAGCCTTTTCATTCTTTTTGAACACTACCTTACTTCATCTCACAAATTTTGATTTGTCATATTTTTGTTTGCATTAAGTTAAAAATATTAGCTTATTTCTACTGTAGTTTATTCTTTGACCCATGAGTTACTTGTAGGTCAGATGCTTAGTTTCTAAATATCTGAAGATTTTCCTGAAATCTTTTAATTACTAATTTATGCTAATTCCACTATGGTCAGAGAATTCTGTATGATTTAGGTCTTTTTCAATTTGAATTACTTTGTGGTCATAGCATCTTATCTCCTTTAATAAATATTTAGTGTTACCTAAAGCAGTGGCTCAGAGGGTAAAGCATCTGCCTACAATGTGGGAGACCCGGGTTCGATCCCTGGGTCAGGAAGATCCCCTGGAGAAGGAAATGGCAACCCATTCCAGTACTCTTGCCTGGAAAATCCCATGGACTGAGAAGCCTGGTAGGCTACAGTCCATGGGGTCACAAAGAGTCAGACATGACTGAGCGACTTAACTTTCAAAGCAACTACTGGCCTTCTGCTATTGGTGGGTGACATTAAGTCTTCAATATCTTTACCGATTTTCTGTTTGTTCTATAAATAATCAAGAAAGGATTTGTAATCTTTGTAATTGTGGCTTTTTCTGTTTTTTCAGTTCTACTGATTTTTGCTTCATTTACTTTGAAGCTCTGGTGTAAGTGCATACATGTTAGAATAAATCTTTTCTGTGTTGATTCATTTATCATTATATAACTTAATCCAGTCATCTTAGTTATTAGACATTATGCATACAAGACATTGTACATGCAATATATCACACAGTATGTTATACACAGTATACTACATTCATATCTAAAATACTATAATACATAATATATGATATGTTAATATAGTCTCTTTATCCTTGGCTGTATTTCTTGTTTTGAAGTCTATTTTGTTGGTATTTATTTAAACTCTGTAGCTTTCTTTTGATTCGTGTTACATGATATATCTTTTTCCACCTTTTTTACTTTCTGGCCATCTTAAAATTTTATTTTTAAAATTTAACAGCATAGAGTTGGTTCTTATTATTCAGTCTGACAGTCTTTGCCTTTTAGTGTTTAGACCACTTGTTTTTATTATATTGGATTTACTTTGTTTCCTACTTTTGCCATCTTTCTGTATTCCTATTTTTCTCTTTGTTGCTGTTGTTTATGTAAATTGAATATTTTGTATCCTTTAATGTTTTTCTGTTATTGACTTATGAATTGTATCTTTTTGTTTTATTTTTCTAGTGGCTTATGCATTTTCATACTAATGTACATATATCTATAGGAGTGATTACTAGAAGCAGAATTGCAAGTCAAGAGAAAAATGCATTTTTTATTTTAATGGACTTTTGCAAACGATCCTATATGGGGATTATAATATACTGCACTCTACCTTTTGAAATATGAGGCTATCTCTTTCTCTAGTAAGGCCAATAGAGGGTCTGGTTGAAATTTTAGATTTCTGCCAATCAGATTTTTTATTAATTTCTTGATGAGAAATGATATCTTGGTGCATGTTTGATTGAGTTTTTCCTATTATGGAGGATTTGAACCTGTTTTTATATCTGTGTACAATTTATACTTAGTTTCATGGTCTTTGTCAATTCTTCTCGTTTATTATTTTTCTTCCTGATTCCTACAGACTCTCTATATATTAAGGAGTTAAACCCTTTATCTGTTGTATGAGTTGTAAATATTCTTTCCTGAGTTTATCATGTATTATTTGACTTTATTTTTCTTTAACTTTCATTTTGAAATAATTATAGATGTAAAGGGAGTTGTTTCTCAAATGGTGAGATCTTATATAACTATAGGGCAATATCAACATAGGAATGGGGGTACTTCCTTGGCAGTCCAGTGGTTAAGATTCTATACATCCAATGTGGGGGAATGAGTATAGATTCTGTCAGAGGTAAATTTTCAAAAAATTAAAAATGTCTTTTGTATAACAGATATATCACCTCTTTAATTACATGATCAGTAGGGTGACAAAGTTGGTTCAAGGAACAGTTGAGAAATTAGTTATGTCAACCTTTAAAAACATGAATATTAATTCTGTAGGTAAGACACAAAGCTTGTTTGGGTCCAACAGGGACAATAAGGCAATAACTCTGGAGGTGATCTTTTTAACGGGAAAATAGTCTTCAAGTCACATGTAGCTTCAGAGCTGTATTCTCCAGGAAAAGCAAATAATTCCAGGCTGAACATGGATTAAAAAAAAAATAGATCTAAAGAAAGTCCCAAAGGCTTTTTACTGTATTTCTTCTTTCCTCAGTTGGGAATTTCTCTAACTTTCCCTCTCTTTTAAACTCCAGAGCTATTACAGGTTTCCAAAGCCTTTACATCCTTGAGACTCTGCTTGTCAGCACTTGGGTTACCAGTGGGCAGTGAAGGTAGGGGTCTGGCTGGCCTTAGCGGTCGCAAGGCAGCTGAGGGGCATTCAGGACAAGACATTTCCTAGGGTAATCACTTTTTTTGCATTGGGATCTGGCTGTCTTAAGAAACAATCCTAATTCTGTTAGACTGTGCCTTGCCAGTAAATGAATGAGAAAAATTTACTTGTGTGCTCAGTAGTGTCTGACTCTGTGCAGCCCGTATGGGCTGGATATACCCCACCATGTTCCTCCATCCGTGGAACTTTCCAGGCAAGAACTGGAGTGGGTTGCCATTTCCTGCTCCAGGGAGTCCTCCTGACCCAGGGATTGAACCCACATCTCCTGTGTCTCCTGCACTGCAGGCAGATTCTTCCACTGAGTCACTGGGCAAGATCCCAATAAGAGACATTAGCAGAATTTATAATAGAAACAGTGCTTCCCAGGCAGTGCTAGTGGTTAAGAATCTGCCTGCCAGTGCAGGAAGAAGATGTAAGAGAGGCTAGTTCGATCCCTGGGTTGGGGAGATCCCCTGGAAGAGGGCACAGCAATCCACTCCAGTATTCTTGTCTGGAGAATCCCATGGACAGAGGAGCTTGGTGGGCTACAGTCCATGGGGTCACAAAGAGTGAAACAACTTAGCATATACACACACATGTAATAGAAGCAACAGTCCTGTTTATCTTGCTTGCTTATTCCTGCAGCTCTTGGGCTGAAAATGTGTCTGTCCCAGCATCAGCTGTATTATTACTGCCCTTTATTTTTAATTTTTAAATTGTTTCATGGTCCTACTTTATATTTAAAAATTACTTATTTATTGGCTGCACTGGGTCTCCATTGCTGCACACGGCTTTCTCTGATTATGGAGGCTTCTCTTCATTGCAGTGTGTGAGCTTCTCATTGCAGTGGGCTCTAGAGTGTGAGCTTCAGGACTTGTGGTGTGAGGGTTTAGTTGCTCTGCGGTATGTGGGATCCTCCCGGACCAGGGATTGAAACTGTGTCCCCTGCATTGGCAGGTGGATTCTTAACCACTGGACCACCTGGGAAGTCCCCATTGCTGCCCTTTAAAGAGAGCTGGGAGCTGGACTCTGTGCTAAGATTTTACATAGATTCCCTCTGCTGACCCTCCAACAACCCTGTTAGGATTCAGTTCTGTTGCTCAGTCATGTCCGACTCTTTGTGACCCCATGGACAGCAGCATGCCAGGCTTCCCTGTCTATCACCAACTCCTGGAGCTTGCTCAAACTCATGTCCATTGAGTTGGTGACGCCTTTCAACCGTCTCATCCTCTGTCATTCCCTTCTCTTCCTGCCTTCAATCTTTCCCAGCATCAGGGTCTTTTCCAATGAGTCAGTTCTTGCATCAGGTGGCCAAAGGATTGGAGTTTCAGCCTCAGCATCAGTTCTTCCAATGAATATTCAGGACTGATTTCCTTTAGAATGGACTGGATCTCCTTGCAGCCCAAGGGACTCTCAAGAGTCTTCTCCAAACCACAGTTCAAAGGCATCATTTCTTTGGCACTCAGCTTTCTTTACAGACTCTCACATCCATACATGACTACTGGAAAAACCATAGCATTGACTAGACAGACCTTTATCAGCAAAGTAATGTCTCTGCTTTTTAATATGCTGTCAAGGTTGGTCATAGCTTTTTTTCCAAGGAGTAAGCATCTTTTAATTTCATGGCTGCAGTCACCATCTGCACTGATTTTGGAGCCCCCCAAAATAAAGGGTTTTATTATTTAAATCATATTAGGGTTATGATCCCATTATTTGAATGATGACTTTCTAAGGGAGACATTGCTAGAGAAACATTTTGGCTTTGGGGACCCTCAGGGGGCTTCAGTTTCCTTGTCTGCAAACTGAGTGATTCCTCCCACCTCTGACATCCTCAGGTCCTTCACTGAAATCCTACAGGGGTTTCTGGATGTAGCGTTTGGCTTGGGGCCCTTTGAGAGGGTGTTTTCCTACTCGTCTGAGGGCCACCTGCAAGGTGGCCTTTTCTTGTCTTCCTGAATCAGATCTCCTTTGTCTCCTCTTCCATTCACGGCTCCTCCGATACCTGGCCGGGTCCAGTGTCACCTGATAAAAAGTCCAAAGAAAGAGCTGGACTTGGGAAGGAGGAAATTGGTCTCCACACAATGCCTATTTCAGCCCTGGGATTTCCCTGTGTGTGCTAAGTTGCTTCTGTCATGTCTGACTCTTTGTGACCCCTGTCAGGCTCTGTGTCCATGGTATTTCCCAGGCAAGAATACTGGTGTGGGTGGTCCTTCCCTTCTCTAGGGTATCTTCCAGACCGAGGGGTCAAACCCATGCCTCTTGTGTCTCCTACACTGGCACGTGGGTTCTTTACCTCTAAGCCACTTGGGAAGCCTCTGCTTCCTTGTAGGTGGTGACAATTAAAGGCTGATGTCCCAGGGGGGCTGATGCAGCAGGGGGATTTATCTGTTGACAACCGTTCCTCCAGTCACAGTGTTTGAGAATTTATATAATAAAAGGTTTGGGAGTTAAAAAACCTAATGGGATCTAACTTTTTAATCAGGAAAAATTTCTCCCAATTTTACTTTTTTTCCCCCTCTTGGATGTGGTAAAAGTAATTGACACCTACTTACTTTAACAAGCTTCTAGCAATTTGTGAAATGATCCCTTGTTTTACTTTATTTATTTATTTTCCTTGTATTATTTTAAATCTGTAGTTTCTTACTGACTAAGGTAAGTTCCCACTGAATTTGAGAATGGATGTAGATAGGGTTCAGTTCAGTTGCTCAGTGGTGTCTGACTCTTTGTGACCCCATGGACTGTGGTAGAGGGTAGATTGTGCTGATTTTAAAGGTCGTGAGAATGTTTTCTCTTTTTCACTCAAGAAAAATCATTTTTCCTCCACGTAAGACAAGTATTAATATAAAGTTAAGAAAAAACAGCAATTTTATCATCATTTTTTATTGGAATTACATAGTGTTGCTGAAACAAAAATTCACCCAAGTAGATTTTAAAGGTTGAATTGGCTATATCAAATGATTCATGAATTGAGCAGCATCCCATCTGGTCAGTAGAGAGGGCTCCTTGTCTTGCCTTTAAAAACCTCACAAGCAAAAAAGAGCATTTCAAGCTTAGGCAACCTTCCTGTGTGGAAAGAGAGGGTCCATATGGCAAACCGTCTTTCTTTGGCGATGGAAAGGACCACCTCCTTGGTGTTGATCAGAGAATTTCACACTGAAATTATATCCCCCAGGGTTATATTACTGGGGAAACCGACCTGCAGTTAGGTTGGGCGTTAAGTCTTGGTTTCAGCATGGGGGACTCCATCCGGGGCATGTGCATTTTCCCACACCATGAGGTCAGCCAGGATTGTCCCTATTAGAACCACTAGGAGGGTGGGTTAAAATGCAGAGTCCTGGGCAGCCTCCTGGCCCAGGGTGGGAGGCGGGCTCAGAGTCTGTACTTCACAGCCTCCCACTCAGTTCTGACCCTTTCTGTGGGAGTCTGCTTTCTGGAACCCCATTTTTAAAGATGAAAGGAAATCTTTTCATAAGCATGTGATGTTATGGTAATGCTTCTCCTAGAACTTGACGTTTACATTGGGTCTAGATCTTACCCTTTTAGATCATTGCTCTGATGGACATTATTGTTGACACATTTTACATTCCTTAGTGTCTTCTATTGGTAAAATTATTCAAAGCTAAAATAAATTGGAGAAGGAAATGGCAACCTACTCCAATATTCTTGCCTGGGAAATCCCATGGACAGAGGAGCCTGGTGGGCTACAGTCCTTGGGGTCGCAGAAGAGTCTGATATTACTTAGCAACTAAAAAAATTAAAGGAAAAAAACCCCGGGAGAGGATATTTTTTATACATATGACAAAGGGAAGCAAACGAGAAGATAGCGGACATCCCAGCAGAAAATGGGGCTGTGGCTTTGACCACCCAGTGGGGACAACCCTCTTCCCTCCTGATCGCTAGTCCTTGTGACCTGGCCTGACATCTGTCCTTTTTGTCTGGGGCTCCCCTGCTTCTACCCACAGCTGACCTCTCCTGGAGAGGCACCCCCCAGTGCTCCCTGGACATCCCCTAGGGCCCCTCTGCCCGATGCCCCATCTTCACGATGCCCAAGTGGGTCTAAATCAGGGGTAAGACACACAGACTTGTCTTTGGGCTGCTCTGCTGGGCTCCCACCTGCCTGCCCAGACCTTCCTGCTCACCCCCAGCTCAACTGAGCCTCAGTACGCTTGACCCACCTCTTGGCTGGATTTGGCGTTTACAGTGGGGCTCATCCTGCCTCTTCCACCTGCAGGGCCTCACCCACTGCTGTGTGGACCCCCAGCATGTTGCTTGAAGCACGTGGTGTAATCAATGAGAGGAATGAAATGACTAATAAAGATATAAAACGATTGAGCCTCATAGATAATAAAGAGATTGAGGACAGCTTTCTAACTGTATTATTTTTCATAAAAAAATTATTATTGTTATTGGCCATGCTGCAAGACATGGTGGATCTTAGTTCCCCGAGCAGGGATCAAACCTGTGCCTTCTGCAGTGGAAGCACGTAGTCTTAACCACTGGACCATCAGGAAAGTCCCTTTTATTATTATTTTTTAAACTGAAGTATAGTTGATTAACAGTGTTGTGCCAATAACTTTCTAATTTTAAATTGGCCAAAGTTTAAAAAAAAAATATTTATTTGGCAGTGTGTGGTCTTAATCTTTCATTGTGGGGCAGAGACTCTCTCATTGAGGTGCACGGGCTTAGTTGTCCCACAGCATGAGGGATATTAGTTCCTCGAACAGGGATCCATCCTGGATCTCCTACATTTCTGGGAGGATTCTTAATCACCAGACCACGTCTCTGGCCAAGTTTTTTTTTTTTTAAATGATAGAGTCCATTCTGGATGAAGGTCCAGAAGAGTGGGCTGTTGGCGCATTGGAGGAGGTGTAAATGGGTACAGGCTCAATTGAGGACAGCTGGGCCTTTTGGTATCAAGAACCTTAAACTGCTGAGGAGACCTGTGCTTATAGACGAGTTCTACCCGGGTATTTACTTCATTTATTTAAAGTTCTCCTAGGCTCCCAGCTGCAGCTGCCCCTCACCAGAAGGTCGACGACCTGGCCTTCTTAAAAGAGATACAGGACCTCGCCCAGGAAGTTTATGAAGTGATGGACAAGGCTAGAAACTTACAAAAACTCTGGGTAGAAAGATCCAAGACTCCAGGCAAGTAAATCTCTCAGACTCTCCACTCCATCCTGGTACTTAGGGTTGCTGATTTAGCTAATGAAGACAGAAGACATTCATTTAAATTTTTACCATAAGTATATTTGGTATATAATTTTGCCATGGGCTCTCTGAAGCCATTGTTTAGTTTTTTTCTTTTCTGTGGTGGTTCCATTTGGCAGGCTTCACTGATTAGGTCATTGGTGATTCACTGCATCTCTAGCCCCTCACTCTCTGATGGCCAGGGGTGGTCACTGGTGCAGGGGGAATGAAAGGTCCAGCTCTGTTACCAACTTGGGTTCTTGGGCTCCTTAAAGTCAGTAGAAATTGATCAGAGGCCAGATGAGAAATTCAGGCGAGGCTTTATTGAGGCCCCTGCTGCAGCAGAAGGGAGCGAGAATAAGTGACAGGCTCCCTTCAGTGGGACGAGGGTGGGGGGGGGTCAGTGGGTCATATTGGGTGATCTGCGCACCCCCTGGGAGTGCTGTCTGCAGGGATCATGTTCAGGACGCTGCTTTGCAGTTGGGTTTTGGCCTTTTACTATCCTGTTGTTCATACTTTGGCCCAACTGCAGGAGATGTTTGTCCCAGTTCAGTTCAGTTCAGTCGCTCAGTCGTGTCCAACTCTTTGCGACCCCATGAATCGCAGCATGCCAGGCCTCCCTGTCCATCACCAGCTCCCGGAGTTCACTCAGACTCACATCCATTGAGTCAGTGATGCCATCCAGCCATCTCATCCTGGGTCGTCCCCTTCTCCTCCTGCCCCCAATCCCTCCCAGCATCAGAGTCTTTTCCAGTGAGTCAACTCTTCACATGAGGTGGCCAAAGTACTGGAAGATCAAACCCAGCATCATTCCTTCCAAAGAAATCCCAGGGCTGATCTCCTTCAGAATGGACTGGTTGGATCTCCTTGCAGTCCAAGGGACTCTCAAGAGTCTTCTCCAACACCACAGTTCAAAAGCATCAATTCTTTGGTTCTCAGCCTCCTTCACAGTCCAACTCTCACATCCATACATGACCACAGGAAAAACTATAGCCTTGACTAGACGGACCTTTGTTGGCAAAGTAATGTCTCTGCTTTTGAATATGCTGTCTAGGTTGGTCACAACTTTTCTTCCAAGGAGTAAGCGTCTTTTAATTTCATGGCTGCAGTCACCATCTGTAGTGATTTTGGAGCCCAAAAAAATAAAGTCTGACACTGTTTCTACTGTTTCCCCATCTATTTCCCATGAAGTGATGGGACCAGATGCCATGATCTTCGTCCCAAGTAGGACCTAATTCCAGCCTGTCTCAGAAATGTGTCTTGGCTTTCCCAGTGAAGCCATCTGGGCACCCAAGCCCCCAGGCATGTCCTTAGTGTTCAGAGGCACTGTCATCTCCTGGAGGTCTCAGGGCTTTTCGAAGCTCTCCTGTCAGGAACAAGGACTGATACACAAAGAGATGCACCCATCACACCCTCCACTCAGGAAATGAGAGTTCTAGGAGCCTGTGTTAGTAGCTGAAAACAGAGACCAGCACATATTTCTTATTTGATCACAACCAGATTCCAAATATAATCTGAAAAGTCATACTTTCATGTTCCTCTCCCTCTTTGATTTTTTTCTTTCTCTTGTTTTTCTTTACTCTCCCTTTATTCTCTCTGTCCTGTTCTGTACGCTCACAATATCTGTGGAATTGGAGACTGAGAAAATAATAGATGGTTATTTGGTAACTCCATTTAATTTATTGGTTATTCCAATAAATAATTAATGGCAAATGGTTGAAATTTGGCTTACCAGTTAAATCACTTACCTGGAATTTATTTAACATCAATGTGTTTTGGAAGGACAGAGTGTTACCTTCAGATTTACTTCTCAGGTTGTTGTAATCATCTCTCAGAGCAGGACTCTGTGACTAGCATTTGATTTTGGAGCTAGAATAGGTGCTTGGCATGTGCTGTCTGGTTGCTGCCTGAACTAATATCTCTGATGTCTTCTTTTTGTAGATTCTCCTTATGGTTCCAGTTTTTTAACAGTAAGTATTTTAACAAAAGTTTGAAACTTAGTCTTCAGAGACATAATGGCATTGACAGAAAAAAAAGTTGAGAACTATGTTTTTAAAAATATTTTTAACTTTTGAGTTTTTGGCTGCATTGTATGGCCCAAAGGATCTTAGTTCCCTGATCAGGGATGGAACTCATGCCCCCTGCAGTAGAAGCACAGAGTTCTAACCACTGTACCACTGGGGAATTCCAAGAACTATTTTTTTTTTTTTAAGAACTATGTTTTATTCAGTGGACTTGCTGAGGACTTAAGTCAGGGACAGCTTCCCTGGTGGCTCAGATGGTGAAGAATCTGCCTGCAGTGCCGGAGATCCAGGTTTGATCCCTGGGTTGAGAAGATTCCCCTGGAGAAGGGAATGGCAACCCACTCCGTATTCTTGCTTAGAGAATTCTATGGACAGAAGAGCCTGTCAGCTACAGTCCATAGGGTCTCAAAAGAGTCAGACATGCCTTAGCGACTAACACGTTCACGTACACTTACAGTCTCTCAGTTCTCTCTGAGGAACTGCTCTGAAGAGGCAAAGGAGGAACCTGGACATGTAGGAATTTTTGCAACACACACGGGAGGTCGGAACATCAGAAGATTCCTGTTGGTTAAGGAAAAAGCACATCTTGTGTGAATGAGCTCAGTGCCTCTCCATGCATGGGAAAGATGCAAGAGTCTGGGCTCATTGAAATCACCCTTTGGATGTGCCTGTTAGTTATCTGGGGCCAGTGTCTTACTCTTCTCCATCCTGAACCTCCTCAGGGTGCACAGCGGAGGGATGCGGAGTTGGGGGTGGGAGAGTGGTCTCGGATGCAGCCCCTGCTGTCTAGATAGCTGCAGCATTCCCTGTTTACTGATATGACAGGCGACATTCTTCTTCCATCATGGTTAAGTTCAAAGCACTTATTTGAAGTTTATTCTTCAAACACATCTTTCTAGTGATTTGATTGTTAGTTAACACTGTATAGAAGCTGTATTTGAGATAACCAGAATCATACAAGAGATGGATTAAAAGACAAGTTTACTTTTTTTCAGTTAAGGTCGTGAGTTTAGAAACCCAGAGGGTGGACATGGCTTTGGCTGACGTAGGGCAACTGGCCCTGCTCTTCCACTGGTGGGTGCCCAGGTTCCATCCCCGTCAGAGAACTAACACACGGCAAGCCACAGCAGAGCCAAAAAAAAAAAAGAGATTCATGTGTTTGGCACAAAACTTTGTTTTGCATTAGACACATAGCCTTCAGGTAAGGCCCCAGTCATCACTGGGGGGACGTTTTGCTTTCCAAGGACATTTGACAGTGTGGAACATAGTTTTGGTCACATGGTGGTGGGTTGGGGGGAGGACGAATTTTTGTGAGGATGGAAGTGTGACACTGAGCTGTAACACTGATTTGTCTAAGAGCTATAACACGGTCCATTCGAGACCTGAGAGCGAAGTATTCAGTTATCGACACTATAACTGATACAGTCATGACTGTGCTCAGCTGCAAGAACAGAAAAAACCCAAATAATAGTAGCTATTCCAGTTTTGATCAGATTTGAACAACTCATCATCTATTTCCAAAATCTATCTCAACATCTTAGAAATTGGTTCAGCTTGTTACAAAAACAGACGTCTACCTCTCTTCTCCGGTTCAAACTTCCACAACAGTTAAAAAACCAACCTCACAGAGTAAAGTTAAAATCAGGTCTGTTCAAAGCAGTGACTCAGGAGGCGCCACTTTGGCCCCCAGGGTTTCTGCGTTCTTACGGCTGTTGTGGTCCTGCGCCTCCCCCACTCCCACGTGGCGTTTTGTTCCATCAGATGGATCTCAATAAGACCGAGGAAGTGATTGGGAAGCTAGAGAGTCTCCACCAGCAGCCTCACCTCTGGGACTTTCTGCTTTTACTGCCAAGACTCTACGCAAACAACTTCCACGTTGCAGATGGCGTCCTTGCGGGAGGACACCTACTCCACGCGGTTCTGACGTAAGTTAAAATGAGAAACGCAACCAGTCACAGAGGATTTGGTTTATCCTTCTCACTTTTTTTTTTTTACTTTTGTTGTTGTTGTTTTGCTTTGTTTAGTTTTGGCTGCACTGGGTCTTCTTTTTTTTGTATCTTCATCTTTTTCCTAATTTTATTTTTAATTGGAGGATAATTGCTATGCAATGTTGTGTTGGTTTCTTCCTCCTCACTTTTTAACGGGAAAATATGTCTCTGAGTGATTGCTACAAGAAAAACAGGCATTATATCCCTGGAATTATGTCACCCAGAGATGGCCGAGCTCTTGCTTCGCCATGCCTGCCTCGCGTTCCCTGTGTAAGCATTTTACGTAAGTGCAGTGACGCTATTCAGAGCATGTGCTCCCTGATTTAAACAATATAACGTTGCATCATTAACGTTTCCTGGGTCCTGAGAGTTCAGGTGAGCATCATCACTGGCTGAGTAACATTCCATTTTGATAAGGTACCGTAGACTGCAGTTTACTTGACAATTTATAACTGGTCTTCGGTTGTTTCTGAGCTTTTCGTTACTGGAGATGTGACATGAACCTAATGTTACTGAGTCCAAGCTTGCTAAGCTTGCTCTGCTCACTGCATGACAGGCCAATGAATCCAAGAGACGAGGTGTTGAGGCAAGGAATCTGACTTTATTCGGAAGGCTGGCTGGCTTACCAAGAAGATGGCAAACTACCGTCTTGCTGGGGTCTGGATGCTGGGTTCTTTTATGGATCACAGATGGGGGATGGTGGGGAAACAAAGTAAAGAGGCCACTTAATCTTGCAAGTATCTCCTAGAATGGCCAGCCTCAGGCAGGGGGTGTATTAATCTCTTTCTTTCTGCCATCTCCAGGGGGACAGGTCTCTGAACAAAGGCACTTTAGTTTAACAGTCAGGCAGAGGGACAGGATTCTCTGAGGCAGGACATTGTATGAGAATAATAATAATTAAAGCAATGGCACCCCACTCCAGTACTCTTGCCTGGCAAATCCCATGGGCAGAGGAGCCTGGTGGTCTGCAGTCCATGGGGTCGCTGGTAGTCGGATACAACTGAGCGACTTCCCTTTCACCTTTCACTTTCATGCATTGGAGAAGGAGGTGGCAACCCACTCCAGTGTTCTTGCCTGGAGAATCCCAGGGACGGCGGAGCCTGGTGAGCTGCCGTCTATGGGGTCGCACAGAGTCAGACACGACTGCAGCAACTTAGCAGCAGCAACAAAACAACAGAAAGGAAGTCAAAGAAACAGTTCCTACAAGGAGTCAGAATTGACTTCTTCCTGCAGCAATAACACTTTAAACTAGTTTCTTAGTCAATGATGCACAGTGGCCCCAAATATTACCCCAAACAGCTAACTCAGTCTTACCAGCTGTGGTTCATGGAGCAGCACGCTGGTCTCCTGTGATGGACCTGACCCCATGTTACCCTGGGTTGAGATAGCAGCGAGATTTAAGCTCCCAATTAAAGTAACAACTTTTTGCTTTCCTTTCCCTGATCTTGTTTTAAATAGCTGCTGCTCATCAATCACCGCTTTCACTTCTGTGTTCTTGCTTACTGGTTACACCCAGGGAAACTAGGGCTACCTGGGGAGGAGAGGGATCTGTGGTTTGAGCAGAAAGTTTACTGTGTATAAAAGATACCCAGAACAAAGCCGGGGCGCTCAGCCTTTGGAGGTGACTCTGCTGGGCCCACAACGGTGCTGAGTAAACCCGGCTGTTCTGCATCTTTGAGTGCCGCTTATCTCCTTCTGACACCATGGTTTCCGTAACAGGGTGACCTTTGAGAGGACCCCTTCCCAGGTGGCCTCCCACATTTTAATAATGTGGTCTTCCTCCCCTCCCCAAATTGGACTCTGTGTAAATCTGTTGTGCCAATAGGGTATTTTATTAGTAAAAGTTGATATTCTTTCCAGATTTTAAACCGTGACTTGTTTTCTCTGCCATCAGTGAGAGCAGTCAGCGTTGCTCTCAAGCCAGGGGGGAGGAGTCCTCGTTCCAAAGGAGGCCCCTAGCCTCTGCAGCAGAGCCCCTTCCCCGCCCAGAGCTCCCTGTGCAAGGGGCCAGAGCTCACTCTGAGAGCTCCAGAGGCCCCTTCCCTACCCCGCATGGAGGGCAGCTCTCACCACTGGCGTGTGCACCCATAGGTCCCTGGGTGGTCCGGGGGCTGCTGTGGGCAGGAGTGTAAGGTGAAGGGTGTGCATGGTGCTTGGATGTGCAGGCAGGAGTGTCCAGGGGTGCAGACGGGGCCTTTGAGATGCAGACAGAGCTGAGGTACAGGCAGAACTGGGGAGGGGTGGGTGGGGGGACCAGGGACTCCTACCCATTCATTCTGGTGCATAACTCAAGAATCAGAATATTATGAAGTTGGACAAGGCTTCCCACAGGGTTCTCCAGTAGGCAGGGGGCCCCCAGGTATTAGACTGAGTGTCCAAACTTGACATAGGCAGGCTGACTTTTCTGAGGTCACAGCACTTGGCACCTGTTGGCTTCCTGAGTGGACCAAAGAAAGTGCTTAACTTTTGTTAACTTTTGGTCCAGGGAGTCAGGGTCACACTCCAGCCCTGTGAGTTCCAGCCACATCCTGCTGGAGTGGGGCGGGGCGAGCCAGGGGGATGCCACCTGTTTTGCTAATGGTGTTCTGGTTCTGCTTCATTTCCAGTTCCTTATCAGCTCTAGAAGATTTAGAGTGGCTGCCACTCAACCACACCTTTTCCAGGGTCTCTGAAATGGTGCTGAAGGTGGCTGTTTCAACGCTGGCATTCCTGCAGGAGAGTGGAGCGGTGGCCACAGGTATGGGCATCTTACTGCTATTGTGACATTTCACTGTTGTACTGGTTAAGTTTATCAGCAGCCACCACAGAGCTCACATGCTATTCAAATAAATGATTTAAATACAATATCAAATGCAAGAAAGAATCAGTTGTTTCTGATAGAGGTAGACTGAAAATTTGGAACTCAAAACAATTTGACTTTCTACCAAAGTTCTGCAGTCATTTCTAGTAAGTATGTTATTTTTAATTAAAAAAATAACTGATTTTAAAACTCTTGGGCTTGTGCCTTCTAAGAACAGACCTGTCTTTGGTTCTTTTTTTTTCGGTTGTGCCACTTGACTTGTGGGGTCTTTGTTCCCTGAGCAGGGATGGAAACCTGGGCCCCTAAAGGAAACACAGAGCCCAACCCACTGGGCCACTAGGGAAGCCCCATTAGTTCTTTGACTTTAGCCTTTCCTCCCTTCTGAACTCCTATTATTTGAAAAATATTTGAAGTATTTGAAAAACAATAAGGAGAAAGGTGATATGGATTTAGAACCACCGTGCCCCACCCTGCAACCAAATAGATAGTTTTTCCACAGGAAAAGGTGAAATGACTTAGCTTGACCTGGGTATCCTTTCTTGTTTCCTTAAATTTTCATTTTCTTTTATTTTACTGACAAAATTGTATATATTCAAAGTGTACAAGGTGATGATTTGATATATGTATACCTGGTAACATGTTCACCAAAAACAAGTTACTTAAAACATTCAGCACTTCACACAGTTGCCTTTTTTGGGTGGTAATGATGTCTGAGTAATAAGTATATAATACAGCATCGTTGACTGTAATCCCAGTGTCATGCAGGAAATCTCCAGAATTTACCTTGAACTGAAAGTCTGTACTATGACCAATATCTCCTGCCTGGCACCTCTGCACACACAGGAAGTGCTTGTTTTAATCTCAGAACCTGTTTTTTTCCCAAGCCACATTCCTGGGTAGCCACCCCCTCCCCCCCACTTCAGAACCTACCCAGAGTTCCCTGTGAGCCTGACTTTCTGTCATCTTCACGCATTAATTTCAGGGCACTTGAAGTCTCGTAGGAGGGCTTGTGGTGGAGGCTTGTGTAGCTGTAGCACTCAGCTGTTGCTTGTTGAATCATGATCTGAAATGAGCTAGAGCTGGGTTTCCAGAGGCAGCTTCACCTTGGAATTTATGTGCTTTTAGGTTTGAAGTTCAGAGAAGGCAATGGCACCCCACTCCAGTACTCTTGCCTGGAAAATCCCATGGACGGAGGAGCCTGGTAGGCTGCAGTCCATGGGGTCGCTAAGAGTTGGACACGACTGAGCAACTTCACTTTCACTTTTCATTTTCACTTTTCACTTTCATGCATTGGAGAAGGAAATGGCAACCCACTCCAGTGTTCTTGCCTGGAGAATCCCAGAGACAGGGGAGCCTTGGTGGGCTGCCGTCAATGGGGTCGCACAGAGTTGGACGCAACTGAAGCAACTTAGCAGCAGCAGCAGCAGCAGCAGCAGCAGCAGCAGGTTTGAAGTTGCCAGGCCCTACTCACCAGAGATCACCTGACCTTGGAGGTCTCGGGTGTAGATTTTGGGGCAGGGGTTGCCACTTCTGTATGGTGTTGCTGGGATACTTGGGTACCGTATGAGTTTTATATCTTGATTAGCTCTGTTGTGGGGGAACATTTTCTTTGGTTTTAAATAATTTTTATAAATATGATTTTAAAGACTCCATAGTATTTTGTGCTATAAATAAATCATATTTCCTTCCCTCCTCCAGCGCCAGACACTGAGTTGGTTTTCAATATTTAAACAATGTAAAATCAGTGCAGTAATATCGTGGTTCATGACTTTTCCTTCAGGCATCTTATTAGGTTTCTTGAGATAGATTTTTTTAAAACAAAATTATTGGGTTCAATACGTGAATTTCATAAACTTCTTGCCATTCCCTTTTCCAGGGAATCTTCCCGACCCAGGGATTGAACTCAGGTCTCCTGCGTTGCAGGCAGATTCTTTACTGTCTGAGCCACCTGGGAAGCCCATTATCAAATTACCCTCTAGAAATTTGTGGTCATTTATGTGCCAGGAGATGGCTCAGTAGTAAAGAATCCACCTGCCAACGCAGGAGATACAGGAGATGAGGGTTTGATCCCTGGGTCGGGACCGTCTCCTGGAGGAGGAAATGGGAACCCACTCCAGTGCGCTTGCCTGGAAAATTCCATGGACAGAGGAGCCTGGCAGGCTGTAGTCCATGGGGTCTCAAAGAATTGGATACGACTGAGCATGCAAGGAAGCAAGTGATGTATCACCGCAATCTCTGTAGCTCTGGATTAGCTTCTGTTTGCTCTTCCTGCGAAGGGTCCAGTTGGCCTTTGGACCGTATTTGCATTTCTGTTCGAAGTGGAAAAGACATCATTTTCTAAATGACTTTCGACCTGTCACAGTGCTGCTGCAACCGACGGTATAAATCACTGGTTGTCTTGCAGAGTCAGGTTACAGCCTGTCCGTGAAGGAACTGATGTGGGACCCACAGAAGGTTCAGGCTGACCTGAAATCCCGATTTGGCTTTGATGACCTTCACGCAGAACGAGTCCTGAATTACTCTGCTGACCTACAGGAGGTACACACGCTCAGCTGCTCTCATACTTTGGGTATCTCCCTGAGGGTGACTCTAGAACCTTCTCTTGGGACCTCGGGGCAGGAGTTCCCTTATTGAAATCTGGCTCCTTGGACTGGGCGGGACGCTGCTGTGTCTGATTGCTCTAGAACTGCTCCTTCCCTCTTTCCTTGACATGTGATCCTGCCTCAAACACAGTTTGGATGTGATAGACATCTCGAGGCAGCAGGGAGACAAGCCAGGCCCCTGAGGGTGGGAGGTTGTGAAGGCGGTGGGGTCCAGATGGGGCAGAGGGCATGAAAAGACTGCTTTCCGGGCAGAGCGATGCCTGGGGTCTGGGGAGCCAGCTGGCTTCACCAGATCAGAGCCTCACTTTCCAAACTGTAAAATCAGGGGCTCTGACCCACTGACCCCTCCAGGCTCCACTAGCAGCTGCTCCTGAGGGGCTGGGAGGCCCTTACCTGCTGACCGTTTAGTCTCTTGGCACATCTGTGGGTGCTTCTGCTTCTCGCAGGGCAGGAGCCAAATACTGTAGCCCTGTCTCCTTCCTGTGCCTGCTCCCCCCACACCCCTTTCCCACCTTCAGATAGGATGACACCATGATTGTTATAAAACTATGTAATAGAGGAACACAGTTCATTCCAACAAGAACATACATGTTTTAATGGCGCTGTATTAGAGAAACTTCATCTGAAGGTCATTCACAGCAATAAAGGAGGTTTGGTTTCAAAACATTAAGTAATTTCTGACCCAGAACTCTGATCCAACTTCATCCGGCTCTGATACTTAGAAAACGATTTTGGCCAAGTAAATTTGTGAGTCCAAGGTATCAGTTAAACTGGGTCAGCCCGTGGGTGCCTTTGGCCCAAGGGAGTGGAGATGAACAGTTTCTGAAATCATCCCATGTTCTGGCAAAACTGCAGTTCTCCTGAAAAGGGTCATCCGCTTGCTCCTGCGCTCTGAAGGCCTCCCTTCCAGGTAAATGCACGCGGACGATAGTGCTCCGTCAACTTGTTATGTCTTCAGTCAAACAAACGTCGGAGCTTTTTCTTTGGCAGGACTGTGGTATTATTAGGAGAAAAACATCCCAGGAAAAACATGCTGATTTCTAAATAGTTCCCGTATCATTGGCAGATCCCCGCAGACAGTTCCCTGGAGCAGATGCTGTGCTCAGCCTTGTCTGGCTCCTCCGAGGATGAAGATGACGGAGAGGGTCGCCCTGCAGACTGTGACCCTCGGTGGTCAGCAGCCAAAGACTACTTGGTCCAGGCGGTCAGCCGGCTGCACCTCTACAGACAGGTGCCGTCCACTGTAGACACCTGTCCTGGCGTGCCCACACCCAAGCACGTTCCTCCTGAGTGTTTCCCTGCTGGATTTAATTTATCTAATCTTTTGGATTTTTTTTCTGGGCTTGATTTCTCCTCTGCCGCCCCATTTGTTTACTTTTGGCTGTGCTGGGATTTTGCTGCTTCTCTAAGAGCTTTCTCTGGTTGGGGCTAGTGGAGGCTACTCTCTAGTTGCAGTGTGCAGGCTTCTCATTGCAGTGGGTTCTCCTGTTGCACTGCGTGGGCTCTAGGGCACATGGTTCAGTAGCTGTGGTGTCCTGCATTGGCAGGTGGATTCCCAACCACTGGACCATCAGGAAAGTCCTGAGTTCTTTTTAATATATATTTTTAATTGAAGCATAGTTGATTTACAATGTTGTATTAGTTTCAGGTGTGCAGTTATATATATATATATATATATATATATTTATTTATTTTCAGATTTTTTTTCCCTTAGAGGTTCTTATAAAAGATTGCATATAGCTCCCTCTGCTATACCGTAGGTCCTTATTGGTGATCTTATTTATGCTTATTTAATTTCATTGTGTGGAGAACACTGAACATGAGACTTACCCTCTCACCTGCTTTTTAAGTGTCCAGCACCGCAGTGCTGCCTACAGCTCAGGCCGTACAGCAAAGCCCAGAGAGGGTGCACCTTGCTTACTGGAGCTTTACCAGAGTCAGTCCATTCATCACTGCCTGCCCCCGTCCACGTGTCCACTCTTTAACTCCACATCTTTCCGTAGGGGGAGGTCTGAGGAGCCCCACAGCCTGGCCTCCATCTGCACCTTCTTCATATGCGCACAGACAGCACCAGGGATCCCTCTTTATTTTATTGAACTATAGTTGCTTTACGATATTATATTAATTTCTGCTATTTAGCAAAGTGATCCAGCTATATATATATACACACATTCTTTTTCATACTCTCTTCCATTATGGTTTATCAGAGGGTATTGACTATAGTTCCCTGTGCAATACAGTAGTGCCTTGTTGTTTATCCATCCTGTATGCAATCATCAGAATGTCCAAAGGGACAGCAGTGACCTGACCAGCATTGCCACCGTCAGTGGAAACCTTGTCTGGGTGGCGAGCTCATGGAGAAATGGAAGATAGTCAGCACACAGCCCTGTTCTCCATACATCCCCATTCTTTCAGTCTGGGTAGGAATGATCTGTTTTGGTGTTATGTTGATAACCCACAATGTTAACCGCCTTAGAATCCCCAAGTTCATGACATAAAATGATATTTAGTAACTATGTATTAGCTATATAATTTTCAGATGTATGAATGTATTTATACCATTCCACATCAGCTTGAGCTCAGTTCAGTCGCTCAGTCGTGTCTGACTCTTTGCGACCCCATGAATCGCAGCACGCCAGGCCTCCCTGTCCATCACCAACTCCTGGAGTTCACTCAGACTCACATCCATCGAGTCAGTGATGCCATCCAGCCATCTCACCCTCTGTCGTCCCCTTCTCCTCCTGCCCCCAATCCCTCCCAGCATCAGAGTCTTTTCCAATGAGTCAACTCTTCACATGAGGTGGCCAAAGTACTGGAGTTTCAGGTTTAGCATCATTCCCTCCAAAGAAATCCCAGGGCTGATCTCCTTCAGAATGGACTGGTTGGATCTCCTTGCAGTCCAAGGGACTCTCAAGAGTCTTCTCCAACACCACAGTTCAAAAGCATCAATTCTTCAACGCTCAGCCTTCTTCATAGTCCAACTCTCACATCCATAGATGACCACAGGAAAAACCATAGCCTTGACTAGACGGACCTTAGTCGGCAAAGTAATATCTGCTTTTGAATATGCTGTCTAGGTTAGTTTTTAAGATTTACTTTTCTTAATAGAAACGTACATTATTACCTTCGGACTTCCTGATGGCTCAGCAGGTAAAGAATCTGCCTGCGGTGGAGAAGACACAGGAGACTCTCCGGGCTGAGAAGGTCCCCTGGAGGAGGAAATGGCAACCTGCTCCAGTATTCTTTCCTGGTGAATCCCACGGACAGAGGAGCCTGGAGGGCTACAGTCCATGGGGTCACCAAGAGTCGGACATGACTGAGTGACTAAGCACTATTATTACCTTCTCTTGAAAATGAGGAGAGGGGAAGGAAAAAGAGAAATTGGGCCAACGAAACAATTGCATGCATCCATTGTTGCAATTTGCAATTTTTAATTTCTGAGTAGAAATGAAATCCTAATACAATTGTTAACAGGTGTTTCAATCTGCCAACCACATAAAAACAGGCCATCTGTCACCTAGAATAGTCTGTTACTATTCCTATCTTTTTCCCTCTTAGTTTTGGCTGTGCTGAGTCTTTGTTGCTTTGGGTGGGTTTTCTTTAGCTGCGGCAGTGGACGCTGCTCCTCAGTGTGGTGCGTGGGCTTCTCATTGCAGTGGCTTCTCTTGTGGAGCACAGGCTCTAGGGTGTGTGGGCTTCAGTAGTTGCAGTGTGTGGGCCTGGAGGTTATGGCTCCCAGACTCTAGAGCTCGGGCTCAGTGGTTGTGGTGCATGGGCTTAGTTGCTCCTTGGCATGTGGAATCTTCCCAGACCAGGGATCGAACCTGTGTCCCCTGCATTGGTAGGCGAATTCTTATCCACTGTGCCACCAGGGAAGTTCTGTTACTATTTCCTAACTAAGCTCTATCATTTCCAGTTTATTGCTGTTGATAACAATGTTCTTGTTTCTTGACATGCAGGTATTTGATCAGCAGTGGAAAGGCAGCCTCTTCCAGCAGGTCCTGGTTGGGATTGGCCGTGGCCTGGAGGCACTGAGGACTCAGTCTGGGGAGGGGAGCCAGCCCTGGAAGGTGGCCAGGGCTCTGCAGGCCGCTCTCCTCCTCCTGAATGACAGCATGGCAGCAGATGGCCCTGAAGGCAGCCACACACCTACCAGGATGTAAGGCACTTTTTCCTGTTTGGTTGTCGACGAGGTTTGACAACTCTAGTTTTAGAGTGCATGGCTCTTAGGATGTGTTCTGTGCAACCCCAATTAGACAACAAAGGGTAGTTAGCAACTGCAAAGTGCGAGGCTTGTATTGTAGACCCTGGTAGGACTGTTTCAGCAATCTATGTGCCTGTTCAGGTTTTAAAAACCACCAAAGAGGGTACAGTGTTTGAGGAGGTTTTCAGATTCTCGACCTTTTAGGTCTTGTGTCTTTGATATTTGTTTAAAAATGAACAAAAGTATTTTAAAGGTCCTTTCCTTTAAGGAAGTACCTATTTTCTTATTTATTTATAACTTTCTGTGTAGTTGAAATGTTTACATGAGGTCCAGAAATATTTCAAAAGTAGGAAAGGTGGGTCACGTGTTTTCCTGTTTAAGATACTGAAACGAGCACTCACTCACGTGGAGGAGGGAGGAGTCTAGAGCGACGTGGGGTCTGTTTCTTCAGCAGAGGCGGCTGTTCATAGTGATTTCATGAATCTTGTGTTGTTCAGTTGCTGAGTCATGTCTGACTCTTTGCCGCCCCATGGACTGCAGCATGTCAGGCTTCCTTGTCCTTCCCATCTCCTGGAGCTTGCTCAAACTTGTCATTGAGTTGGTGATGACCTCCAACTATTAAACTCCTAAAGTTAGGGCTTTCCTTTGAGTAGAACAAAACTCAAGTGGTTGCCCGGGGCATGTGGGTGCCGTGGTGAGGCTTCCCACAGGAGGGAGGGGGGGCACCACAGGAGGGGTCAGCCAGCCGCAGACACTTGCTGGATTAGCTGGAGAAATCATGAGACTCACGGTCCTGTCTCGTGAGAGCTTCACATACAGGACACGAACGAGGGCACTAATAACTTCCCTGCTTGGCTGTCTACTTTGAAGCTGTTTAAAAATAGCACCTCTGTTACTTAATGCACATCAGTAGAGACACTGCACTGGGTTATCTTAACAATCCTGCCAACTTCCAGCATGTCCTGGCACCCAGGGTCCTGCCTGGATTGCGATGGACCACAGTGTTGGGGGCCCCAGGAGCCCCGCCCCCACTCTTGGCTTCTTAGGGATTCAGCGCATCAGTGACCACATCGTGCTCTGAGTGCTGAGCCCACTCAGCAGGCATCCTCCTGAGTGACCCAGAGTTGGAGGAATGTGACTTGCCCGCGGTCATGTTCCAAAACAGGTCAGGCCCTGTTTTGGAAGCCACCTAACAGGGTGCAGGGGTCTGGTCCGAGCTAGACAGCCTGGACTCCACCACACACCATCTGGACACTGAAACACTCTTAAAATACACTTTTGTGCAAAATTTTTTCTAATAACTCAGGTTTCATGCAAATGTCTTTGAATCTCACCTAGAATTTTATCCTAACCTTGTCTCTTCTACCAACTACTCAGAATAAACTTTTCTGTTTTGGGGTAAAGAGAGTGTTTAATCCATGTTCAGCCTAAAAGAATCCCCAAATTGGAGGATTCAGGGGATACGATCTGTCAGGAGCTTGGTTATCTGTGTCTGTGGGGACGTGAGATCCTGCAGCCATGGGGGTTTCTCCTGCGAGTGGGATTTTATTTCCCAAGGAGGCTGGTGAACTGCTTTCCATCGTGTTTCATTTCCGCCCGCAGATTACTGTATATGCAGAGACTGCAACGCGGCCTCCGGAAGCTGCCCCCGGGGCCAGCCCTGACGAAACTGCTGCAGCTAGAGGGGGCTCTCAGGAACGTAGTGGCCCAGGATCTCCACCTCATCCGAGGTAACTAGCGCCAGGTTTATTTGTCCACACTGCACATCAGGGCAAATGTGAGCGCAGGGAGGGCAGACTCCAAGCCGCCTGATGCCTGTCGGGTTTGCAGGTGAGGTGCAGGCGTGGAGTACATAGTTGCCCGAGGTGCTTCAGACCTAGCACGTGCAGGCTGAATAAACAGCTTGTCGCCTTGGAGATCACACCCTGCTGCTCCCTGTCAGCCTCCCTGGGGCCTGGACGGGCTCCTTCCCGGGACCAGGTCTGCTGACCCATCCACTCCCATCCCCGGGACTTGGGCGGGACTGATGCTCGTACCCTTCCTGTCTTCCCTCCCCACGCCCCTGGGCCGAAGGGCTTGCCCCCTCGTCTGCCCAGCACCTTTCCCTGACTGAGACCGTGACTGTGGTCCCAGGAGGTGGCCATGTACATTGGGCACTCAGGGTTCTGTCCCTTCTCATGGTGGAGGGGGAGCGAGGTGGCTGACGGAACCACTCCTTGTGAGTCTTCAGAAAGAGGAGCCAGAGTCGTGGGGACTTTCTCAGCTCCCTCCTCAGGGAGACAGGAATGTCTGACGGCAGGTCTGGGTGCTGACATGCCTGCTTCCAGGGGTCAGGGTGTTATTTGACGGCCACGTGTTGAGTCAGGCATGGAGCAGCCCCAGGGGCTGAACAGTAACCTGTCTGTCTGTCCTTCAGAAATCCTCATTTGCCTCGAGGCATCTGCCAACAACTCTAGATCCCATGGACCTGGCCAGTCGAAACTGGAAAAGGATGTGCTTTTTAAGGAGTTACAGCAGGTAAAACACAGCAAAGAATCCTGAATAAACAACTTGGCTAGAACACTCGAGAAGCTCAGGCAGTATGTCCTTTTGCTCCTGCTTTGCTAGCAAAGTAAAGAGAACAGTAGGCAGTTTTTATGCTTTTTTTTGGCCATATTGTATGGTATGTGGAACTTCCCCAACCAAGGATCGAACCTGTGTCCCCTGCATTGGCAGGCTGATTCTTATCACTGGACCGCCAGGGAAGTCCTGGTAGGCAATTTTTGAGGATCTTTGTTTTCTCTTGTAAGTCTGGCTCCTGTTTGTGGCCTCTGGCTCAGAAACTGTCTCACGTTGCTCTCCCTGGCTCCGTTTGTCTTAGTTGCTGATGAATAAGAATGCCACTTCTCTCTGCCTCGGTGGGTGCTTGTCGGAGATGGGAGTTCCCCTGAGTCCCAGGGTGGCTGGCGTCCAGGAGGCCCTCGGGGGACTGACCTGTGGTCCCCTCCCCTCCAGCGAGGCCAGTGCTTTACACAAGCTGCTTGGGTCCGTGCAGGACGCTGTGAGTATCCACCATCTGGCCTCTTCCGGGCCCTGGGGGCTCATTCCTGGGGTAGATTCACTGAAGATGTCCACCCTGGAGCTGTGGTTTTATGAGGCAGCTGCTGATGTTGTCGAGCCCCAGCTGCCCTGGGACCGCAGCCCTTGTCTGGCCGCCTTAGGAGGTTGTGTGCCCCACCTGGCCAAAATCTACTTGATGTGAACAGGTCTCCCCAGGAGCATCCAGAACTGTCCCCAGGTTGCATCTGCTTCCCTGTGTCCAGGTTCCTGGTCCGGCTCCATTTCCAGCTGCAGATGCCGCAGCGGGTGGAGCCGTGTCCTGAGGTCAGTCAGCGGGGGGCCGAGTTGTAGCTCCAGTGGGTGGAGGCCTTGGTGGGCACGTGCTCTCCCTGCATCGTGCCTAGGACCTGGGGCTGCGTCTTAAGTGTGTGAAGTGTGCAGCATTAGTGAAAAGGACCAGGTCAAGTCCAGCCCACATTTTTGGTACTGAACACTGTCCTGTCTGCCCAGTCGTGTCCAATTCTTTGTGACCCCATGAACTGTAGCCCAGGCTCCTCTGTCCATAGGATTCTCCAGGCAAAAATACTGGAGTGAGCTGCCATTCCCTTTTTTCCAGGTTTTCTTCCTGACCCATGGATCAAACCGGGGTCTCCCGCATTGCAGGCAAATTCTTTACCTTCTGAGCCACCGGGGAAGCCCTCTGAACACTGGAAGTTATTTTAACGTTCATCCTTTTGTATTGATGGTTCATCTCACTTTTAGTATTTCCTGTTTCATGTTTATCTTCTTTCATTAAACCATGAAATAAAATCAGTGAAAAGATGAGACTAGTGAACTGTAGTAGTAGCAGTAATGTAGTTGCTCAGTCGTGTCCAACTTTTTGTGACCCTATGGACTGTAGCCTGGCAGGCTCCTCTGTCCATGGGCTTTTCCAGGCAAGAACACTGGAGTGGATAGCCATCCTCTTCTCCAGGGGAGCTTCCCAACCCGGGGATTGGAGCTGGGTTTCCCGCGTTGCAGGCAGATTCTTTACTGTCTGAGCCACCAGGGTAGCGTGTCAGTCCGGTCAGGGTTTTCTCCACGCCTGCTCTGTGAGGGATCGTGGGTGGAAGGGTGCATGCCAGCCTGACTGAGGAGGGCAGGGGGCAGCCTGGGTCCCCGGTGGGGCGCGTCCTCCCGGATGAGTGTATGAGCTCTTAAGGAGGCTGGGGACTGGAAGCAAGGAGGACTCGGGGAGAGTGCCGGCCAGAGGGAAGGTGTGTGCAGGCACGGAGGCCGTCATCTGTTGGCACAGCTGTTTTTCTGCTCTTGGTTTGTATACTCTTTCCCGACAGAAAGCCCACCACGTTTCTCTGTATCTGTAAGACCTATGTCACGGCGCCCATGGGTTCCCAGGTGGCTCAGTGGTAAGGAAACTGCCTGCCAATACAGGGGACTCAGATTCCATCCCTGGGTCAGGAAGATCCCCCGGAGAAGGGAATGGCTACCCTACTCCAGGATTCTTACCTGGAGAATTCTGTGGATGGAGGAGCCTGGCAGGCATGGAGTTGCAAAGAGTCAGACACGACTGAGCACACACATGGAGCCAATAGCGCCAGCACCTGCTGGTGCTGTGAGCCCGTTATGTTTATATATTTATGTACACGTGATAGCCTTTCTGATGGGGCTTAGGTTATGCGTCACTATCGAACCCCTAGAGTGCAGCAGGTGGTTCTGATGGTCCCCCCGCTCTTGTAGCTGCAGGGGTCTGGGGGGGGTAGCTGGAACATGGGTTGGGGCGGCTGTCTCCTCCAAGTGCCAGGGTCCCTCTGATCCTTGTGGCCTCTTCATGTGGCCCCCAGTAGGGTGGCCACACTTCTCCTGCGGCAGCCTGGGATCCCAGGTAAGAGAGTGGGGCTGGGAGCCGATGTCCTCAGAAAGGGTGGGGCCAGAAGGGCCGTGTCCTTCTGCTCTGCGCTGGTTAAACGTGGGTCCCAGCCCAGCCTCGATGAGCTGCAGGGAGCGGTTACAGGGCTGTGATGTTTGGAAGTCCGCTCCACTGGGATCACGCGGGCAACAAGCCAGTATAGATGGGCTTAGAGAGTAGGTGCTCTCTGGTTGATGTCTGCCTGAGGCTGAATTTGGGGTTTGTTCAAGTGAACAGAGACACAAGTGTAGGACCAGGACTCGGTGGTCCCAACCCTTCATGGTGCAGTTCAAAGGGACCCGCTGCTGAGTGAGCACAGGGCGAGGCTGCATCACAATTGCCCACAGTTTAATCACTTTACAGACCACAAGCCATGTTGTCTCTGCCTTTGCAGAGTCATCTTTTGCAAGCAGTCATTGCTGGGCGCACAGGTATGCCAGTTTCAATACCAGAAGATGCCCCGGACTGGCAGGATCTGGGGACGCAGCTGCAGGAAGCGAGCCTGCCCTGCACCCGGCTCCTGAGGCTACTGAGAGCTGATGTCTCCGCTGCTGACTGTGCGGACCAGCTTTTCTCCACGGTGTAAGTAGTAGCTGTTAGGTGAAAAACGTCTGCACAATTGGAAACCGAAGGGATTCTCGTGGCTTCCTTCTATATGAGCGATAGGTCAGCATGGCATATTCTACTTATAAATAAATAGTTGCTTAATTTATTTTTCTGTTTTAAAAATATTAGCCTGTTTGGTACTATTGGAAAGCATCTACAGTATATAAAATAGTAAACAGTCCCTTTTAACCGTTGGCTTAATCTTTCACAGGAAATCTAGAACCCTCATTTAGTCCAAGGAGCTTTATTTATTTAAGAAATATATATATATATTTGGCAGTGTTTGGTCTTAGTTGAGGTGAGAGGGCTTAAAGTTGCCTTGGGGCATGTAGGATCTTAGCTCCCCGACCAGGGTTTAAGCCTACATCCCCTGACTGGAAGGCAGATTCTTAACCACTAGCCCACCAGGGAGGTTCCCTAAGGTGCTGTTTATCACGTCACCCAGGGTGCTAGCATGAATTGCCTGCAAGTGGCTTTCAAAGGAGCTGTGCTTCTCCAGAAAATCTGCCTTGTTTTTATTTTCTCAAACCATGGATTGTACGTGTAACGAATTTCCATTCTCCTCAGCTGCTAGGATGTTTACAGTCAAATATGTCAAATAGGAAATGTATTTTTTGTAACCCAGAAGTCGCTTCATATCGTATCTTTTAATTTCCCACTTTCTCCTCTCTTGGTTTGTTGTCTTATGTTTTATGTATTTCCATAAAATAATTTTTCCTCATTTTGCAAATCAGGATCGGAATGTTCATAAATAAGAAAAAGATTTCAAAGGTTCTAATTTCCTATATAACCAGACTGCCAGACATTTGTATATATTTGTATTTAGATGAGTTTGTAATAAGACCTTCTGGAAAATCATTATTAAAATTTGTTTTTTTCTGGATTGGTTTTAACTGCAGGATGTTTCATACACTTGAGAAAGCACAATCATTCCTGGAACATACACACTTCTGGAAAGCCTTCGTGGGGTTTATCAGGAAGACTTGCGAAGTGGCTCAATATGTGAATAAGCACGAGGGTATCCAGAGCAGTTCACTGGGTAAGTCAGTGCTCTCGACTCCAGCCACATGGGTGTTTTCCGCATTCACTGTGGCAGCACAGCTTCCTCAGAGACGAGCAATCCTGCCGAGGGGAGGGGGCTGACAGCAGGGGCTTGCCGGCGCAGGCACACTGAGCTTTACTCTCTCAGTGATAACAAGACTGACCACAGGTCCCAGCTCAGTGACTGCTTCCACTTGAAACTGGCCCACTTTGGCCCATAAATTCTTGTCTGTACAGACTCATCGTAACCCAGCCTCTGAAAGTCCGGACGCTCTGTGCGCAGTACCACCTCCCCTGGCAGTGTGCCTGCCACAAGTACCCGTGGCAAGTAGACTCCCTTCTCTCCTTACCAGTCTCAAAGCCAGAAGCCCCTTAAAGTGCGAACTTTACAACTTGCAACTACAGAACTCACAGAGAATCATACTGGTCTCTGAGAGGCTTTGTTTTTAGGGAAGATGCTGGCAGGGAGACACCTCCATCTCTGTGTCAGCCTCTTCTGGGTCTAGAGCCAGTGGTGTGCTTCCATCTACCTTGGGAACCACGTGCCCTGGTTCCCTTGTATTACACAGGCTCTGGTCCCTTGCGGTCACCAGCATCTCCTTGGAGCCCCTGTGTCTTGAGCTTGGGGATTGGGGCCTGGGGACGACAGTTTCCTGTTCCTTTTCTGTGGCTGTGTCCATCTAACACTCCTTCCTTCCTCCTCAAACTGATCTGAGGGGCCGCTAGAGACCCCATGTCTCTGGTTCTTGGTATCAGACTCATCAGCCATGAGAGGGGTCCCTGCGTTCGCTGTTGTTACTCTCCAGGCTCTGTACCCCATATACAGAGCTGGGTGCACGTGGCTTCTCCAGTGGGTTGGCTGTGTTCTTCTGTGTTGGGTACTCATCCTACATGTTGGCCTTCCCTGGTGGCTCGGTGTAAAGAATCCGCCTGCCAATGCAGGAGACATGGGTTCAATCCCTGGGTCGGGAAGATCCCCTAGAGAAGGAAATGGCAACCCTCTTCAGTATTCTTGCCTGGGAAGTCCCATGGACAGAGAAGCCTGGCAGGCTACAGTCCATGGGGTCACACAGAGTCAGACATGACTTAGCGACTAAAAAACAACAACCTGCATGTTAACTTCCTGCTTCAACACCTTGTCCTCCTTTTCATCACACATTTCTGCGCAGCTCTACCATTTCCAGAAACACAGGCTACAAACATATTCACCAACAGCCAGAGGCTCAGCTTCAGAAGTCTCTAGTATTGATAATCACACACAATCTTCATGGCAACCTATGAGCTAGGTATAACTTCATTCCAGAGCTCATGCCGACTACATTCCTGGAGGACATCACAAAACTACTAAGTGTCAAATTCAGGAATCCTCACTGTGGTGCCTGCAAGCTTGACCAGTCACTTCTCTTTGGAGGGATCCTTGCAGGGGCTTCAGTTCAGTTCAGTTCAGTCGCTCAGTCGTGTCCAACTCTTTGCCACCCCATGAATCGCAGTACGCCAGGCCTCCCTGTCCATCACCAACTCCCGGAGTTCACTCAGACTCACGTCCAGCAAGTCAGTGATGCCATCCAGCCATTTCACCCTCTGTTGTCCCCTCCTCGTCCTGCCCCCAATCCCTCCCAGCATCAGAGTCTTTTCCAATGAGTCAACTCTTCTCATGAGGTGGCCAAGGTACTGGAGTTTCAGCTTTAGCATCATTCCTTCCAAAGAAATCCCAGGGCTGATCTCCTTCAGAATGGACTGGTTGGATCTCCTTGCAGTCCAAGGAACTCTCAAGAGTCTTCTCCAACACCACATTTCAAAAGCATCAATTCTTCGCTGCTGAACTCTGCCTAAACACGCTCCACTACAGAAATGCAGCCTCCTCTGACAAAGAACTAAGTTTTATTGGTTTCTGCTGTATGTTTTTTTTCCTGTTTCACTAATATCTGTTTTTGGTCTTTATTTCCTTCCTTCTAGTAAATTTCGTTTGATGTTCTTTTTCTAGATTCTTGATTCTCAGATTTTCTTTTCTAATATATGCTTTTAGGACTGTACATTTTCCCCTATGCAAAGTTCTACATATATTCCACACATGTTGATATATCATGTTTTACATCAGACCTGCAAATCTTTCTATATTGAACACACTCAGATTTTAAGGCTTTGGGTAGTGAATGTGTTGTCAGGCAGTTTTGATGGTCACATGGAAACATTATTTGATTAATAATGGTCAAGGGAAGTTAGTGGCTCTGGGCCCTTTCCTGACTGTGTTGGATGAGTTACACTCTCCTGATTCACATATATCTTTGCTACTCAAAGTGTGGTCCCTGGACCAGTGGCATCAGCACCGTCTGAGAGCCCATGTCAGACGTACTGAATCAGAGTGTGAACTTCAAGACAACGTAGTACTAGGACAAAGCCTATTGATCAGCATTCATCTTTAGGTTACACGTTCCATATTTCTCCTTCCTCCAGTAGGAAACAAAACCAACTGCACATGATAAGAATTTGTTATTTATCTGTAATGGTTCACTTCAGTTATTCAGTCGTGTCTGACTCTTTGCGACCCCATAGACCGCAGCATGCCAGGCCTCCCTGTCCATCATCAACTCCTGGAGTCCACCCAAACCAATGTCCATTGAGTCAGTGATGCCATCCAACCATCTCATCCTCTGCCGTCCCCTTCTCCTCCTGCCCTTAATCTTTCCCAGTATCAGGGTCTTCTCAAATGAGTCAGCTCTTCGCATCAGGTGGCCAAAGTATTGGAGTTTCAGCTATAATAGAGATACTAACTAAGTGTTCTAATAACTGGATTCTGCTGTAAGTATTTAAACTGTGGAGTGCAGGCAGTTTGGCAGGCAGATGGAGTTGGGAGCAAACCCTATTTGTGATACAGACTTTACTGAGCGAGTTATTGGCCTCCCATTGCAATTAGTGGCCACAGGACTGGAAAAGGTCAGTTTTCATTCCAATCCCAAAGAAAGGCAATGCCAAAGAATGCTCAAACTACTGCACAATTGCACTCATCTCACATGCTAGTAAAGTAATGCTCAAAATTCTCCAAGCCAGGCTTCAGCAATACGTGAACCGTGAACTCCCTGATGTTCAAGCTGGTTTTCAAAAAGGCAGAGGAACCAGAGATCAAATTGCCACCATCCGCTGGATCATGAAAAAAGCAAGAGAGTTCCAGAAAAACATCTATTTCTGCTTTATTGACTATGCCAAAGCCTTTGACTGTGTGGATCACACTAAACTGTGGAAAATTCTGAAAGCGATGGGAATACCAGACCACCTGACCTGCCTCTTAAGAAATCTGTATGCAGGTCAGGAAGCAGCAGTTAGAACTGGACATGGAACAACAGACTGGTTCCAAATAGGAAAAGGAGTACATCAAGGCTGTATATTGTCACCCTGCTTATTTAACTTCTATGCAGATTACATCATGAGAAATGCTGGACTGGAAGAAACACAAGCTGGAATCAAGATTGCCGGGAGAAATATCAATAACCTGAGATATGCAGATGACACCACTCTTATGGCAGAAAGTGAAGAAAAAGCCTCTTGATGAAAGTGAAAGTGGAGAGTGAAAAAGTTGGCCTAAAGCTCAACATTCAGAAAACGAAGATCATGGCATCCGGTTCCACCACTTCATGGGAAATAGATGGGGAAACAGTGGAAACAGTGTCAGACTTTATTTTTGGGGGCTCCAAAATCACTGCAGATGGTGATTGCAGCCATGAAATTAAAAGACACTTACTCCTTGGAAGAAAAGTTATGACCAACCTAGATAGTATATTCAAAAGCAGAGACATTACTTTGCCGACTAAGGTCCGTCTAGTCAAGGCTATGGTTTTTCCAGTGGTCATGTACGGATGTGAGAGTTGGACTGTGAAGAAGGCTGAGCACCGAAGAATTGATGTTTTGAACTGTGGTGTTGGAGAAGACTCTTGAGAGTCCCTTGGACTGCAAGGAGATCCAACCAGTCCATTCTGAAGGAGATCAGCCCTGGGATTTCTTTGGAAGGAATGATGCTAAAGCTGAAACTCCAGTACTCTGGCCACCTCATGCGAAGAGTTGACTCATTGGAAAAGACTCTGATGCTGGGAGGGATTGGGGGCAGGAGGAGAAGGGGACGACAGAGGATGAGATGGCTGGATGGCATCACGGACTCGATGGACATGAGTCTGAGTGAGCTCCGGGCGTTGGTGATGGACAGGGAGGCCTGGCGTGCTGCTATTCATGGGGTGGCAAAGAGTTGGACATGACTGAGAGACTGAACTGAACTAAACTTGGTGACATAGAAATTATATGGTCTACTTTTCTGGGTCCTTTGAGGATTAAGCAAGCTAATGTATATAAAATGCCTAGTGCAGTACTTTTAGGCAGTTGCCATAGATGCTAGTTCCTTTTTCTCCCCACAAAAATGATGCCAGAGTAATAATGTACCACAAACAGTGGCCACAGAATTCAGTTTAGTGGATTCTGTTTTTTCTTTTGTTTAAAAAAGTTATACCATACAGACTGGTTTTTCTGGTAGCATTTGCTTAGAAAAAATCTGATATTAATCATACATACCTGTGCTCTTTTTCGAGATGGCTACCATCTTTTTCCCATCTTAAACACTTATGAAATTATATATACATAAGCCAATCTATTGCAGTGGGAACTCAGTGAAGCATAAAAACTGCAAGTTTTATGTAATTTTGCCTCTGAAATAGGTGCTAGAGAGGCTAAATTACTTGCCTTAAATGAGAAGGGTTTCTTTTTAAAAATTAGCTTTATTGAAATATAATTGCTATGTACAACAGATCACACGTGTTTAGATCATGGCATCTGGTCCCATCACTTGATGGGAAGTAGATGGGGAAACAATGGAAACAGTGTCAGACTTTATTTTTGGGGGCTCCAAAATCACTGCGGATGGTGACTGCAGCCATGAAATTAAAAGACGCTTACTCCTTGGAAGAAAAGTTATGACCAACCTAGATAGTATATTCAAAAGCAGAGACATTACTTTGCCAACTAAGTTCTGTCTAGTCAAGGCTATAGTTTTTCCTGTGGTCATGTATGGATGTGAGAGTTGGACTGTGAAGAAAGCTGAGCGCCGAAGAATTGATGCTTTTGAAATGTGGTGTTGGAGAAGACTCTTGAGAGTCCCTTGGACTGCAAGGAGATCCAACCAGTCCATTCTGAAGGAGAGCAGTCCTGGGTGTTCATTGGAAGGGCTGATGCTGAAGCTGAAACTCCAATACTTTGGCCACCTCATGCAAAGAATTGATTCATTGGAAAAGACTCTGATGCTGGGAGGGATTGGGGGCAGGAGGAGAAGGGGATGACAGAGGATGAGATGGCTGGATGGCATCACTGACTCAATGGACATGAGCTTGAGTGAACTCTGGGAGTTGGTGATGGACTGGGAGGCCTGGCGTGCTGTGATTCATGGGGTCTCAGAGAATCGGACACTACTGAGCAACTGAACTGAACAACAGATCTCAACGTGTTTAGATATACTATTTATTGGGTTCTGACATGTGTGTGTGTGTATCCATGAAGCTATCATTATAGTAAGACAGGGTTGTGCCCATCTCTTCCCATTGTTAATTCCAGGCCTGACTCCTGTCCCCAGGCAACCACTGATCTGCCCTTGGTTGCAGTTTTTTCCTTTTCTAGAAATATATATAAATGGAATTATATAGTGTGTTCTCTGACATCTTTTTACTTACTGTCATTAATTAGAACTAATTAGCTTTGGCTTCATTCATGAGGTGGTACGCGTACTCTTGACTGCTGAGTGTGGATGCATCACAGATTGTTTATCCATTCACGTGACTTACAATTTGGGATGATTCTTGTTTTTGGCTACTGAAAATAAAGTTTTTTATGGAAATACGCTTTTTTCCCCTCTAGAAGTAAAATGGCTGGATTATATGGTACGTGCACGCCTAGCTTTGAAAAAAACTGACAAACTGTTTTTCAAGGTTGTACATTTTGCAGTTTCAACCAGCACCCTTTCTACCAGAGTTCTGATCCTGCCACATCCTCACCAGCACTTGGTGTGGTCAGTTTAGAAACTTTTGGCCATTCTAGTAGGTGTGGTATCTCATTATGGATTTCATTTGCATTTATGACTAGTGATCTGAACAGCTGTCTTGTCATATGCTTACGTATCCTCTGTGCATCGTTAGTCGTGAATTGTCTATTCACATCATCTCCCCAGTTTTAAAATTAGGCTGTATCAAAACCAATACAGAATTGTAAAGTAAAAATTAAAAATAAATAAATAAATTTAAAAAAAAAATAAATAAAATAAAAATAAAATAAAATTAGGCTGTATGTTTCTTTATTGTTGAGGCTGAAATTTCTTTGTAAAGGTAAGATATAGAAGACTTTTATCACATATGTCTGTTGCTAATATTTTCTCCTACTCTCAAGCCTGTCTTTCCACTTTTCTCAGCAGTGTCATCCAGGAGCAAAAGGTTTGATTTTGATAAAGTTCTTCTTATCTTTTTCTTTTTTCCCCAGTGGATCATGCTTTTGGTATTGTAGCTGAAAAGTTTTGCTAACTCTCGAGGTCACAGAGATTTTTGAGCTATGTTTTCCTCTAGAAGGTTAATAGCCTTAGGTTTTAAACAAGGTCTATGGTGCATTCTGAGTTAATTTTTATACATGATGTAGGTGTATATCAGATTTTATTATTTCTTGCACATGGAGATCCAATTGCTCCAGAAAAATTTATTGTGACAATTCTTTTCTCTTCACTGACTACATTTGCACTGTTAAATACATTGTGCAAATTCATGGGTCTTTCTCTGCACTGTTTAATCTGTTCCAGTCATCTCTACACCAGTATCACCTGATCTTGATTATTATAGTTTAATGGTAAATCCTAAAGTCAAGTGGTATAAGCTTTCCAACTGCGTTTTCTTTAAAAAAAGTTTTTAGCTATTCCGAGTCATTTGCAATTTCCAATCTGAATGCTTGTCAGATTCTCAAAATCCTGCTAGAATTTTTTAATTGGATTGAATTGAATCTATGGGTAAATTTAAGGGAGAATGACATTTTTCTGGTAATAATGAGTCTCCTGACTCATGAACTTAGATTATCTCTGTTTATTTGTGTCTACTTTACTTTCTCTTAACAACTTGTAGTTTTTCACTGTAGTTGTCATAATATTTAATGTTTTTATGCCATTGAAATGCTAATGAAATATATATATATAATGTTAAACCAACTTTGTATACGTGGGATAAATCCCAACTGGTAAGGCATAAATCTTTTTTGTATATTATTGAAGTCAATGTGCTAAAATTTTATTTAACACTTTACATTTGTGCTATGAGAGATATTAGGCTGTAGCTTTGCTTTCTTTTAATATCTTTATCTTATTGTGTTATCAGAGTGATCCTAGCCTCATGAGTTGAAAAGTATTTTCCCCTTTTTAGTGTTTTGGAAGAGTTTGTGTATTTTTTCTCTGTTAAATATTTGGTATATTTCACTAGTGAAGCCAACTGGGCCTTTTGTTTTCTTTGTAGGAAGATTTTAAACTAACAATTCAATTTATTAAATAGCTAAAGGCCATTCAGATGGTCTGTTTCTTCTTGCATGGGCTTTGGTAGATTGTGTCTTTAAGGAATTTTTCTCTTTCATCTGAAGTTTCTAATTTAGTGTTATATGATTTTATAACACAGCTGACCCTTGAACATCATGGGTTTGTACTGCACTGGTTTACTTGTGCGTGGATGTTTTTCAGTAGAAAATGCTACAGTGCCGTGTGATCCGCAGTGGGTTGAATCTGGATATGGGGGATATGATCTGGAGGGCTAACTACGCATGATACATGGATTTTCCACCTTGTGGAGGGCTAGTACCCTGATTCCCATGTTGCTCTCTGAATGTTAGAGAATCTGTGAAGGCTTTGCCTCTCTCACACCCCTTATTGTAATGTATGCCTTTCTTTTTGCTTGATCCCTCTGTCAGAGGTTTGTCAGTGTTACTGATCTCAAATAAGAAGCCTTTGGTTTTGTTCATTTTCTGCTCATTGTTTTTCTTTTTCCTATTTCCTCAGTTCCCACCTTGATCTTTATTATTTTCTTTTTTCTATTTACTGGAAGTTTAAATGACTCTTCATTTCTCTTTTCTTAACTTGGAAACTGAGATCTTTCTTTTTTTCCAATACAGGAACTTAATGGTATAAATTTCTTCCTAAGTACATTTTCTTAGATGGCATCTCACAAATATTAGTATACTGTACTTTCATTTTCATAAAAATTTAAAGTGCTTTTTAATTTACCTTTTGATTTCTTTTTGACCTGTAAGCTGTTTTCCAGGTATATTTATGTCATTGAATTCTTTTTTTAAAAATTATGAAACTATGATAACACATTTATAGGAAACTCAGAAAATACAGAACAGAGTTCCACTATATAACAATTATCTTTTAAGTAGGTAAATTAAGATTTTAGTTGAAGTTTCAATATCAAACTCTCAGAAATTATTAGGCTGAATAGACAGAAAAGTAGAAGGATATTGTAGACCTGAAAAGCTCTATGAACCAATTCAACAAAATTAAGATTTATACAATTTTCACACAACAATAGTATATAAATTCTATTCAATTTCTCATAGACTATACTGGAGATACTGGAACATATCCAGGGACATAACATAAGGTGCAAAAATTCAGTCTAAAGGTATTGAGATCATATAGAGTCTATTCTCTTATCACTGTGGAATTTTGTTAGAAAACTATATCAAACCTCAATAAAGTTAAAAAACTGAAAAAAACACAGAAGGTGATTGCAGAGAAAAATGCATTTAAATGAGAATTTATTATCAAAAATGAGAAATTAATATCAAAGGTTATGTCATTGATTTCAAATTTAGTTAATCCATGAACATTCTTTGTATGACTCTAATCTTATTAAATTTATTGAGATTATTTTTTATAGTCTATAATATGCATGATCTTATAAAACATCCCATTGCTTTTGGAAAGAATATGTACAATGTTGTTGTCACGTGGGGCATTCTTTAAGCATCAGTTAGATCATGTTATCTGATAGTACTGTAGAAATCTTTGATATTTGTCTTCCTCTTCTATCAATTATTTGGAGAGAGCTATTGAAATTTCCAACTATAATTGTGGCTTTGTCTGTTTATCCTGTATTTCATCAGTTTTTGTGTCATATGGTTTGAATCGCTGTTACAATGTGCATAAAGATTTAGAATTGTTATGTCTTCCTGATTAATTGTTGCTTTTATGGCTATGGAATAGCAATGATATTATCATCTGACATCCACTTCATCTGAAAGCTTCCTTTTGAAAATGCAGGGTGATATGTCTTTTTCATCTTTTTACTTTTAAGTTTTTATGTCTTTTTGTACATGCAACATATAATTAGTTCTAGTTTTGTCTGACCTGACAAATTTTGCCTTTTAATTGGGGTTTCAGTATTATAAACTGTTTTATGTGATGAGTCCTCTTCTCTACTAATTCTACTTGAATTCTGTCAATTCTGGGTAAGCCTTTTCCTGCTTTTCTGCATGCCTTGTAACTTTTGATTGAATGCTAAATATTATGAATTTAACCTTGTTTTGTGCTTGTTATCTTGTTTTCCTTTTATCGGAAACATTGCTTGAAATAGTTTGATCCTTTAAGGTCTTGCTTTTAAGATTTGTTGGGCAGGGCTGGAACAGTGCTTAGAGAGGTTGTAAATATCCTATTACTGAGTCACGACCCTTTTTTTGCATCTTATCCTCTATGTCTAACACATCATGGATCACTCCAGTGTGATTAATGGGTTCAAAGTTTTTTCCTGGTCCTGTGTGATCACTGGCCAGTTAATTGTTCATTTATCTACTGGCTGTGCTGGGTCTTTGTTGCTTCAGGCAGGGGCTTCTCTCTGGTTTTGGTGAGTGGGCTTTTCACTGTGGTGGCCTCTCTTGTTGCAGAGCACGGGCTCAGTACTTCTGGCACAGTGGCCTCTTAGCATGTGGAGTCTTCCCGGACTAGGAATCAAATCCGTGTCCCCTGCATTGGCAGGTGGATTCTTCTTTTAATTAATTTTTTTATTGAAGGATAATTGCTTCACAGTATTGTGTTGGTTTCTGCCATACATCAACATGCATCAGCCACAGGTATATGTATGTCCCCTCTCTCTGGAATCTCCCTCCCACCTCCTGCCCCATCCCACCCCTATAGGCTGTCACAGAGCCCCGATTTGAATTCCCTGAGTCCCTCTGGCTGTCCATTTTACATATGGTAATGTATATGTTTCCCTGCTACTCTCTCCATCCTTCTACTCTGTCCTTCCCCTACACCCCTGTGTCTATACATCTATTCTCTGTGTCTGGAGGCAGATTCTTAACTACTGGGCCCCCCAGGACGTTCCTGGCTCCTTAATCTTTAATTTTGGTGTGGGTCTTTCCCTGGTCTCAGGGAGCCCCTTCTCGTGCATGGATCAGTTTGTCCTCAGCTGTGTACTCGGAGAGGGCGGACGGCAGAAAACTCGCTGTTCAGCCTCCTTAGCTCTGCTCCCCTGTCCTGTAAATTCTCCTGATCCTAAACTTTCTTCCCTCAGCTCAGGATGCCCATTAGGCCCCAGCTCTGTTCCTGCTGTCTGAGTCACAGCCTGGAAGGTCTCACTTTGTTTATTTTCTGTAGTTCATGGGTCTCTGTCCTACATTCCTTGATGGCCAATGGCACCTCAACTTGGCCGGAAGTGGAAGACAAATGAGAAGGACTTCTAATCCTCTTTTGTTACACTTTCAACCGTGTTAACTGAGACACTGTAGCATTTTTCACTTTACTAGACTTGACCTTTTACCCAATTTGAAATCAATATATGAAATGCCTTTCTATTTAGGTTTCTCTGAGGAATCTCCTTGTTATAAAGAGAACATGGATTGGAAAAGCATCAGTGATAATTATTTTGCATTTTTGAATAACTTGATCAAGACTCCAATAGCTTCCATGTCCAGGTGAGTTTTCAGAATTCAACTTCTAGGTCTTGACTTAACTATTATTTGAAATAAACAAAACTCTTGCTTTAAAACATGAGATCCTGATTTAGCTGTTGCTAAAGTCTTTCATATGTATTCAGTTTTCATTAAATATTTGTATCATAGAATATATGACTCATGTTTCCATGGATTTTGAAAGGAAACAAATTAGAGGAATAAGATTCCCTTTTGAGAATGTAATTTATTATAAAATCCCCCCACTACAAAAAATCATTCTTTGAAAAATAGTCTTATCTATTTACTTAGAGTTTACACTGGGGGTCAATGATTTAAGAGTCTGAAGTTCTGGAGACTTTTGGGAGAGAAGTGATCTTTGGACCAAATCTGCCAGATTATATACTGATATACTCTTTCAGTGCATGTACTGAAATGGACATTTTAATGCATAATTATGGATACTGTGTATAGTTTAAAAGCACACTTTATTGTCTGTGGGGTGTGTTGGGACATGATGTGACAGAATCTTTGCCTTAGAGTAGTAGTTCTCACACTTGGAAATGGATAAAATTTATCTGTAAAGTTTGCTGAAAATACAGGTGCTTGAACTTTGCTCCAGACATGCTAAATCTTGCTTATGTGTGGGACTCAGATTTCTGTAGATACGGAGAATTCTACAGGTTGCTCTGGTGTAGGTCAAAGCTTAAGAAGCATCCTATAACATCCATCCATCATTGGGATCCATCACTCCTGGGAAGCTTTTTTTTTAATTAATTTTTTTATTGAAGGATAATTGCTTTACAGAATTTTGTTCTTTTCTGTCAAACCTCAACATGAATCAGCCATAGGTATACATATATCCCCTCCCTTTTGAACCTCCCTCCCGTCTCCCACCCCATCCCACGCTTCTAGGTTGATACAGAGCCCCTGTTTGAGTTTCCTGAGCCATACAGCAAATTCCCATTGGCTATCTATTTTACAGATGCTAATGTAAGTTTCCATGTTCTCTCAAGCATTTAAAGAAGAGCTAATGCCTATCCTTCTAAAACTCTTTCAAAAAACTGTAAAGGAAGGAACACTTCCAAACTCATTCTATGAGGCCATCATCACTCTGATTCCAAAACCAGACAAAGACATTGCAAAAAAGAAAACCACAAGCCAATATCACTGATACACATAGATGGAAAAATCCTGGGAAGCTTTTCAAGCTCAGCTATTAGTGGGCACAGGAGGAATAGCAGGGAATGGACCCTTTGGAGAATCAGCCCTTTGCTCACGTGAGTTAGGTTTATAATACCTCACTTTCCTGAAGGTCTTAACTACTTAATAACACAGAAAGCCAGCACTGAAACTCGTCTAGATGCTCCAAGAGCATGTTTTAATTTTATATTTGTAGATCTATAGCAGCTGGCACAGTGTCTTTAATGATAGTAGCAGTAGTGTTAATTGCTCAGTTGTGTCTGACTGTGACCCCATGGGCTGTAGCCCACCAGGCTTCTCTGTCCATGAAATTCTGTAGGCAAGAATACTGGAGGGGGTAACCATTCCCTTCTCCAGGGGATCTTCCTGACCCAGGGACTGAACCCAAGTTTCCTGCATTGCAGGCAGATTCTTTACCATCTGAGTCACCATGGAAACCCATCTTTCATGACAGGTGCTAGGTACCTAGGTGTTGACTTAATGAATGAATGAATGAAGAAGAATGGACACCAAGTACAATTAATATTAAGACAGCTGAGCTTGAAATGAGAAAACGCAGCCCATACCTGGTTCCTGCTGTACAAGAGCAGCTTGAATTTGCTAACTTAAAAATCCTAAAATGTTTCTTTCCTCATGAAATGGAAATAATGATGTTTACTTCAAAGGGATGTTGTAGGAACGAACTAAGGTGATAGTCAAGAAAGTGCTTAATAAACTGTAAGGTGATATAAATGTGGGAGGCAGCCTCATTACTTGTAGTAGCAGTTCTGACTCGGTTCTCAGTCATCTGAATATTACTGCTCCATCACCTCCAGCTGCTAATGAAAAACAAGATCGTTCTGCAGTCTTCTGTACCAATAACACAATCTCTTTGTGCATGTATCTCTCTGCATGGCTGGATTTGAGTAAGGCTTATCTCAAATTCTTCATAGTCGAGCTTTCTTTTTCCTAGTGGAATTTTCCCCAGGAAATGTTTTCAGTGCTCCATGGTTCAAGCTAGCAGCTCTCTGTTCTACAAATAATAGTAAACTAAACCGAGCCTGTAGTTTTTCTGCTTTCAGATCTCAGCTCTGAGAGAGGAAAACTGTTCCTGCATCTCATCCATCCTCTCTCTATTCTATGTCAGGCTGGGTTACACACAGGATTGTAGAATTAAGGAAGTTCAGAAAGTAATTCTGGAGAAGGCAATGGCACTCTACTCCAGTACTCTCGCCTGGAAAATCCCATGGATGGAGGAGCCTGGTAGGCTGTGGTCCATGGGGTCGCTGGGAGTCGAACACGACTGAGCGACTTCACTTTCACTTTTCACTTTCATGCATTGGAGAAGGAAATGGCAACCCACTCCAGTGTTTTTGCCTGGAGAATCCCAGGGATGGGGGAGCCTGGTGGGCTGCCGTCTATGGGGTCACACAGAGTCAGACACGACTGAAATGACTTAGCAGCAGCAGTAGCAGCAGCAGAAAGTAATTCACCCTTTAAGGCAATAATAGCCAAAACAAGTCAAAATCCTGTACCCACAGTTCTGAAATCTTACAAAGTCTGAAAATTGAAGCTTTTCTTATGGTTTTCTTATGGCAGCACAGCTCATTCTGCAGACTTAAATTGTTTTTTTTTAAACTTAAAAAAAAAAACATTGGCTGTGGGGACTCTTCGCTGTGGCATTAAGGCTTTTCTCTAGTTTTGGTGTGTGGGCTTATCTGCCCTGCAGCATGTAGGATCTTAGCTCCCTGACTAGCAATCAAACCCGTGTCCCATGCAGTGGGAGTATGAAGTCGTAACCACTGGACTGCTGGGGAAGTCCCAGACTTAAGTGTTAAGGGTCTGTTGCCCACACACACTGAGCCTCTTCTGAAGTTTCCCTGCAGAAGTGTTGGTGGGCTGATAGAGGGCTGCCTGGTGCCCATGGGTGGAGGGGCTGTGAATGCACGTGTGGTAGACACAGGCACAAGTTTCCTTCCTAGAGTCCAGAACACACAGGGCCCCAGGACTGCAAAAGTGGTGTGTTGCTCCTGAGTCTGAGGAGGTAGTAACTCCTTCAAGTGAAGGTTCACACTGTAAGTGTAGATTTATCATGACTGCTGAGCTGCTCCCTTGAGACCTCTTTGTGTGTTAAAAATAAACTTCTGGAGGAGAAGTTTATTTTATACCATCTAAAACAATACGTTTCTAATAGTCAGGAGTACAGCATTGTTTACAGAGCACTATGATTGCCTTTTAGAATGAGAAATCTCAACACTTGTCCTTAGATCATCCGGGGGCAAATTGTCTCGCCATTTGGACATCCTCTATCACTACGACACTCTGAGACGTAATAAGGAATTGAATGCTAAGATTCTTCTAGAATAAGTAGCAGATGTTAATGACCATGCATATCAACTCATTGAGTAAAATAACTCTAAAATGCATTGTCTTTGGTGCAAGAAGCAGAATTTAAGCTAAAAGTATGCAACTACATTGTAGATTTCTAAAACATTTTCAGATGGTCACATTAATTTAATCTCTGTGGGAAAATATATTGCCTAGTAAATAGTTCATGTATGTTGACCTGTAAATAAATTATCTAAAAATTTGATAAGTTGAATTTTTCTTAAAGGTATTTTTCTCTGATACTGAATTGGTTCTGTTAATATTGTAGGGTCTTAAATTATACAAAGGAACTTCTAATGATGGAAAAGAAGTTGCAGACCCTTAAAGATGAGCAAATAAACTTCCTTTTATCTTTTATGGAATTTTTGGAGAAATTATTATTGCCTAATCCATTCAACTTATCCAGTATTCTCAAATTCTATAACCTCCCATCTGTCTCTGAGATGACTCTAAATACAAGTCATTTGTGGCCAAATCATTCAGCAAGTTTAGAGAGAGATATACCTGGCATGGATACTCAGAAACTTCTGGAAGTCAGCAAAGAGATGATTGAAAAACTAGAAACTCATGAAAGTTTCTGGATAAGGAAGGAATCAATAAATATCTTGAGATTTGTGGAATTAATACTTCTGGGAATGAATCCCAAGTTTCTGGCATTTTGGATGCATGGCGCTTCAAAAGGAAAGAGAGCTGAACTGGGACTCTTGCCTACACTTGTAAATTTTTCTGATTCAGAAAATGAGATGATTCATAGGAAAAGCTTTAACTTTTCCCAGTTGTTTCATTCAGATTGGCCTCAGTCACCAGCCATGAAAATGGACTTTGTTCGTGTAATTGAAGTTATAATAAATAGTCTCTATGAGTTTGGATTTCTGAGGCAGGAACAAGTCTCAGAAACTGTGGGCACACTCTATGCTTTGAGGAATGCATCCAATCTTTTCTTAGCCCTTTCTGAACCTCAAAAACAAGACATTGAGAAAATTTTGACTTGTGTATATCTACATGTCTTCCAGGACAAAGATTCAGCTTTACTTCTGCAGATTTATTCTTCATTTCACCAGTATATGTATAAATTCATGAGCATTCAGAGCAAAGAGTCTTTGCTTTCTCTCCTTATGCAAATCTCAAAACACATTTTGGATATCCTGAAGCAATTTAATTTCCAAAACATCAGCAAAGCATTTTCATTTTTATATGAGACAACAGGGCTCCTCGGGAGGATTTCTGAAGTATCTTACTGTCAACAATTGCTTTCAATTTTTAAATTTTTGGAGCTTCAAGCCCAATCCCTGATGTCCACAGAGGGCCCTGCAATGGAAGGCATCCATGCTACTTTGAGAGGCCTCAAGCAGCTCTTCATGGTGGATGACGGTTTTCGTAATTCTGTATTTCAGTATGTGAATCAACTCTTTAATGGCTCAGCAGAGGCCCTGCTGGGTGATGAGTGCTTTGTTCTGGATAATAAAAGCATTTCTTCTGCAAATTATTCACCAGATGAGGGGTCTCCATTTATCCTCCCATGGGCACAAATCCTTTCAGACTTCTCAGCAGATGGCAATGAGTTCCACGAGTTTACAGCTCTTCATTGTACCACTTTGTGGCTTCACATGTGGACTGAGGTCTGTGGACACATAGCTCAGATATTTCAGCTGGACACGAATGTTTTCACTCCTCTCCGTGTTGGTCTCAAGCAGCTTTTGGATGAACTGGAAAGTGATGAGAAAATTCCTAAAAGCTGTCAGGAAGTAATTCCCAACCATCACCCTGCTAGACTCATCTTACATTTGTTTAAGAATGTAACTCAAACTGATGGCTTTCATGACTGGAATGATTTTCTGAATCTCAGGGATCTCTGGGTAGCGCTAGGTGATGGATTAGTTCGAGTAAAGTTGCTTAACCTGGACCAAATAGAGAAATCCCTTTTCACCATGGAAACTACCCTGAGTCAGCTGAAGTCACTTCCATTAGATACCAACACGAGCAGAGCGTTTTTATATTCTCTGCTCAACATTTTCATTAAGTTGAGCAACACCTCAGCATCTATAGATAGAAGTGTACATTTGATGAATCACTTTCTCTTAAGGAACCTCACAAATTATGAAGTAAAGTTTGAAAGTGTCATCACCGACCTAAGAGACACAGTATTATTTCTTAAAAATATGTCCCATGACCAAGATTTATTGTCCTGTGCTGACGTTTTCCAGAATGTCACTGAGTTTATCTTGGAAGATGGTTTATTGTATGAAAATTCTTCCCAGAGGGCATTCCACATTCTGGCCATGTTGAATTCCACATTTTCCTCTGTGGACACAGTTAGCAGACTGAAAGGATGTACCACGTGGGTCAGCACTGTAAACCACCTGTGTGCTGTGTATAACTCCAGTTTTTCACAAGGCCATCTTCACAGTGTTCTGCGGAGTCTCAGAGATGGGAAAGATAAACTGAACTCTACTTTGAAGCTTGTTACTTGGATGTTGAATATAATGATGGAGCCTTGCTCATTGAATAGGTCAAATATAAACTGTGTGAATGTTTACTTAAAAAACGTGACTGACTTTCTAAATGTTCTACTCACTGCAGTCTTTGGAAAAGAAAAGGTACCACATTTTGAGATTTTATTAACTCTTTTAAATGATTCCACAAGCCAAGTAAGGATGATTATCAACAACATCTCAAGAGACTTTGATTTTTCACTTCAATCTAACTGGACACATTTTACTGAATTAATTCTAAAACCCATAAAAATGTCAGATGACATGCCTCTTCAATTTCAAAATATTTGGCTGCAATTAGTAGCTCTGGGGAAGGAAATTCAAAATCTTGTGAAAGATATTTCCCCTAACAACCTGGAAAATAACACCTCTTATAAAGCTGAAAAAAGTTTAAACATAATTGCTACTAGTCCAAAGGAAAAGGATATACACAGCTTAGGCAATTCATTTTACCAGTTAGCTAGTTACCTTGCCTTCAATTTATCTCATGATCTCCAAAATTCACCCAAAATAATTTCTCAAGAAGTAATGAAAGCTGTGGGTCTCAGTATTCAACTCATGAGGGATTTGTTCAACTCCCTAACACCCTCCACTTATCACAATATTCCTCAAGAGCCAGGTGACTTTCAAGTTTTAAAGAAGATGACTTCTCTCCTGCGCGCTGTCAAGAAAACAGACATATACTTGCTAGTAGGTCAGCTTGAACACATTAGTGAAAGCATGATGGATTTCTCTAAGAACATCAGCAGGTTAGGTGCTAGCAATTTGGGGATCGGCTTCTTTGTTGACTTAATGGAAAAATTTGTCGACAGCTCTCATTCTTGGAGTATTAGCCACCTGCTGAGGCTTTCACGTCTGTTTCCTAAAAAGGATGCTGATGCCGTGGTGGATGCGTACTACATGCTCCCTCATGCCATGAGGCTCCTGCGGGACCTGGGCGACAAAAACATCACAGAGGCCCTCAGGGATGTCTATAACTTCACACTCCTCCATGGCATACACCTTTCAGACGTCACCAAGGAAGACTTCACTGCTGCGATAAAAGCTCTCATGGACACAATTGAATTAGTATCAGCTCAACCGGGCATCCTTTCAGAGACATTAACTTGTCTTCCTGTGTTTTGGTGCTGGAATCATACAACTTCTGGGTTTCAGCACAACCCCAAATCAGATGCCTGTAATGCCCATGAGCTCACATCTTCCTTTTACAGCAAAGTAGCCAGTATCCTTGACCACCTCCACCTGTCTCCCCATGGTGATGATTCACAATGTTTCAATGAAAGCTCACAGATGGAAATAACTAGGAAAGTAGCCTGTGTAATTCATGAACTAATGGACTGGAGTTCCATTCTTCTAGAGCTGTGTGAAGTTTTCCATGTTAAAACTTCACTTGTGAAATCTGTGCAGGAGTTTTGGCATAAGGTGTTACCATTTGTCCCGCTTTCTGGAAATCAGAGCAGTGGCAGCATCTCTGAGCTCTGTCCTGGTCATCTCATAAAGCAAGTCGCTTTGCCAATCATAGAAAAATTTAAAAACTTCAACTTTACAAAAGTCACATCAGATGAAAACCTTCTTGAAAAACTAGTTAGTTTAAACAAGGTTCTTAACATGGATGAAGGAGCAGAAACATCTGTTCCGTATAATATTTCCTTTCGTTTGAAAAGGATAATAGACTTTCTTTCTAGGAAGGAGAACCTGGTAAACAGCACCAATTTGCTAGTTTCTCCGTTCATGACATTGCTGAATGCAAACCTCACAGGCAGTAGTTTAGAAGCATTAACATATTTTATTAAGAAAAGCGAAGCAGCTTACAACTTGGAAAAACAATGGCTTGAGGTTAAACAAATCATGAAAGATCTAACCCATAATTTTAGTATCAGACCCCTATATTCTGAAATTGACAAAGTGATGCAAAGGACTAATTCAGTGGCTCTTCAAAACATACCCTTACCACTTGCCCATTTTTTGGAAAGCCTGGATTTATCATCATTGAAGACATTAGAAATTATTGAAGATTTTTTACTGGTCATAAAAAACTGGTTTCATAAATTTGCAAATGAAGATTACTCCAAAATGATACAAACATTATTTCTTCTTTTGGCTAATGAGAGTTCAACTGATGATATCGCTTTGGTGACTAAAGACATTGCTACCTTTTTGGGTTATCTCAAAAATGTTTCTAGAGAAGGTAATTTTGATGTTGCCCTTCTTACTCGTCTGCTAAGTCAAGAACAGCTAACTAATTTCTCATTTGTTCAGCTGCTTTTTGAAAGTTTCCTAATTAATTCAATCAATAACTTAGCTGAGCTTTCTCAAGGAGCAGCCTTGAACTTAAGTGATACTGACCTTCAAATAATGAATATCATTAACCTCGTCTTGAACTACACGCAGTCAGAAAATGATGAGAGAATCGTTCTCCCTCCAAGAAGCAGAGTGGGTTTCATGGAACAGCTTTTGAAAACATTCTTCTTTTTACTAAAGGAAAATTCTGGGAACAAAATATTTCTTCTGCTAAAAGACATCCACAAAGATCTCTTTGCAGAGATGAGGTGAGTTTATTTTTGCTTGTAGAGTACCTGTAGTTGTACGTTACAATCCAGTTTATTTCCTGGAACTTCTATGAAACTTTGGAATGATCTTTGAAGTGAATTTTGTCTTAATGAACATTTTGGAAAAACCAAGGTAAAGTATCTTTGATGATTGTCATCTTACTAATAAACCTATATACAAATGTATATATTATAGTATTATGTTTTATTATATTTTGGATTATGAAAATAGTTGTTAAAATTATATTTTACATGGAACTGAGAAATTATTATATACATATATGGATATATGCGGTGTGTATGTGTGTGTGTGTACGTGCTAAGTCATGTCCGACTCTTTGTGACCCTATGGACCATAGCCCACCAGACTCCTCTGTCCATGGGATTCTCTAGGCATGCCCTCTTCTAGGGGATCTTCCCCACCCAGGGATTGAACCCAGGTCCCTTACATCTTCTGCATTGGCAGGCAGATCCTTTACCATGAGCACCATGTGGGAAGCCCAGATGGATATATATATCATGGTCATATTTTGAATTAAAGCATGAATTGTCTAATTACAAATAAAGGGCTTAAATATTTTCATTCTAATAAGTTTACTATGATGTTTATATTTGGAATTGATAAAACTCCAACATTTTAAAACTGATAGTCACACTATATTTTTTCATATATTATGTTTTCATCCACTTTGAAGCTTGCCAATGAAAAGACTGGAGGGAAATTCTCATTTATTCTAGGATGTCTGTATCAGTAAGGTGTCAACCTCAGAAGCAGAACCAGAACAAAGATTCATACTAGGACTGGCCTCCGCAGCTTTGGAGTTGGCTCGGCAGGGCAGGCCGTTAGGAAATAAGCTGGAGTCCCACAGACAGGGGCTACAGGTTCCCATCCACAGGGGCTGGCCAGGGGGTGATGGAATGTGTCCAGTCCAGGACATGTCCAACCTCCCACCCATTAGAGCCCAGGAGGTCCTAACCCTCTGGAAGACCCTCCGTCTATGAAGTCAGCCTTTCCAGGGCAGCATGCCTTTGCACTGACTGGGTCCTTAGTCACATCTGACAAATCTTCCTAAGCAGCACCTACCTGAGTGTTTATAGTGATACAATGTGGGCATCCTGACTCTCATAAGTGGACCCTCTCTTAAGCCCAGCAAACCAGAAACACACCAGAGAGGGCTCTGGGGCTGTCACGTGGCCCAGCTAGCTGCCACCAAGCCAAGCAGCTTGCCAGGACTTGAGATATTCAGAAGGATGTTCCCTCCTACCCTGAGAGTCCCATTTGATCATTTCATGTTCCTTTCCTTTCTAAAGGCAAAAGTGCATGGCTCTTTAAGTTGTTAGGTGTGAGGCTTTGCAATGGATTGATACATAAAATCCACCCACTCTTTTCATTATTTGGCAACAAAATATTAATTTTCATCTGGAATGTATTATAGCATTTCAATTTTTCAGTATTATCCTCCTATAATGCTATTATAAAGCCCCCAAGAAATCACTACAGTTGAACAACCACATGAGCCCAGTTATACTTGGATTTTTTCAATAAATACATGCTACCCGATCCACGATTGGGTGAATCCGTGGGTGGGGAATGGCAGACACAGTTTTTAATCTATGTGGAGGGTTAGTGCCCATAAGCTTTGGATTGTTCAAGGGTCCACTGTGTAAGTTTTCACTCTTTTCATTACTAACCATGAAATTAAAAAATATATATTTACAGTTTTGTTCCAAGGGATAAAATTCTAGAAAATTTGAAACTCGATCATTTTTTCACCTCCATGAAAGAAGATAGATTGGTGAACGCTTTTTCAATTTTAAAGGAGACGGTGTATCATCTAATAAAGAACTCATTTACTTTAGACAATGGAGAATTATATTTTGATAATCATCAAGGACGGCAGCTCCTGGGAGATTTATTCCACACTCTTCTAAGGGAAACATCAGTGAAAAAGGAGACTGAAAATAATCTGGAGTTTCTTATGGTGCTGAATCAGCTGCTTTCCCATATGAACAGTTCTGAGGACCTTTTCAAACTCAATCAACATCTCCAGTCAGCTCTTCACCTCGTGAGAGAAACTTCCATGGTGATAGCACATTTCATGGACACTCTTTTAAGCTCTCCTGTTAAGGACTTCCGTGTGCTGTACCCTTCCCTCCAGGAAGTTATACTTGCAAATCTAACTGATTTGCTTTCCTTTGTAAACAATTCATTCCCCCTAAGAAGCAGAGCAACATTAGAAATTACCAGGCACTTACTGGGTGTTATCTCAGGAGCAGGTGGAGAGAACGGTACCCTTGGCCCACTCTTGGAGATGTCTGACACTCTGACCATGCTGGCCGACGATGGTGTAGAGATGAGAGGTCTGGCCACGTCAGTCACCTCCACTGTGGAATTTCTTAAGTTAGCCAAGAAAATCGCAAGAAAGGTGGCCACCATGTCTCAAACTCATCTCATTTCCACTGCCAACAACACCATGAAATTCTTTGACACTCTTTATCTTCTTTTGCTACAAAGTGTTCGAAATGTTGTCAATGAAACGATTACTTTAAAAAAGGCAGATCATTTAATATTTGAAAATATAGATGACTTGTTGATGCCATTTCTTGACTTGGCCTTTGGTATGATTGGAGTTAAGCCTAACATTTCCCAAGACTCATATATCCTCAATATGTCATCTGGCATGTCTACATACATGAACCACTCCAAAGATCTTTATGATATTAGGGAAGAAATAGCTGACTTTTTAACTTCTGTGAAAATCAACTCGGGAGACATGGAGCGACTCCTGGCAGCATTTAAAAATGGGGTCCAAATATTTTCTGTGGATTCTGTCAGTTTATGGGAAGAAATCCTTGATTGCTTAGTTCCTATAAATAACATCACCAGCCACATAGACTTCTTATATTCTAACCCAATTTCCACTCATAATTTCCCTCAAGATACAAAGTGGGAAAGAACTGGTGAAGTGATCCTGTTTCTGTATGAAATCCTGTCACGAAACAGGACAGAACTAGGGAGCTACTTGAGAATAGTGATCAACCTCATCTCAGTCACACTTTGGAATGACACAGGGAAGGACCCCAGGGATGTTTTTAACCTGTTGCTGACATTGGCTCCGAATCCAAATGACCTTTTGAAACTCATCACAACAGTGGCAGAGGCCTCGCGTGAAGCTTCACTTTTTAACACCTCTTGGATTCAGAATGTGACTGAGGAACAACTCCAAGAAGCCATCCAGACCCTGCTGAGTAAAATAGCTCTCGTGAAGAAAGAGCTTCTCCTCAACAGCTCTCAGTGGACGCATTCCGTGAGCACTTTGCTTCAGCCTTTTTTTGACATTTTTATTCGTGCAACCACTGGAACACGTGAGAAGACCCAGAAAGAGCTGCTTGACATTCCTGACATCCTCAAACCATTGTCACGTTTTGAGAAATACCGGAAGGCATTGATCGCATTGGTTGAATACTGGCAGAGGGTCTCACTGATTGATCAAAGGTAATGAAACACGCAGTTTGTTTCATTCTGCCTGCCCGCACCCCCGCTCCCCCGCCGTAGTAAATATGAAACAGAAGCAGGCAGGAATCACGCTGATCCTGGGTAAGTATAAGTACGTTCCTATAAATGAGGAACTTTTTAAACAGACTTTTTATATTCTAACCCAAATTCCACTCATAATTTCCCTCGAGATACAGAGGGAAAGAGCTCATGTTCCTGTTTTTGCGTGAAATCCTGTCATGAAACAGCAGAGAACTAGGGAGTTACTTGACGATGGTGATCAACCTCATCTCAGTCACGCTTTGGAGTAACACGGGGAAGAACCACAGGGATGTGGTCTTTGATTTCAGCCTTCCTCTCCCTCTGAGACTGGCTTCCACAGGAATGATTCAAGCACAGTCCCTGCTTGCTATTTGACTAGTCAGCACTTAAATATGATTTGAATTTATTCTAAATTGTTCCATTCATTTTTTTTTTCCAAAAGTAAAAACCTCTCATTGTATTCACACACCCCAAGACTAGGTACCTAACTGGCATTTCTGGTCCCCTGCTCTGGCAGCCAAGGGTCCTGCTACTTGATATGGAAATAGAGATTTGGGGCCACTCAAGTCACACGGAAGTCTGCACTTTCAGTGGTAACTGCCCACTGAACAAGGCCAGATTTCACCCCGCCTCAGATTCCATCCAAGACCATGTGGTTGACTCACATCCAATACCAGCGGCCCAGCCCAAGTGGTGGGTCAGGGGAATGGCAGGTTCCCGGAGGGCCCAGTGCTATTGGCCGTCACGCTCCGGAGGCTGTCTGCTGCCCAAGGACGTGGGCAAGAGCAGCTCTGCCCCGGCCCATCCTCTCTGTGTGTGACACACGGCTTCAGTGGTCTGTGGGTACCGATGCTCCTGTAAGCCCCAAAGGGAGATGGAAAGTGAACCCTCACTCACCTGCCAGACAGCCTGACCTGCTCTCCTCTAGCTCTGTTGCCACAGGGCTGCACCTTGAATCCACTCCTTTTTAAAAAGTCGGAAGGGTCTCCTTGGATAGGGAAGCAGGTGTTTACTGGCACAAAGAACTATTAATAGCAGTGCCTTGGAATTTGAATGCTGGCTTTCAGAGCCTCACTGTTTCTGATCCTAAACTCGGACTTGACACTTGTCTCCGAATTTTTATTTGAGCTGGAGGTGATTCCGACAACCCCTGCTCCTCACCAGTCCTGGCTTTCACTCCAGGGTGTCCAGTCCTTGATGGGGGTACTTTACACCATGGCCCCAAGACTGGAAACTGTGATCTGTGGCTGTGATCTGGCTGGGTGTGGTCGTCCAAGGCATGGTGCCCAGTTTCGTTCCACTTTAGCGATTTCTTCCTTCCAGTGTTTTTTCCCTGTCTTTTTGTTGTTGTTTAGTCACTCAGTGACTCTTTGTGACCCCATGGACTGCAGCACGCCAGGCTTCCCTGTCTTTCACCATCTCCCGGTGCTTGCTCAAACTCATGTCCGCTGAGTCGGTGATGCCATCTCCCGTCTTTACTTTTCTTTGATCACTGCCTTCTTGATGAGGAAGATACAAAAAGTCTAAGATAGAGAACCCCGCTGGTAGGGAGGGACTGCCAGGATTGCTGGCAACAAAATGATGCTCTGAACAAAACCAGGAGACCTCCTGTCTCCTCAGCTGTGTCCTCCGATGTCTGTGGAGTGAGTGGCCCAGCAGTGGGGTGGTTCTTTCACGAGCGTCACATGTGCACTCACTCAGAGAAGCTGTTTCTTCACCTCTACTATTCCTGTCTGTTTCCCCCAAGTGTCTTGGACACCTGTTGGGCTTTTCTGCAGTCCCCGGAGCCCCTGGATGCTGTGGTGACCCTGTGGAGAATGGAGATGCTGGCCCAGCGCGTGCTCGTCCTCCTTGCCGGTGAGCTGCTCTTGGGAGAAGGTTGGTCCCCGCCTGTTTCCAGAGCTTAACTGGCCACGAGATGGTTGGATGCCCTTGAGCTACTCTTGGCCTCAACTGCAGCCTTCTTGCCGGGTTCCCTAGACCCTGAGGACCCCCCTCTCCTCCTGCCCCCAGCACTGTGACCTCCAGCCAAGGTGAACATCCCCCTCCCTGCTCCAAGCTCTGCCTCCAGGCTAAGTCTCTGCTCGTGGAATGTGCTTCCCTGTCTCTGCGGCCTGAACTTCAGCCATGCCCTCTGGCTAGAGCCAGGGCATCTCTTCCAGGAGGAATGCCTGCGTCCCCTTTGCATCCCGTTTGCTGGTGGTGACCTTGAGCTGACCTCTATCTAATGTGGTATTAAGGCTCCTATTTCTTAAGTCTCCCTCCTCTGCCCGAGTCAATGTTCTTTGAAGGTAGCAACCGTGTCTCCGTCTCCTGTGCGTGCCCAGTGTCTGGTCTGGAAGATCACTCTACGTACAGGTGCTGGGTGCTCCAGGCAGTGACTCGACTCCTGGAACACTTTCTCTAAAGTCCTGGCACTGAGTGCTTGTCTTTAAGTTTGTTGGAACCTCTCCTGCATTTGTTTGCTACTTCACTGAGAACAGGATCTGTTACTCATTCAGTTCTGTCTCCATGATACTCAGCATAGAGTCTGTGACAGTGAGTCATTTCTACTTACATTGTAAATGAATTCATTCATCTAAGATCCTTCTTACCAAATCCGTTACTACAGATTTCAGGGACATTTCCCTGGCATACCACTGTGGAAGCAAAGTCCCACGAGCTGCCTCACAGTGCTCCTGGGTGGTTTTTAGATCTTTTTCCATGACATGAACACTGGCCTCAGAGCACTTTTGGACCGTAGATGCACAGTGCTGCTGGAGTGTATCTCACCCATGTGTGCATGTCGCTGCTTTTTCACGCATAGGCTCCTAAATGAGGCTGCACCCAGACCTCTTTTTTTTTTTTTTAATTAAAAAAATGGTTTTTTGGCCACATTCCTTTGTGGCTCAAATGGTAAAGAATCTGCCTGCAATGCAGGAGACCTGGGTTTGATCCCTTGGTTGGGAAGATGCCCTGGAGAAGGGAATGGCAACCCACTCCAGTGTTCTTGCCTGGAGAATTCCATGGACAGAGCAGTCTGGCAGGATACGGTCCATGGGGTCACAAAGATTCGGACATGACTGAACGACTAACACTTCCGTGGAATCTTAGTTCTCTAACCAGGGATGGAACCTGTGCCCCTGCATTGCGAGCACAGAGTCTCAACCACTCAAAGACTTCCTCAACCAGGGAGGTCTTTGCACACAGCACTCTTGGTGCAGTCGGGCCTAAAGTTCTTGACAGCAATGGTGTCAGGGATGTTGGGGAGATGGGTGTGAGCCCAGAGGAGGACACAGGGAAGCCAAGGTGGGCTGATCAGGAGAAGAGAGGAGCCGGGGTCAGTGGAGCAGGCCGTGAGCCCTGGGTCCTGCGTGGAGCCTGCCAGGCCAGCTCTGCGCCCTCCTGTCATCCCAGGTGGACCCGACACCTTGTCTCACACTGCTGCCTCCTCCTGACTTGCTCTCTGATGACTGTTATTACTTAGATGATTATTCTCAGGTGAGGTGTTATGTCCTCTGGGAAGCTCTTCTCGGCGCCCCTGCCTGGGTTTGGTGGCCCTGTGTCAGGCCCCTTAGCTGTCCCTCTGGGCAGTGAGCCCATGGGCTCCTTGTGATTGCATTTGCATGTGGGGACTGGAGCCAGCAGCCGCTGGCAGATGCTTGGTGAGTGAATGCATGAGCACGTGTCAGTGGCCCTCTTGGGCTTAAGTTTCTGTTCCCCGGGACTCCTGAATGAACGTGGTCTGTGAATTTTGCCCTGACATCCTGGAGGGAACATGTGGCCCTGGTAGGCAGTGCCTGGGCCCAGGTGTCCCTGCGTGGCTGTGTGGCACTGGAGGAAACCCTGCAGAGGTTGCTCAGGGCTCAGTGCAGGCGTGGCCACAAACGCCACCGACAGTGATTTAGGGCCTGTGTGTGGGGGCTGACTAAGGGTGTAGGCAGCAGAGCCTGGGGCTTTGGGAGGAGAGGCTCGTTTGGGGCAGGACCCACTGTGTCGAGTGTTAGTGTTAGTTGCTCAGTCGTATCCAACTTGGCAACCCCATGGACACAGCCCGCTAGGCTCCTCTGTCCATGTGATTCTCCAGGCAAGAATACTCTGGTGGGTTGCCCTTTCCTCCTCCAGGGGATCTTCCCGACCCAGGCATCAAATCCAGGTGTCCTGCATTGTAGGCAGATTCTTTGCCATCTGAGCCACCAGGGAAGATGTCAACTTTGATCTCATATTAAGTTGAATCATGGTGGCTGGAGCAGGGGAAGGACCAGGGCTTCCAGACCAAATGGGCTGTGGTCCAGTGCCTGCAGACACAGGCAGGCCGAGGGACGCCCTGAGCTGGACACAGAGGCTGGAGCTCATAGCTATTTCCAAGTGAGAGAATGAAATCAGTGAGGCATGGGTGCCTGGCATGGACTAGCCCTCCTCCTGCATTCTGTTAAGAGGGCAGGTTGAGTATGGATGACCCTGCCCACCGTGGGGACATCATACCACAGCTTACAAAGAGCTGCTGTAGCAAAAAACACAGGCTAAGCTTTGATCCACTCACTCACCTCTCTTGTAATACCTTCTTAAACCCAAGAATCAATGAATCTTTCAGTGACAGAGCAGGGGAGGAGTGAGGCTGGTCGGGGAGGCAAGGTGAATTCATTTTATAAACGAAATCCCAGTTGTCATGTAGGTTTATTTTATTATTTTTAAAGAAAATCTCTGTTTCCAGTTAGAGATGTTATGAGTGTTACTGATGCTTGTTATGCACCTCAGCTCACCTTTGGGTGGCTGACAGATATTCTCACATGCAGAGCTTGCACTCTAAAATGTGGTTGCTTATCTGACATAGTGAACTCAGCCATACTTTAAAGCATAATTATTTCACTGTTTTATAGTCAGCTAATGTAATGGCTTTTAAATGAATTAAACATTCATCAATACCTGAATTTATATGAATTTTGCCATTCTGTACTGCATTTGCTAAATTAATATAGCACACTTGAATCACTTCATTATTGAAGATTAATTTCTAATTTTTATATTTCATTTCAAGAAAACCCAAGCATATCATACTTAAGCATGATTAACGTTCAAACTTCATCTCCACTTTCCTTATTAAGTTGTCACTCCATTCTGTAGTGACAGGCCCAGAGAAGTTACAAACGCCAGCCAATAGAGTACTGGGGTAGAATGGGCCAAAATGGGCAAGTCGTCCTCTTCTGTCACACAGAGGGAATACAGTCAGATCTGTTACAATGACTGTTGACAATGAAGTAGTGATTTGTGTATCACAGAGTTAAGTTCAGCAACACCATGAGGAAAGTAACATTTTTGTCCTTTGGATCTAGTTTGTGAAATACCTTAGAAAAGTCTGCCTGGGAACAGGGTGTGTAGTTTGACAGCTCTTAAACCAAAAGGGACCTCGTAGTCACCTTTGACTTGGTTTGATCTGGTTTCCCAAATTGGCAAACAAAGGTCCAGAGAGTGTGAGTGACTTGCCCAGGGCCTGGGGTGTGGGGGAGAAGTCAGAGTCCCTCTTCGGTGGAGAAGCACAGAAGGGCTGACCAAATAGAGAAGAGGGTCTGGACAGGGAGATGGGCCAGGCATGGGGGTGGCCTGATGTGACCAAATGCTGGAAGAATGCCAATAGCAGGTGGGAAGAGCCAGGACTGGTTTGAGGGGGCGGGTCTGCAGAGGCCAAGTGAGGTGCAGCAGGAATGGGCCTGGAAGGTAGGGGACAGAGGTTAGCATTTCCGAGCCTCCAGGTCAGCTGCAGGACAGTGTCAGCGGTGGGGCAGCTACATCTCCAAAACAGAGGGTCCATTTGTTCTCAAGGCTTCCCTGGTGGCTCCGACAGTAAACAATCCGCTTGCATTGCCGGAAACTTGGATTCGACCCTAGGGTTGGGAAGATCCCCTGGAGGAGGAAATGGCAGCCCACTCCAGTATTCTTGCCTGGAGAAGCCCATGGACAGAGGAGCCTGGTGGGGTGACAAAGCTTCGGACACGACTGAGTGACTAAGCACACACACATTTGTCTTCAAAGATACATGCTGGATGCTTCATATACCTTACCTTATTCATTTTCAATTTTAATAAGAGATTACCTGTATTTTTAACAAGAATATGTTGGGTTTCAAAATCAGAGAAATAGCAAGATTAATGAGAAAATATAAACTAAGGTGGCTCTGGGTGGTCTGCTTCTGCAAAGTGTGAATTTGGGCTTATTCTATGTACTCTACCTTGTCTGCAGTTCAAAACCATTTTAAAGAATTTTTGAGAAACAATGTAAAAATGTAAGAAGCAGGACTGCTGCCTCCCGCCCCCCCCATGTGAAAATGACAGAAGTTTTGTTATTCGTGAGAGTACATTTCATCTTCTGTAAGGTGAAGACACAGAAGCACGTGTGAAGCCAGGGGCTGCACGCCTGCGGATGCACTAGGTTTGCTCATGCGTGGTGGAGCCCTCCGTGATTCCGCAGGGTGGGTCGCGAGGCTGCGCTGGGCAGGGCTGCGAGCAGCCGGGAGGCAAGGCACTTGTCCTGAGAAGACAAGAGGTCAGGAGCCTCGGGAAGTAGCCGAGAGCGAGTGAGATGGAGCCTCAGATTCCTTCACCAGCTGCCTGCTTTAGGAAGAGCGCGTGGCCCAGGGTGGAGGCGAGTTGGGGGAGGGAGTGGCGAGGCACAGGCCTGTCAGGGTGTTGCCCTGTCCGGGGGATGACCTGGGGGCTCGGAACAAGGCACAGTGTCCAGAGGTGTTGAGTGTGACTGACAGTGGGGTTTGTGAGGAGCTAGGCGGTACTCCCAGGATGCCTCATCTAAAGGGTGGAGGGTGGGGGCCTGCCGTCCATCCTGTGTGTGTGTGTGTGCGTGCGCACGCATGTGTGAGCAAGAGAGCTCGAGCAAGCTAGAGATGCGCCTTCAGACTGAGGCCCTTCTACTTGTCGCTACTCCAGGCCCGTTGGTGAAAACCAAGACTGTCCTGGGCAAAGTGGGGGCCGGGGGCACGTGGCCCAAGGGGTGTGAAGAGGGGGCCCTGGCCAGGGTAGAAAGATCTTAACTTTTATACTTTCAGTTAGACCAGAATAAAACTGGGTTTATTTAGTTGCATTTGAGATCAAAAGGAGCAGCGTCCCCCTCATTTCTGGTAGTGTTAGAATTCTTTATCAATCTGAGTCATTTTGAACCTTTAAACGGTGCCTTTGTGAGAGCCGGGGAGAACTGCATACTGATGGCTGCTCTACGTGTTTCCTCTGCAGAAAACCACTCTCTGACGAAGGACGTGTTGTGTGCCGCTCTGCACTGTGAGCAGAGCGTGGCGAGGCTTCTGCTGTTATCTGCCCTGCGAGGTGTCGTTCTGGTACACGAGCACTACCAGGTTTGGCGTCCTTGATGTCTCAGAGACCTTCCTATTCCTTATGACTGGCCCGTGCAGGACAGTTTCCTGTTCCAGGCTTCCTGGCTTGGTCCTAAAGACAAGGGACCATGGTGCAGAGCTGTGTGGGGAGTCAGGGCTGCAGACTGGGTGTGCACACGCCCTCCCCTAGGTCTTCCAGCTGCTGCTTGAGTGGCTGGCATAGGCGTGGGAGAGCTGGCTGTTATATGTTTAAGAGTTTTACAAGCTGGTTCTTAAACATAGATATCATTAAGAATCCAATTATATATGGTAAAATAAAGTTGAAAACAAAGACGCTAAGCATCCAAGATTCCTCACTTGCTGATTAGTTTAGCATGTTCTGCTCTTGTCTGAGAAGGTTCGGCTCTTTTATCTGCACAGTGGCCATGCTACTGCTGGTCTCTTTCCCACGCTGTGTTCAGTGACGTCATGTCGCCTGTTTGAGCAGGTCATGCCGAGAGTCACATGGCAGGCAGAAGAACATGGGGGCAGAGGAAAAAAGCCATGCGTGTGTGCGTTCTGCCACCAAGGAGGAAGCGAATAGTCTGGTCTGATGGACCGCCTAACCCCACCCTCCCCAGGCCTCAGATGGACAAGACTCCAGCCAAGGCCTCATGCTCTGAATATCGCTGGTCCCAGGCGTCTTGTCTTCCTTGCTCCACAATTCAGAGGTTCCGTGTGGTGGCCTCTTTAGGGGACTTGCGTTTTGGTGCTCAGATCACATGTAGAGAAGTTTGTTTGTGCCCAGGAAACCCCAAGGCAGGGACTCAGAGCCCAGGACTCTCTACTGTGATGCCTCAGAATTCTTCACATTTAACTTGCTTGGAACATACATTTGTTAGTTCTCTGATCATCTGAACAATTCATGACTTTCCTTTGTGAGAGTGATCAGTGGCGGTTTTGAGAAAGATATTTAGAAGCGTTATTAAAATATAATGTGTTCTCTCAGCCTTAGCACCATCTTTTGAGAAACCTCTGTGCTATGAGAGTGAAGTGGAGGAAGAAGCCATTGTGCAGGCTGAAATGCAAAAGAAAAAAGATGAGGCAGAGGTCCAAGCAGACTTGTACACCCATGGCAGCCATAGAGGCAGAAACAAGGGAAGCCAGAGGCCAGGGACGCTGGGACAAATTGCTGGACTGCATGTCTACTATCCAGAACTTGTCTCAATGTGATCTGGAACTTTGAATGGTTTCCATGGCCATTCTGATCTCCTCAACCACCTTTGAGAGACTTATCTTGCTTATATCAAAGCAGTGCCTTTTGGTCCTTTGCCCTGGACCTGTGATATTATGGACTCGTTCTCTTCTCAGTTGTGGCTGAATGTAACGTGTACAATAAATCATCTCTTTTGCTATCTTAGCTGAAGAAAAAAATAATAGTATGTGTTGACTTACATGAGATAGGGCTTCCCTGGTGGCCAGTGGTAAAGAATCCGCTGGCCAATGCAGGAAACTAGGGTTCAATCCCTGGGTCAAGAAGAGTACCTAGAGAAGGAAATGGCAACCCACTCCGGTGTCGTTGCCTGGAGAATCCCATGGACAAAGGAGCCTGGTGGGCTACAGTCCACGGGGTCACAGAGAGTCATGTGTGAATGAGCATACATGAGTTACATGAGACGCCTTCCCCAAATCACGACAACCTGGGACTGTGCTTGCAACATCAGGAAGAATGGGGTGATGAAATAAATCAATTCTGATGATGTGAAATAAATGATCCACAGCAGAACTATATTTAAAGTGGATAACCAACAAGGACCTACTGTATAGTACAGGGAATTCTGCCCAGTGTTATGTGGCAGCCTGGATGGGAGGGGAGCTTGGGGAGAATGGATACATGTATATGGATGAGTCCCTTTGCTGGTCACCTGAAACTGCCACAGCATTGTTAATTGGCTATACTCCAATACAAAATTAGAAGTGTTAAGTCTGGAATAAAAATGATATACAGTGGAACTGCTGAGTCCAGGGAAGTGTGTATAGGTTTATATGTGTGTCTGAACATATAAACACATGTGATCTCCTGCTTTTGGGGTCATTTTATATTTTAAGTTATATTTGCCAGTTAGTTTTATGAATTATAGGTATTTTACATTCTTAGCAATTTATAGGCATTATATATTTTATAAAATGATCAGTCTTTTATACAGCTGTTTATGCTTGTAAAAGATGCTGATAATGTGTCCATGGAGTCTTAAAAGTCAGGGCCTAGACCAGGGATTCTTCAATGGGGCTTCTCCAAGCACCCACTTCCCCTGCCTGGCACCTTCCTTGAAAAGTGTCTGTTTTCAGGCCAGGAGGCTGCGTGTCAGGCTCTCAGCTGGGCAGGGCTGGTCCTCGCCATGCCCTTGTGTCCTCTGGGTAAATAGCAGAGCCAGGCAGAGCAAGGCTCTCCTGGTTCCCGGCCAAGGGCTCCTTCCAAGGCCTTGCAGTGTGCAGTCAGGCAGTTGGGCAGGATCAGACATTCTCTGTCTCCTCTGCCCTGTTTCCTTAGAGTGAGGACGGTGGACTGACAGCTGTGTAGACAGTAAACTGATGGTCCATATGATGCTCAGTGAGGATGCCTGTGTGTCTGGTTGAGCTCATGCCAACAGTCTCCAACTGTATCACTGCTGTGTTTTCTAGGAACTGGAAAAGATATGGACCTCTCCCTATCAGCTAAGCTGTGAAGGCCTTCGCAGGAATCTCTCCAGAGCCTTGGAAAGCTTCAGAAGCAGTTTGGAAGATGCCAGTGAGCAGGACTGTGAATGCCAGCCTGGGCCGGCCTCCAAGCCACACACGTATGCCCTGGCGGGGCCCACGCCGCCTCAGTCTCCCTCTTCATAAGGGCGATGTCGTGCATTAGTGAATTATGGCTCTCAGGCAGTAACGTGTAACACACACCATTAACGTACACATGTACATTAACGCATGTATTTTCTCACCCACACCAGAGTTTCCCATGACTTTAACTTTTGAAATTGTAAGTGGTAGGAGCAGCATTAGTGCTGAGGCTGGCTTTTTTGGGGATCAAGAAATTGAATCAAAATGTCAAGATCCAAGGTTACAATGTGATAGTAAAGATGTTCTGTAGGATCAGTCAGTGGTTTTCCAAAGCACCTTCATACTGGATTAATTCTGCTCTGTGCTCTCAAAGTGCTAACCCTCAGAAGAGGAAGTTGGGGACTTGTTTCTGAAAATGACTTATTCCCGGAAGAAATGGTGTTCCTCTGACTGTTTGGTATCCTCATTTCTTGTACATTCCATGGTCTACCCTAACTGTTCTTTCTGCATTTATGAGAAGCCGTTTGGTATGCATCCTTACTCCCCTGCCTCCTCCTGCCTGGCAGGGGTGTCATGATATTAACGGATATTCACACACAGACACATATTGTGTCCAGTTATCTGAGAAATTTCAGGGAAACGCCATCTTGTTATCTAGCTCATTTCCTGGGAACTGAGGCACTGTATTCAACCAACATTGTTCCTGGCGTTTTATCTCGCCTAAATTAGCTTTAATTTTCTGCCATTTTAGGTTGGCCCAAAGCCTGGAGAAGACTTTATTGTTGTCTGGGAATCCTGTAATGACTTTTCTTAGCAATTTCACAGTAGCTGAGGGTGAGTATGTAGTTCTTCCAAGTGTGCTTGATTAAAAATTAAATTTAGTTTCTCACACAAATATATCATTAAAATAAAACATGTAAAGGGTTAGTTATGCAATCTATATGTGGTAAGTAGCAATTTAGAGCCTGGCTGCTCTGATGTATTTGGGGCTGAGAAGAAAGTCCTAGAATCCTGGGTACCAAAACGAAGAAAGGATGAGAGAAGCTTCTGTGGTCCAGGGGTCTCCCTGGCCCTGTCTCCCTGTCTTATAGATCCCGAAGCCCCTTTGCATCACCATGTCACGTCTGAAGAATTCTGGCAAATCTCTTGTTAGGAGAAGTCAGATGAATAGATATGTGGGGAGAAGTGAGTTTCCTTGGTCACTGTTCCCTTGGAGGGGGACACCTCTTTCTAGAGTAAAATTTAAAATGCACAGGTCTTAGAGGAGGAAACTGATCGGAATTGCCACATCATCTGGGGCTTTGTTTTACTTCTGATACAAATGATCGCAGCTCCCCCATGGAAGAGTAAGGTATGACTTTATTTGGTGCTTGTTACGGGCTGGAGGTAGTGGAAGAACAGTCCTTGCCAAGTTTTCACGTCAGATCTTGTCTTCATTACTTCAGTCAGGAGTAGCCCAAATATTTATTATTGTAAGCTTTCCTTCCTTCTGATTGTCTTTCAGATGTAAAAGTAAAAGATTTGATGCAGAATATCAGCAAGTTAACTGAAGAGCTCCGATCTTCTCTGCATGTCTCAGATGGAACCATCAACAGTATTTTGGAAGCAAACATCTCCCACTCAAAGGTGGGGTTGCTGCTTCTGTTCATGGCTGGAGCTGCTGACCTCCTGTGGTCCTACCCCTACCCCACGGCTGGGGGTCCCCTGTGGACCATGTGTGTGTATTTGTTAATTGCTCAGCTGTGTCTTGGAGAAGGCAATGGCACCCCACTCCAGTACTCTTGCCTGGAAAATCCTATGGACGGAGGAGCCTGGTAGGCTGCAGTCCATGGGGTTGCTAAGAGTCGGATATGACTGAGCAACTTCACTTTCACTTTTCACTTTCATGCATTGGAGAAGGAAATGGCAACCCACTCCAGTGTTCTTGCCTGGAGAATCCCAGGGATGGGGAAGCCTGGTGGGCTGCCGTCTATGGGGTCGCACAGAGTCAGACACGACTGAAGTGACTTAGCAGCAGCAGCAGCAGCAGCAGCAGCAGCAGCAGGTATGTCTGACTCTTTGTGATCTCCTGGACTGTAGCCTGTCAGCCTCCTCTGTTCAGGAAATTTAGCCAAGAATACTGGAGTAGGTAGCTGTTCCCTTCTCCAGGGGATCTTCCTGACCCAGGGATCCAACTTGAGTCTCCCGCATTACAGGCAGATTCTTTACCATCTAAGCCACCAGGGAAGCCCCTGAACCATGTAAATGGAGCCAGAAAGGAGATCACAGAACATGCTGGCAACCCAAGGGCATCATGATCTGCTGCCAAGACCTTGAAGTCTTCAGATTCATAATAATGTCTTTACCAGAGTTCAGTTCACTTCAGTCACTCAGTTGTATCTGACTCTTTGCAACCCCATGGATTGCAGCACGCCAGGCTTCCCTGTCCCATCACCAACTCCTGGAGCTTGCTCAAACTCATCATCAAGTCGGTGATGCCATCCAACCATCTCATCCTCTGTCGTCCCCTTCTCCCACCTTCAATCTTTCCCAGCATCAGGATCTTTTCCAATGAGTCCATTCTTCATATAAAGTATTGGCCAAAGGATTGGAGTTTCAGCTTCAACATCAGTCCTTCCAGTGAATATTCAGGACTGATTTTCTTTAGGATGAACTGGTTGGATCTCCTTGCAGTCCAATGGACTCTCAAGAGTCTTCTCCAACACCATAGTTCAAAAGCATCAGTTCTTTGGCACTCAGCTTTCTTTAGGGTCCAGTTCTCACATCCATACATGACTATTGAAAAAACCATAGCTTTGACTAGATGGAGCTTTGTTCGGAAAGTAACATCTCTGCTTTTTAATATGCTGTCTAGGGTGGTCATAGCTTTTCTTCCAAGGAGCAAGCATCTTTTAATTCATGGCTGCAGTCACCATCTCTGATTTTGGAGCACCCCAAAATAAAGTCTGTCACTGTTTCCATTGTTTCCCCATTTGTTTGCCATGAAATGATGGGACCAGATGCCATGATCTTAGTTTTCTAAATGTTGAGTTTTAAGTCAACTTCTTCACTCTCCTCTTTTATCAAGAGGCTCTTTAGTTCTTCGGTTTCTGCCATAAGGGTGGTGTCATCTGCATATCTGAGGTTATTGATATTTCTGCCGGCAGTCTTGATTCCAGGTTGTGCTTCATCCAGCCCAGCATTTTGTATGATGTACTCTTCATATAAGTTAAATAAGTGGGTTGACAGTATACAGCCTTGATGTACTCCTTTCCCGATTTGGAACCAGTTTGTTGTTCCATGTCTGGTTCTAACTGATGCTTCTTGTCCTGCATACAGATTCCTCAGGAGGCTGGTCAGGTCGTCTGGAATTCCCATCCCTTAAAAAATTTTCCACAGTTTGTTATGATCCACACAGTCAAACGCTTTGGCATAGTCAATAAAGCAGAAAGTGAAAGTGAAAGTGAAGTCACTCAGTCGTGTCCGACTCTTTGCGACCCCGTGGACTGTAGCCCACCAAGCTTCTCCATCTGTGGGATTCTCCAGGCAAGAATACTGGAGTGGGTTGCCATTTCCTCCTCCCGGGGATCTTTCCCGACCCAGGGATCGAACCCGGGTTTCCCACATTGGAGGCAGACGCTTTAACCTCTGAGCCACCAGGGAAGCCCCAATAAAGCAGAAGTAGATGTTTTTTCTGGAACTCTCTTGCTTTTTTGATGACCCAATGGATGTTGGCAATTTGATCCCTGGTTCCTCTGCCTTTTCTAAATCCAGCTTGAACATCTGGAAGTTCACGGTTCACGTACTGTTGAAGCCTGGCTTGGAGAATTTTGAGCATTACTTTCCTAGCGTATGAGATGAGTGCAGTTGTGTGGTTGTTTGAACATTCTTTGGCATTGCCTTTCTTTGGGATTGGAATGAAGACTGACCTTTACCAGTTTTGCAGCCACTGCTGAGTTTTCAAATTTGCTGGCATGTTGAGTGCAGCACTTTCACAGCATCATCTTTCAGGCTTTGAAACAGCTCAACTGGAATTCCATCACCTCTACTAACTTTGTTTCTAGTGGTGCTTCCTAAGGCCCACTTGACTTCACATTCCAGGATGTCTGGCTCTAAATGAGTGATCACACCATTGTGAATATCTGGGTCGTGAAGATCTTTTTGTACAGTTCTTCTGTACAGTTCTTCTGTGTATTCTTGCCACCTCTTCTTAATATCTTCTGCTTCTGTTAGGTCTATACCATTTCTGTCCTTTATTGTGCCCATCTTTGCATGAAATGTTCCCTTGATATCTCTAATTTTCTTGACGAGATCTCTAGTCTTCCCCATTCTATTGTTTTCCTCTATTTCTTTGCATTGATCACTGAGGAAGGCTTTCTTATTTCTCCTTGTTATTCTTTGGAACTCTGCATTCAGATGGGTATATCTTTCCTTTTCTCCTTTACCTTTAGCTTCTCTTCTTTTCTCAGCTACTTGTAAGGCCTCCTCAGATAACCATTTTGCCTTTTTGCATTTCTTTTTCTTGGGGATGATCTTGATCCCTGTCTTCTGCATAATGTCATGAACCTCTGTCCGTAGTTCTTCAGGTACTCTTGTCTATCAGATATAATCCCTTGAATATATTTCTCACTTCCACTGTATAATTATAAGGAATTTGACTTAGGTCATACCTGAATGGTCTAGTGGTTTTCCCTACTTTCTTCAATTTTAGTCTGAATTTGGCAATAAGGAGTTCATGATCTGAGCCATAGTCAGCTCTTGGTCTCGTTTTTGCTGACTGTATAGAGCTTCTCCATCTTTGGCTGCAGAGAATATAATCAATCTGACTTCGGTGTTGACCATCTGGTGAATGTCCACGTGTAGAGTTGTGTCTTGTGTTGTTGGAAGATGGTGTTTGCTATGACCAGTGCATTCTCTTGGCAAAACTCTGTTAGCCTTTGCCCAGCTTCATTTTTTACTCCAAGGCCAAATTTTCCTGTTACTCCAGGTATCTCTTGACTTACTACTTTTCCATTCTCATCCCCTATGATGAAAAGGACATCCATTTTGGGTGTTAGTTCTGGAAGGTCCTGTAGGTCTTCATAGAACTGTTCAGCTTCTTCAGCATTACTTGTTGGGGCATAGGCTTGGATTACCATGATATTGAATGGTTTGCCTCATGTCATTTTTGAGACTTCATCCAAGTACTGCGTTTCAGACTCTTTTGTTGACTGTGATGGCTCCTCCATTTCTTCTAAGGGATTATTGCCCACAGTAGTAGATATAATGGTCATCTGAGTTAAATTCACCATTTCCAGTCCATTTTCGTTCGCTGACATTCCTAAAATGTCGATGTTCACTCTTGCTATCTCCTGTTTGACCACTTCCAATTTACCTTGATTGATGGACCTAATGAATGGTTGTTGCTGACCCACGGAAAGACACAGGGATTCTTGGCCTCCGGAAGAGAAGAACTCAATCCGGGCCAGAGTTGAGGCTTGATCGCTCAGAGCTTTTGGGCAATAGAGTTTTATTAAAGTATAAAAGGGGTAGAGAAAGCTTCTGACACAGATATCAGAAGGGGGAAGAACGAGTACCCCCTTGCTATTGTTAGCAATGGAGTTATATACCTTATACTTTTTAATTAGTTATTATAGTGAATCAAAAGAATGTCTCAAGTTTGTGAAAATTTTACCAGACCTACTCTCACAATTTACAGTTTAGGATACCAAGATTAGAATTTAACAGTAGAATTCTCCAGACCTACTGCCATAATATATATTCTAAGATATCAGGATTAGTCAGGTTTTCAGGAAGGAGAAACTATCCTCCAGCCGGATACATTGTTGTTATATAATCCCTGCTGCTGCTGCTGCTGCTGCTAAGTCGCTTCAGTCATGTCCGACTCTGTGCAACCCCATAGACGGCAGCCCACCAGGCTCCCCCGTCCCTGGGATTCTCCAGGCAAGAATACTGGAGTGGGTTGCCATTTCTTTCTCCAATGCGTGAAAGTGAAGTCGCTCAGTCGTGTCCGACTCTTAGCGACCCCATGGACTGCAGCCCACCAGGCTCCTCCATCCATGGGATTTTCCAGGCAAGAGCACTGGAGTGGGGTGCCATTGCCTTCTCCGACAATCCCTAGTACAGAGTTTAAACTGAGTTGTGTAATTGACTGAGACTAAGGAATGCAGAGGGAAAAAACATTTGTCCTTTTCTCCTCCTTGAGAATTCCAGACCCCCAGTCTCCACTACAAGAGCCCCAGACCCCTTTCTCCTCTTTGGGGACCCTGAACTTCTTATCAATCTGCCTAGGAATTGACTCTCTCACTAACATTCCAGGTTCCTATGCACTGTTGTTCTTTACAATTGTTTTCTGGACTTTACCAGAGTTAGAAAGGGTAAAATTGGTGATGATGTTTGCTCCTGATTCCCAAACTGATCTCCTTTCAGTAGGGAATGCTGTACAACCAGACAGCATGTTGGAGCAGTGTGACAGCAGCAGGCAGACCAGCGCCTGGTAGGGGAGGAGCACTGAGGAGGCCCCAGGAGGAAGGAGATGGGGACACAGGCTGGGTTTGCCCATGCAGGGCACAGCAGGTGAATTTCATCCGGATTTTCTGTAAGTGCTTTGCTGAGATCACCTTTTGGCTCGTCGCATGAGGGTTTACTTCCCTGTTGGTAAAGAATCTGCCTGCAGTGTGGGAGACCCAGGTTTGATCCCTGGGTCAGGAAGAACCCCTGGAGAAGGAAATGGACAACTCACTCCAGTATTCTTGCCTGGAGAATTTCATGGACAGAGGAGCCTGACAGGCTATAGTTCATAGGGTCGCAGAGTCCATCATGAGTGAGTGTCACACACACAAACTGCCAGAAGCCATCGCCATGAAGATGGTTCTCAAGTGACCATTTTTATTGACAATCAGCTGGACCTCAATGAGCATTTATTTTGACGTTGAGTCTTGTTATCTAAACATGAGCCTTGACAAGTAGATCAGTTAATGAATTAATCGCATTAAGAAAGAAATGAGTTGGAAGCTAGGAATCCTCAATTTACAGTTATAGTCTGAACTTGTCTGTGGTGAGTTACACTCCTCTTTCTTCAAGGAGAATGCTGAAGGTAGCTTATTGGCCTCTACGCGTGCAGGAGGTGTGGGGGTCTGGCTGGGGTGGGACACTACCTCCTACACTGCCTCAGTTGTAAACAGTGATTCAGATCTGCCTTGAAACCTTTACTCACGACAGCTTGCCACAGGACTAGAGCAGTGGATTAATTTAAGTAGCCGACCAGTGGGGCTGTACAAGGAGGGTCAGGGCCTTTTAGATTCAGAGTTACAAAGGAGCACTCGTGGTAAAGAACCTGCCTACCAGTGGAGGACACATAAGAGACCCAGGTTCAATCCTTGCGTTGGGATTTTCCCCTGGAGGAGGGCATGGCAATCCTTTCCAGTGTTCTTGCTTGGGAAATCCCGTGGACAGAGGAGCCTGGGGGGCTAAAGTCTGTAGCAACTGAAGCGACGTAGCACAGCAGAGGTTGCGGCCTAATTAGCAAGCGGCCGCCAGGTGTCGCTGCCGCTCTGCCGCGGGAGGGCTGGGCCCAGCGAGGGCTGAGGGCTAAGGCGCCTTTGAGGTTGAGGTGTCTCTGCAGTGCTTTCTTTGTGTGTGTCCTTCTGACCATGTGAGTCACTGCGGATGGCCACCCGAGTGGCTGGATGGTGAGGCTCTCGGCAGGGGCATTTAAAAAGCTTGCATTCTTGGGATTCAAATTAGTAATGTAAGTTAGTAATATTTGCTGTGCTACCTAAGTGGATACACGAACTCATGTGTGCCTACAAATCTGAAGTACTAAATTCATGTTTGGTTAGGTGACACTTGGGCCCTAGATTCTTCTAGGTTGTTAGGTTGATGGCAGCATCTCTTAATACATATTACCAGTAGTAACTTTCTGGCATTTCTCTCTTTGATCTTCTCTGCCTTTCCCTGGGTCGGGAAGATCCCCTGGAGAAGGAAATGGCAACCCACTCCAGTATTCTTGCCTGGAGAAGTCCGTGGATTGAGGAGCCTGGTAGGCTACAGTCCACGGGGTCTCAGAGAGTCGGAGCAACTTCAGACTCTCTGGAAGTCCGGAAGACTGGTTCTAGCTTCGCTTCGCTTTGCTTTGCCTTACCGTCAGACAGTGTTGAGTTTGTATCCTACCTCAGAGGTCTCAGAGTTTCCAGAACGTGGAGTCTGCAGTTCCCTGAAGGCAGCAGGTGTCTGTGGGCTGGCTTGCAAGGTAAATAGACGTGTTTATGCAGCAGAATTCCAGAAGTATGTGTGAGGTGGCGTTTCAGTGTGAGCCGTGCAGTGGCTTGGTGGCATGAGGAGCTGCCCTGAGGATGGGGCTGAGGCCTCAGACGGAAATGAGGAGAAACCCCCACTGTGAGAAGTCACGGGAGAGCCACAGGTTGGCTGACTCAACTTGGGTCAGCGCTCCCGAGGAGGGAGAAAGGGACGGAGCCGGGCCGACTGGTGGGGACACGGGCACCTGGGAAGGCCCTCTCTCCCCATGCTCTGTCCATGAACACCTGTATCTCCAGGTTAAACCCAAATCATAGACTCCTGGGTCCTGGAGTCCACCTCCTGGGACTGAATCCCCTCCCCCTGCCCGAGACCAGCCAAGCTTCCTACGCTGGGATGCAGTGTTCTTGGCTCAGGTCAGCAGTGACTTCCTCCCTGTGTGTTCCAGGCCACGTTTTTATTCTTTTAAATGTCACAGCAAGGTCTGAGAGTTTAGGACCAAATAGACTGAGAGAGCAACTAGAGGCTCCTCTTCTCCCTGGATGCTCTCAGCTGGGCAGACTGGCTTCTAGCATCCTCAGCAGCTTTGTCCCTTCCCTCCCCCCAGCACCCAGGTACTTATGGAGGGAGGAAGGGAAGGCTGCCCTGAGCTCGGATCTCTCCTGGGAGGCTTCTAACAGGAGGAGGGACTCTAAAACCTTGTCTTATTCACGTCCCTCGGGCAGAAATGCGTGCATTTGGTGGGCCTGGCGCAGTTTCTCTCTCTCACTCGAGGCCGTCACCGAGCATCAGGAGCGACTGGTGCTCTGTTAGCTGAGAGATGCCTGGTCAGGATTCAGCCAGCTCCACACATCCCATTTGTTACAGCGCACAAGGCTTGTCTTCTGGAAAGCTGCAATGGATAGTTTTCAGTGTAACTCGCTTCAGAGCAGACCCCGGTAAACAACGGGCTTATTCTGGCTTTTCTCTTCCCTGAGAGAGAAAGAAATAATGACTTTGTGAGTGGAGTTAAGAGTTTCTGGCCCACGCAGAGGACTGTGGCCAGGTGTGCCCTTTAAGGGACTTCCCTGGTAGTCCAGTGGCTGAGACTCCGAGCTCCCAATGCAGGAGGCCTGAGTTTCATCCCTGGTCAGGGAACTAGATCCCAGGTGCTACGACTGAAGATCCTGTATGCCACAGTGAAGATCAAAGATTTTGAGTGCCGCAACTAAGACCCGTTGCATTGAAATGCATCAATAATAAACATATTAAAGAAAAAAGGCACTGCCAACCACGCAGCATCTTACCTGCTGGTGCTAGCTGTGCCTGCAGGTAACCCCACCTGCATGGCTTCAGAACGGAGCTTACATAGGTTCTTTTAACTTGCGGAACTTCAGACCCTCACTGCCAGTAAAGAAACAAAAATATTGAATGCACCCCTCTAATGGGGCCTCTCTTTCATTACTCACTCTTAGGTAAATATTTGTAAGCCTAAGTGTTAAGATTGATTGCATTAATTTCTGCAGAAAGTATTTCTTACTGGTTCAGGCCAATTATTCTAACCGTCAAGGTGTTTTCAGTCCTGATCTCCTTTGCAGAGTGTCATTTGTCTCTCATCTTGGCCAGTCACAAAGGAGAAAAGCACACCGTCTGTATCTCATTCATGTTATCAATGTAGAAAGAGGCTTGTGACCTGAGGAATTGCCAGCCCGCACCTGTTTACCAGTATGGGCTTTTAGAGCAGCTGTAGCACAACTGGTAACTTGCATGTGTGCTGAGCCACTTCAGTCATGACCGACTCTTTGCAGCCCCATGGACTGCAGCCCGCCAGGCTCCTTTGTCCATGGAATTCTCCAGGCAAGAATACTGGAGTGGGTTGCCATGCGCTCCTCCAGGGGATCTTCCTGACCCAGAGATAAAACCTGCATCTCCTATGTCTCTTGCATTGGGCAGGAGGGTTCTTTACCATCAGTGCCCTGGTAACATATTAGTCTAATAACTCTGCCTTCGAAAGAAAATGACTTTGTATTGATCTGGCATGATTTTAGCAATTGCCATATTCTTAAAGTGCTCGTGGCTAACCCAGGATCAGAATTCACACCAGGACTGAGATTACTGCCAGTCATTTCTAAAGTTTACTTTAAGAGATAAAAGCTAAGGTGGTTTTAACTTTCTTCTTGACTTCTAAAACACTCTTGGTAATAGAACGTTACGCTGTCTGAAGCCCTGGGAGGAGGGTGCCCTGGGGATGGGCTGGGTTGGGGTCCTGGCGGGGAGTGGAGTTTCCCACCAGGTCTGCAGCTGGTGGGTTACTGTCTTGGGGGCAGGCCCTCCCCCTTACTGCCACTTCAGGACAGGATGGGGGCTTGCTGCTGTATGGGAGCAAAGAAGGAATTCATTAATTTAACTCTCATTCTTAAATTCAATACTTTTCAATCAATAAACTCATCCAATTCTTATGTATCTTTCTTCACATTCCAGTAAGTCAAGCTCTGTTTTTGCTGTTAGCCTCCTGTCAGCTATAATGGATGTCACTGGGCTGCGTGTCATTTATAATGGTCTCGTTTGGTTCTCCCTTTGGAGCACTTTTGGGTCTTGCTATCGTCTCTTTTGCTCAGATGGATAAACTCAGGCTAACAGTGTTGACCTCTGGGAGGTCACACAGGAGGAGTTGGAGTTGCCTCATTCTGGATCCTTGCTGAGTCCTCCCCATGGTCTCCCCACTGTGTGTGGCTGCAGCTCTTCCAGACGGTCTAGGAGCCATCTCCTGCCCTCTCATCGCACCCTATCCAGGCCTCTTCATTGTGCGGGCAGATCCGAGCCTGATGGGACCCTGGGAGCCAGGCCCCAGCTCCTCCCTGTCCTGTAGAAGCTGGTGCCTACTATCCGGTCCCACTTCTTTGCTTTGACAAGAGCGGATGTGGCCCAGTCACCTCCTGTGATGTTTCCCATCCTTCCCCATCGCTGTTGGTGCTTCTAGTCACAATTAGGCTGAGAACAGTGATTCCTCCCAATGTTTCTGTGCGCCTCTGAGTCTGAAATTACCAGCTGTGCAAACCACCTCTGAACTGCTGCTCTGAGCACAGTTAGTGTTTTGGCAGATCCCAGGAAACAAGCTTCTGCTGAAAATGCAAATATCTCTCCTGGCGATCACTTCTGCTTTTATAGGGAGTCTGTGAACGCAAATGAATGTCTCATCAAATGTGTGTGTGTGTGCTTGGATCACAGTGGTGGGGAGCTGTCTGCCCTGGACCCCTGGCTCCTTGACGTTTTCCAAGCAGATGTAGACATGTAGGAAAGGTGCTGGCAACTTGGCATCCGCATGTTTAATTAAACTGCCTGGACCAGTCTGAGCTGAAAGATGACTGACTCTAAAATGGATTCACCCATGATATTTCAAGTCCAACAAAACTGAGTATTTTCTCTGTTTTTCTTACTCCCTGCCTGTTTCAGGTGCCTTTTGAGTGGGGAAAGTGGTCACAGTAAAATTAAAAACAAAGATAAAGAATGAAGTAGGGAGGCACAGGGCAGGCATGGAAACAAACACGGTGCAAGGCGGTGTTCCTGTGTGTGGTGTGGCTGTGAGGTTTCAGCTTGAAGGCAGCCCCTGGGACCTCTCCATTGGTTGAGAAACATGTATACAAGTTTTAAGACAAATGTTGCCTTTAGGGCTAAACTCTAAGAGATGCGTGAAATGTGATCCTTCTTGGGGACCATGCTTGGTGCTGAGATGGTGCAGAGGGACCCTCACCAGCTGGTTCTGGGGCAGTGGTCCCGACTCAAGGAGAACTTCCATGGAAGTCTGTTATACAGAACTGGCCAAAGAGGGGCTTCTAATCAAAGAGAAGGGTGGATGTACATTACCCCCCAAGCCCTCTTTGAAACCCTCTTTCAACCAGAGGTATGCACCTTCCCTTAGAGACCACGATGGAAACAGTGGAACAAAGAAATCTTTCCCAAGGTACACCTGTGTCTCATAAGTCCCCTGTGGAAAAAGAGCTTTTGGTTAATTAGGTAAGCAAACAACATCTTTCTCAAAGATTCAAAATGTCCATCAGCATATTAAATTCTCCCTCCGTTTGTGATGGTTAGTTTTATATGTGTATAGGGCTAGGCCACAGTACCCAGACATTTGGCCAAATGGCAATCCAAGTGTCCCTGTGAAATTATTTTTTAGATGAGATTAACATTGAAATCTGTAGACTTTGTGCAGATGGTTGTTGTTGTTCAGTTGCTCAGTTGTGTCTGACTCTTTGCAACCTCATGGGCTGGAGCATGCCAGGCTTCCCTGTCCCTCACCATCTCCCCGAGGTTGCCCAAACTCATGTCCACTGAATCAGTGACACCATCCAACCATCTCATCCTCTGTTGCCCCCTTCTCCTCCTGCCCTCAATCTTTCCCAGTATCAGGGTCTTTTCCACTGAGTCAGCTCTTTGCATCAGGTGGCCAACATGTTGGAGCTTCAGCTTCAGCATCAGTCTTTCTAGTGAGTATTCAGGGTTGATATCCTTTAGGACTGACTGGTTTGATCTCCTCGCAGTCCAGTCTTGAGCAGATTACTCTTTGTACTGTGGGTGGGCCTCATCCAATCAGTTGAAGAACTAAGTAGAAAGACAGAGGCTTCCTGGGGAAGGGGGATTCTGCCTCCAGATGGCTCCTGGGGCTAATCTGCCTCCACTGGCTTGTCCCTGGGCTTCCCTGATGCCAGCCGGCCCTGCAGAGCATGGTCTTGCCAAGCCCCTACAACTGAGTGAGCCAATTCCTTAAAAAAATCTCCTGGAAGATGCACACCCTATAGTTTCTGTTTCTCTAGAGAACCCTCATTAATCTATCATTCTACTTCTTAATGATTCTTGGGGCTCTTTATGGCATTACATGAAAGCATCTGATGAGTTCTCCATGTTCACAAGGCTCCTAATAAGGGAACAGTAGCTCTTGTTCACAGAGGGTCCCTCTTGGCTGGAACGTTTTGCAGTAATTGCAGCCATCAGAGTATGAACACAACAGGAAGTCTGCTGCTTGTTTTAAATTCTGCTTTATAATTGTCACATTAACTGGAAGACCATTAACAGGAATTCATTCCCAGGCGGAGACGCAGCCCCGGCCCTCTCACAGAGGGAACAGCGGTGTGCCCAAGAGCAGCACAGCTGTCCTTGGGCCCTGCTTTTCACACTGTTTGCTTTTTCTTTTCAAAAATGATAACTGCCTTGGAAATCTGGTTTTCAGTTGGAGGTGGAGGAGAAAAAATAGTTCACACTGATAACACTGGAAACAAAACAAAATAAAACAAAACAAAACGGATAACCTGAGAGCAGAGGCTAAGACTCAGCTGTCAGAGGGAGAGACACAGACATGACTTCTGAGAGCTTCTTGGGTGGAGGGCGGGAGGCAGCTGGGGGCCTGAAGGTCCTAAGTCGTCACTCTGTTGCTTACAGATTCAGGGGATTATGTGTACATTTTAGAAACCTTTCCATTCAAAATGTTTGAAATAGCACAGAGTTTGGGGGACCCATGAAAATGTAGGTAAAGCCTCAGTACCTTGGGAGAACAGGCTTTCCAAGGTCTCATCACTGGGGGCGTTCTGAGTCCGGGGACTCCACATCTCGCGCATAGTCACGTCCAACCCTCATGCTTCAACACAGGTGCTGTCCAGTGCCCTGACAGTGGCTTTGTCTGGAAGTTGCAGCAGGGACGTTCTTCAGCTCCTGCTCCAGTTCCCTGAAGATGGAAAGTCCGAGGCTGCAGTGAGGGAGCTGTGTGGCCTGCCCAGGGACCAGATGTTTTCCATGATTGTGGTGTTGGCTCGAAACCTGGACCTGCGGAACTTCATTTACAAAGTAAGGGGAAGACGGGCGCTGGCCTGGCTCAGGCAGCGCGAGGGGCTGGTATGGATGCATCAGGCCAGCAAGGCCGGTGCGGACTTCACAGCCTCAGCCTGTCCCCGAGCCTCCTGGGCACCACCTCTGGGCAGGGGGCTCGGAGTCAAGGGCTGCTCAGGAGATTTTCTAGGGCATTGGCGCAGGACATTTGCCGCAGCATTGGTGGCAGTCAGTGTGCTCACTGGGGAAGGACCAGTGAGCAGAGTCACCACCCGAGCTTAGCACCTGCTCCCTCCTCTTTGATGAGCACTGGTCTGACTTTCTCGGGGAGGCTAGGTTCTGCTGCCCATCACCCCCAGTGGCCCCTCTGAGTCAGAGCCACTCCGCTACCTTGGCCATGACCTTCTCTGCCCCCCCGTTACATCCTGGGGCACACAGACTGTGTCCCATGAGGGGATGTGCCGGGGCCTGTCCAGGAGAAGGTGTGCAGATGGTGGGGGCATCGGGCAGCCCCTTCCTGTGTGAACCAGCTTGTTACCTACACCCCCCGCCCCCGACCACATGCCCATGCCCAGCAGGTGAGGGGTGGGAGATGGGAGGAACCGAGAGTTATAGTGTGAGTGAGAAGGAGCTGAAGGTGACCGTGGGGATAGCTGCCTGGGGAGCCCAGTTCCCCTCTGCACACAGGAGTTATGCCCAAGGGATCGCACACACATGGCTCATGGCCTCGATCTTGCGCTCTTGGTCCTGCCTGTCTAGAACTTCCTCATCTTCCAGCCTCCACTCTGTTTATGTCTCCAAACCCTTCTCTCTTGACCTCTAGGGGCTGGTCTTGCTCCAGGTTTCTCCCCAGGGAGATCAGCTGACATCTGGGCCAATCGGAGTTAGTGTGGTGGCTTTAGGTGCTCCACATCCCAAAGGACAGTTTTGGGATTTGTCAGTCCAGTCCTGTTTCCTTCGTGGCCTTCTTCTTTTCAGTAACTCCAAGAATCCAGTGGGTGGATGTTGGATCACACGCACACACACACACACACACACACACACACACACACACACAGATACACACACAGAACAAAAATAACTCTCAGAATGAGAATTAATGCTGAACATTTCAGAATTTTCATTTCAAGCCCCAAGCAGGAGAATGAACATGTCCTGAGTCTCCATGACTGGTGAGGCCACCCCCATCGAGGAGTGTCCGGGCCTCCAGCTCACATGCAGGCGGCTGGGTCCTGTGCTCAGCAGGTCTCTCCACTGTGCCACGTGCATTTTGGGAAACATGCTGCCTGGTGGAGGCCAGCTCTGTTACGCACACAGAAGTGACTGATTTGAAACTGGTGCTTTTCGGGCCCAGATAATTACTTTGACAAGTGCCATAAGGATGGAATACTGGGTTGGAGTCGCTCTCCCAGACACCATGAAATGGACACCACTGTTAGTAACACCAGCTCCTTCTAGTTGCCCGGCTCCAGGGAAGCCTGTTGGTCCATGGTGATGCTCCGGTGTTAGAGCCCTGTGGACGCACATGGGAGCCACACCAAGCCCAGGCATCACCAGGCTCAGCCTACACCCCGGGCCTCTTGACTGACAGTGAAGCTAAGGTGCATTTCACAAAATACCATTTGCGGTTAATGTCCAGTGTGTTCCTCTGGCCTTAGGTGCCGGGTCCCAAATCCGACCATGCCCAACAGCCAGTGTCCCTGAGGGCAACTTCTCAGGTGCAGCTGCAGTTAGAAAGGCGGGTGGAAATGTGACAAAAGCCTGCACTCCTTTGCTCCTGTCCAAGGTGTCTCTGTTGCCTTAACTGAGGACAGTCGGTTTGTTTTGAGCAGAGAGAGTGTGTGAGGGACAGAGTGGGGCTTCTGTCCCGCAGGTCAGGGGCAGAGCCAGCAGCCACGTGGCAGCTGCAGAATTGTCAGGGGCCAAGGCCTGAGCATGCAAACCTGGAAATTCAGATGAGAGCAAAGGGAGGAGACCTAATGTGCAGCCTCCACCTCTGTGGGAGGAGGCAGTGTTTGCTGATTTATCCATTCGTCCAGAGACTGGTATTTTTTTGAATTTTTAATTAATTAATTTGTTTGTTGACATTTTCTCCTAGCACAGTCTTCAGAATAACTTTTTTTTTTTTTGATCTGGGCCATTTTAAAATCCTTATTGAATTTGTTGCAATATTGTTTCTGTTTTCTGTTTTGGTTTTTTGGCCCCAAGGCACCTGGGATCTTAGCTTTCTGACCAGGGATTGAACCCACAGCCCCTGCCTTGGAAGGCAAAGTCTTAACCACTGGACTGCCAGGGAAATCCCATGACAATCTTTTAAAAAATTTTTTAACCTTTTAAATTATAGTTGGTTTATAGTATTGTGTTAGTTTCAGATATATAGCACAGTGATTCACTTATACATACATTAACTATTTTTTCAGATTCTTTCCCCTTATATGTGTTTGCTCAGTCATTTTAGTTGTGCCTGACTCTTTGCGACCCTATGGACTGTAGCCCACCAGGCTCCTCTGTCCTTGGGATTCTCCAGGCAAGAATACTGGAGTGGGTTGCCATGCCCTCCTCCAGGGGATCTTCCCAACCCAGGGATCAAACCCAAGTCTTCTGCATCTCCAGCACTGCAGGCAGATTCTTTACCACTGAGCCACCTGGGAAGCTCCATTCCCCTTCTAGGAAAGCAGAAATAACCTTATGGGTTATTACAAAACATTGAGTAGAGTTCCTGTGCTAAGCAAGCAGTAGTGCCAAAGGCTGTTCTAGTCCCTGTGGCCACATCACTGACAAAAATCCCTGGCAGGCAAAAATCCCTGCCTCCATGCAATTTACATTCCTGAACCGAGAGGATGCCGTTCATAAGTCAAGTGCAGAGCATGTCAGTGGTGACGGCACAGGTGGGTCCCATGATAAGGAGATGCTGATGTCTCTAAAGCACCCAGGTTGCATTCCTGGCCCTGATCATCCAGCTGTGATGCTATGGGAACCCTTGCATCTCTCTGAACTCAGGTTCTTAACCCACAAAACCAGCCCCAGCACACAGCCTGCAGGGGCAAGGGGACTGGAAAGGCTGTGTGTGCTGTGACCCAGGCAGGCAGGGGGTAAATGGAAACTGCCTCACACGTAACAACTGTCTCATTTTCATCCTCTTCTTAAATTTCCACTCAGGGCACCCCAAAGACAGAAATATTTTTTTTTAGACTAAAAATATGTTTTTTAGTTCTATCATTTTTGCTGTTGTTTCCCAATTCATTAATTTCTGCTTTTATCATTATTATTAAATGTTTCCTGTTTTGATCTCTTTAGGGGTAATTTTGTTGCTTGTTTTCTAACCTCTTAAATTGGATGCTTAATTATTCAATTTTTTTTGTAAATGTGAGTATTCAAGGTTAAGACTCAGCCTTTAGATACAGATGCGAACTATTTTGGGCTTCCCAGGTGGTACTAGTGGTAAAGAACCTGCCTGCCAACGTAGGAGATGTAAGAGACGCCAGTTCAATCCCTGGCTTGGAAAGATCCCCTGGAGGAGGGCATGGCAACCCATTCCAATATTCTGCCTGGAGAATCCCCTGGACAGAGGAGCCTGATGGGCTACAGTCCATAGGGTTGCAGAGTCAGACATGCCTGAAGTGACTTAGCACACACACACTGATCGTTTTATTTATTCATTTGTTTGTTTTTGGCCACGTCACATGTGGGATCCTAGGTCCCCCACCAGGGATCAAATCCTTCCCATGTGCAGTAGAAGTATGGCGTCTTAACCACTGGACCACCAGAAAAATACTGCTGCTACTGCTAAGTTGCCTCAGTCGTGTCCGACTCTGTGTGACCCCAGAGATGGCAGCCCACCAGGCTCCCCCGTCCTTGGGATTCTCCAGGCAAAAACACTGGAATGGGTTGCCATTTCCTTCTCCAGTGCATGAAAGTGAAAAGTAAAAGTAAAGTTGCTCTGTCATGTCTGACTCCCAGTGACCCCATGGACTGCAGCCTACCAGGCTCCTCCATCCATGGGATTTTCCAGGCAAGAGTACTGGAGTGGGGTGCTGTTGCCTTCTCCGACCAGAAAAGTACTAGAAAGAAGAATTTTGAAAGTGCTATGAATTTTAACAACAGGTCACATCTGCCCCTGCTTTACGTGCTGACAATCCCGGTGTGGTAGAGTGTGCTCCAGAAATGGGGCTGATAGAGAGGATCTCATAGGGCACAACAGAGGTGTCCCCCAGGCTCAAGAGAATAAAATCAAATAACACTCTTCACTCCCTTCACTGTACCGATGAGGCTTGTGAGGTCCCACGTCCAGTGTTGGTTATGTCCTGTTGTGTTTCCTTTGAGACTCTGCTTCCTGCTGAAGCCAGCACCCTGCTGAGCGCCCTGCTGGACGTCGTGTCCAGCCTCAGCCACCTGCTTCCCAGAGCTGGCCGCGTCCTGGAACGCCTTCCTGCATTCCTCCATGAATTTAAGATCACTGCTTTGCTGGATGCACCCGACTCCCAGCAGGTGGGTGTTTGGTCTTGGCCCCGAGAAAGGTGTGGACCCACTGTGTCCTGGTGTTTGCTCCTTTGGTTTTCTTTCTCTTTCAACGTCTGAAATGTGCATTGATGACCAAGCATGGGGCGGAGGGGACCTCTTAATGGTTCTGTGTCGTGACATCGTGATGAAGAGCAAAGCCTGGGGTGTCCTTCAAAATCCGAGGAAGCAGACTCCAGGGGAGGCACATCCATCCACGCATGTGTGTTTTCTGTAACCTAAGAAATCACAGAATTGATCATCCACACAAATGAGATTCCAGGGGCTTTTTTTAGCTTCTCAGAGAATACATTGCTTTCAAAAACCTCAATACATTTATTTGCACACAAATAATTGGCTTACAGATTGCATATCGCAAATACAAACACAAAGTCCAGTGAGGTTAGTATCCTGAGGTTCGTTTTGCTTGGACTCTGTCTGCCTGGAATGAAATGGTGGGGAGGGGGTTGTGTGGGGGCCTGCTGAGGGGGAGGGGCAGGGGGAGGGGTGGGTGGTGTGTCCTTGGACCTGCCTTGGAGGCAGTACTTGGGTTGATCTTCAGTTGAGGGCTGTTTTGATGACCCTTAGGTATCTGGGAAATTTGGTTGTAGAGACACATATTCATACTATTGGTTAGTCTGAGTTAGTAATAATTTCTCTGTGTGTATAACATTTGTTTCTTCAACCATATAGACCAGCAAAATCAAGGACAGAAAAGACTAAAGCTCAGATACCGTACCTTTGACGTGGTGACAGTCTGCTGTGTTCCTTTGGAGGAGGGGCGGCAGGCTCAGGAGCCTGTGAGGGAATCACTCTAAGCCACCATTTGCCTTATTTTTCTTTTGTTCTCAGCCTTCCCAGAGTAACCAGGCCAGAAGTTCAGCCTTTGGTTCTTTCCAGTCTTTGATGAAGATGGTTTGTAAGGACCAAGCGTCTTTCTTCAGCAGCTCTGACACCTTTCTTAACTTGCCTAGAGTTCATGAACTCTTAGGAGATGACAAAGAGAAATTCAACATTCCTGAAGATTCAAGTAAGAAAACAGTAATCCATATGTGTTTAGATTAATTTGCATTTTTATAATTAATTTGCATTTTGATAATTTGCTTTGTACAAGATACTCAGTCTGTGTGAAAAATGGGAACATACTTGCCGAGAATTTCCTGTTCCACCGTCCAACTTGTATCCTTCATTTAGTGTAAAGTCAGTAAATGCTGGTCTGGCAGTTGGCTTTGCAAGACCCCTGCACCCTTGAGCACAGGCTAATTCTATCACCTGTGATGCCACGGAACTGGGTCTTAAATTCTGGTGCACCTGAAGCCCCAGCCCTTTGGGATCCCAGGATAGCCAGTGACAGTGAGAGGTCTGGGTTTTGGTTCCTGCAGGATGGCTGTCTCAGAAAGCCAGGAGAGCTGTATGTGGCCTCCCACAAACTTGCCTTCTACATAAAGCTCAGTAGCAAATAACAGCAGAGTTAAAAGTGATTTCCTGGCCCTGCTTTAAGTGGATGCATTTTGATTAGAAAGACAGACTAAGGGTAAGTGTGCTGATAAAGGTTTAGACTGTTCAGTCCCACCAACAAGTTGGGTGTCTTTGGTCCTGTGACTTCATGTCTCAATCATGGTCATCTTGTGTTTAACATGGAAACTTAATACCTGCCTCATAAGGTAATAGGAGTGGTGCCTACTAACTGTTGAGGACTGTGCTCTAGTGTGTCTAGTGTATAAATTACTCTTCCATGCTGCACAGCAAGTCAGTGGTTTAGGACACACACACTCATCGTCTCATAGTCTGTATGGGCCACAGTCTGAGCACTGACTGGCTGAGTCCTCTGTCGGGACTGACAAGGCTGCAGTGAGAGTGTTCGTTGGAGGTGGTTGTCGGTAGAACTCACTTTCTTGCAGGTGTAGGAGCCCTGATGGCTGCATCTTTAAGGACAGCAGTGCCTCTCTTTGACAGGGGTGCCTCTGGACTCTTTTAAAGGGTTTGGCTGATGGTTCAACCAAGATAATCTCCCCTTTGATCAACTCCAAGTCAGAATCCCTGCACCATGCCCAGATAACCTGACCAGGGTGTGTCCACACAAGAAGGCATGAGTGCCTTGAGGCCATCTTAGACTTCTGTCTGCTGTATCCAAGTTGCCTCTTTCTATACGTGTGCCTGGGATGGATGGGGGTGTTGATGGGGCGAGGGGAAAGGAGAGAGCTGGACTAGGTAGAGGAGGAGCTGCAAGGTATCCTCAGAGCTGCCTAGAGACAGGGTGTTGGTGTGTTCATCAGCTGATGGATAATTGGGTGGCTGTTGAACAACATATAGTGTGGCAGTGTAGATACACATTAAGGCTATTAATGTGGAGAATTTTGTTGTCTCCTATACTAATCCTCATTTCCTTTTGTTTCTTGCATATGGGTTTTTTGAGGATTGTTGATTTGTTCATCAAATCCAATCATTCAACCATTTATCCATCCATTTATCATTCCATCTTTCCAACTATGGATCCATTCATCCTTCCATTGATCCATTGATACAATCATCCATCCACCCATCTGTCTGTCCATTCAGCCATCCATCCACCCATCCACTCATCTATCCATCCAGCCATCCATTCATCCATCCATCCAGTCATTCAGCTAACACTGAGGACCAGTCTTTCTGGGTTCTTTCATACGTTTATTTCAAATGATTATCCCACTAACCATAGGAAATACTAATACTTTCATTTTTCAGTTGACATGATAGAGAAGGTTAAGTGACTTGCCCAAGTTCACACAGCTCCCAAGTGGCAGATGTCAGGATTCTTGGTTTCAGATTTCTCTTTATGTTCATATTCTTATGTGTTTCCCAACCTAAAAATTGCCACCATCTATATTAAGCTTATAATTTAAAGTGTGAGTGAGTGAAGTCGCTCAGTCATGTCCAACTCTTTGCGACCCCATGGACTGGAGCCCACCAAGCTCCTCTGTCCATGGGATTCTCCAGGCAAGAATACTCGAGTGGGTTGCCATTTCCTTCTCCAGGGGATCTTCCCAACCCAGGGATCGAACCCAGGTCTCCCACATTGCAGGCAGATGCTTTAACTTCTGAGCCACCAGGGTTAAAATATCAGTAAGAAGAATAACCTCTATACTTAATGCTATAAAAAGTCATTATGGAATCATGTACTTTATTTTGTGAAATTATTTCTTTCAATTTTATTGTGTTTATTGAATAAAAGGAATTTGCTTTTATTTTCAAATGGGGAATTTAGAAAGATGGAACTAATAGTGGAAATGATAACAGTAATTTTCATACACTGGGTATTACAGATAGTGGTATCAAAGCTAAGATGATATTTTCATTTTAAATGTTCCCTTTGGGAGCAAAAGAATGGGTTATACTGAAGCATTTATCACTAGCTTAAAACCTTTACTATTTGATTACTAATCATTATCATGGTAAAGGTGCCACCTTCATTAGGTACCTATTGGTTTAGTCAAGTAAACCTTCCATTGAAACCAACCAGCACCGCAGCAGGTATGAGTGCCATCATGAGGAACTGATATTTGGGTGAAAGCTAGGCTCTTTAATGTAACAAAAGTAGTCAGTAGTTCAGTAGTTAGTCAGCAGTCAGTAGTAGCAATAGTTCTTCATAAATGCAGCAAAGGAAAGCCTGTAGCATTTCATAAAGCTAAATCTTTAGCATTATGAAAAAGTCTGTAGCGTTTCATAAGAAAAACCTAATTCTCATCTGGATACTGTGACTGTTGAAATGAAAAATTTCTAGATTAAACACCAGACGCATTCCTTTTACATCACTGTTTTCATTTTCAAGTGTCTTTGTCATTATTTGGTACCTTTACCGAGGACTTAGTTTAAAAATGTGAAAATCATATTTCCTTTTCATTCAAAATATCAATGGGAACAAAGTTTTGAGAAAAGAACTGCCAATGACAGGGATTGAAAAAATATTTCTGACCTTACTGCCCCAATTGAATCATGAAAAAAATATATAAACCACTCATTTGAAAGTGAGGTGTCATGGCTATATAAGTAAATTCTCCTGTTATCCTGGGCATCCTGTATCATGAGTAACACTTTTTTTTTTTTTTTAATGATGACAGCGCCATTTTGCTTGAAGCTTTATCAGGAAATTCTGCAGTCTCCAAATGGCGCTTTGGTGTGGTCCTTCCTAAAACCTGTGTTGCATGGAAAAATACTGTATACACCAAACACTCCAGAGATTAATAAAGTCATTCAGAAGGTGAGTGTGACTGAATGAGGGTGTTATAGACCACACAAGCAGTCCAGTGGGAAGCAGGCTGTCAAAATATTTACCATGATTGTTGTATAGCTCGGATTACAGACAGTTTTCTTATGTTGATGATAATTCATTTTGCATTTTTTTTGTTTGATTTTTGCCTGTGCCCTTTGTTGTTGAGCTTAGATGTGCTGCATCATTCTTTCAGGACATCTGTGGGGAGGAGGTGTTATTTAGAGTAACTAATGTAGGGGGAACAATTAGACAGAAAGAAGAAGGCCGGTCAGGTGGTCCCAGCAGGATGTGGAGAATAGGTGGGTATCTGGTGATGAAGGGAGAGTGAGACCCTGTGTTTGTGGTCTGGGTCTGGTCGTGTCATTTCCCAAGTTGGTGGCGAGCCTTTGGTGCCCTCACTTTCATTCCTTGGTCCCCACTCCACTCCGCCCGATGGCAGGCACGCTCAGGTGAAGAGGTAGAGAGCTTCCCTGGAGGAGTTTGGGCATTGCACAGCTCTGTGCATTTTCCCTTTCTTAGGCTTCTTACCTTCTTGTGTGTGCTAAGTTGCTTCGTGTCTGACTGTGGCAACATGGACTGTAGCTTGCCAGGCTCCTCCGTCCATGGGATTCTCCAGGCAAGAATACTGGAGTGGGGTGCCACGTTCTTGCAGGGGATCTTCCTGATTCAGGGACCGAACCCGGGTCTCTTCTGTCTCCTGCATTGGCAGGTGGGTTCTTTACCACTAGCGCCACCTGGGAAGCCCTGTCCAATTCAGGATTTATCATTGGTCATATTTATACTTTCTTCTGAGATGACGGTGCTGTGTTTTCCCGCAGTCTCATCTTTTTTTTCTGATGGTGGCTTATGAGTCTGCAGACACTTTTGAGGGGCTTCAGGAGGCCATGGGGCCTGTCAGACCCGAGGAGGAATCACCAGTCCTGTTAGTGCTGAGCTTCCAGGCTTCAGATGCTACCCACAACTTAGAAGCTGAAAAGTTGGTGGTGGTGTGCAGTCATCCAAGCAGTTGGGTTGTTTTGGGTCCAAGTAGGTTTTACCAGTTCATGTTGCCTTTCCCTAATGGCTGCCGTGTGGAGTCTCTTTCCCACCCATGACTCAGCTCAGGGGCTGTATTTGCCACTGTTTATTCTCATGGGGAAACAGTGGTTGACTTCATGTTTTTAGGCTCCAAAATCACTGCAGGTGGTGATTGCAGCCATTAAACTAAAAGACGCTTATTCCTTGGAAGGAAAGTTATGACCAACCTAGATAGCGTATTCAAAAGCAGAGACATTGTCAACAAAGGTCTGTCTAGTCAAGGCTATGGTTTTTCCAGTAGTCATGTATGGATGTGAGAGTTGGACTATAAAGAAAGCTAAGCACTGAAGAACTGATGCTTTTGAACTGTGGTGTTGGAGAAGACTCTTGAGAGTCCCTTGGACTGCAAGCAGATCCAACCAGTCCATCCTAAAGGAAATTAGTCCTGGGTGTTCATTGGAAGGACCAATGCTGAAGCTGAAACTCTAATACTTTGGCCACCTGATGCGAAGAGTTGACTCATTTGAAAAGACCCTGATGCTGAGAAAGATTGAGGGCAGGAGGAGAAGGGGATGATAGAGGATGAGATGGTTGGATGGCATCACCCACTCAATGGACATGAGTTTGGATAAACTCCCGGAGTTGATTATGGACAAGGAGGCCTGGTGTGCTGCGGTTTATGGGTCACAAAGAGTCGGACACGACTGAGCAACTGAACTGTGCTGATTCTGAATGTGCTTGATAACTTCTGCTTTTATCTTGAGAATGTCCATTTGGAGGGGTATTTACCCAAAGCCTGGGCTCTCACAGTGAAGTGACGTTAATCTACATGGGTGTCAGGCATTCATCCTTTCAGGGCTGTGCTTCAGAGGGCCCTGGAACCAAAGCCAGTGTTATTCAGATAATCTCAGTGCATTCAGCTTTTAAGGACTGTGGGTGTTTTAGAAATTTCACAGAAAATGGCTCTATATCACAGCTTTATTTTTAATTCAACTTAAAAAATTCAACAAAAAATGAATTTATTATTGTTATAGTATATATTATTACACTTAATATCATTGATAACAATATTATATGCACTATAGTATTATATACTGGGCTATATTCTGCACTGTAACAGCTAGTGTGACCATCCTCTTGTTGAAGAGCTCACCCTGCAATGGGGAAAGAGAAGACAAACATCTGAAGAAATAACTCAGAAATAATGTGATGGGAGATTCATTCTGAGAGCAGTGTCCACAGGCTTCCTTCCTGGTCTGTGGGTCAGGGTTCGACCAAGAGAAACAGCAGGGAGAGTTAAGAGGAAGTGTTACCACTGTAGCAAGGTGCTAGGGTGATGGGCTGGTCAGTGATGTGAAGACAATTTTAAAGCACGAAGCCTCTCTGCTGGGCTAGGAGGGTGTCAAAGGAAGGGACAAGACCGGGTGTGGCCTCAAACCAGGGTTGGGGTCCCGACCTCCCTGGGAGAGTGTGGTTCTGGCCAGCTGGGTGGCCAGGTTGCCCAGGAGCCTTCCTGGTATGGTTTCAGGGGCATCTGCATGCTGGGGGCTGGAGAAGGTCTACACTTGGTGACTCTCAGTGAGGTTGGACCAAGCCAGGGGTGGGGGCATCATCTGCAGCCGGGAGTCATCCACAAGGAGGTGCCAGGCCAGCAGCAGCCCCTGCTGTTGGAGGAGAGCCTGGAAAGGTACTGTGTGCGGGGGGCCAGGTGCACGGGAGCTGGGTGACCAGGAGGCTCTGGAGGCAGCCGCCTGATGGGTGGGGACTCCACAGTGAGGTGGAGAACCCTCTGAGGGAGCCTCTCGGGGGAGCCACCTTCCAGGAGGGGGGACAGACTCCACAGTGAGATCAAGAGGAAGAAGCCTCCCCAGCAGCCTCCCAGATCTCTGTGGCAGAGCTTCACATTGAAGCAGCCAGCAAGGGCCAGCCCTGCCCTTCAGACCAAGCCTGAGTGTGGACCTGAAGCGGGGGGTTGACCAGACACCCACACAGCAGGTCCTGCGTGGGCTTCTTCATCTTAGGGACCTGGGGCTCCTGAGGGATAAGGAGTTCCCACAAAGCTCCTGGAGAAGGAAATGGCAACTCACTCCAGTATTCTTGCCTGAGAAATCCCATGGACAGAGGAGCCTGGTGGGCTACAGTCCTTGGGGTCACAAAGAGTAGGACATGACCGAGCATGCTTGCACATGGAATTAAAGTACAAAGCTCATCAGCTCTTAAATGTTAAGTCTCAGTTTATCAAATATGTATTGAGAGGAGGTGGAGGGAGAGATACTAGGGAGGAATCCCTGCCTGTAGTCCTGACCCTGCTGGAACCTCATCCAGCCCTCACACCCACAAGGGGTGTTAGCAGTGACCTCACTCACTCCTCGGGTGAGTCTCAGGGGCTAGTCAGCAGGGCAGAATCTCACAGCAGGGGCAGTGGTGACTTCTGAACCCAGGTCTGTGTGTCTTCAAGGCCCATGTTTTACTTCTCTGTCACATCTCACTGTATCCCTACCCTGGGATGTGCATGCTAGCAGAGCAGCTCTGTCCTCAGAGGAGCGTGTTGTGGGCAAATGGGACTTGGATCCCCAGCGACAGCACCAGGCAGGGCGCGGTGAGAAGCCTGCTTCCCACAGGATAGGTGGTTATGGGAGGTCATGCTAGGGGAGGCTGGTCACTGCTGGCCTTAGGGCTTCTGATGGGGTGAGGTGCGGGGGTGGGGGCTGTATGAATGGACACCCGTTCCTGCTTCTGCACTCACATAAACACGTTCAGATACAGATTGAACCACATGCTTCTCCAAAGTTCCGGGAACCATCACAGACACTTTCCCAGATCCTCTCTTGTTCACTTCTCAGAAGAACCCAGTAGGGCAGGTGCTTGTTGTTTGAAATCATTGAGTTGTGTCCGACTCTTCTGTGACCCCATTGACTGTAGCCCACCAGGCTCCTCTGTCCATGGGATTCTCCAGGCAAGAGTACTGGAGTGGGGTGCCATTTCCTTCTTCAGGGGATCTTCCCGACCCAGGGACTGAACCCACATTTCTTGCATTGGCAGGTGGATTCTTTGCCACTGAGCCATCAGGGAAGCCTCTGTTTAGGTGCTACTAGGTCCATTTTACAGATGGAACATTGTGAAGGCTGGTGAGGTTTACTTTCCCATATTTATTAGCTGGTGCATGCATGCTCAGTCACTCAGTTGTGTCTGACTCTTTGCAACCCCGTGGACTGTAGCCCACCATGCTTCTTTGTCCGTGGGATTTTCCAGGCAAGAATACTGGACTAGGCTGCCATTTCCTCTCCAGCGGATCTTCCTCACACAAGGATCAAACCCATGTCTCCTGTGTCTGCTGCCTTGCAGGTGAATTCTTTGTCTGAGCCATCAGGGAAGCCGTCATTAGCTGGTGCATGGAAGCATATTGTGGACTCCATAGCTATATGCTTTTCACCAGCCGTATTTATTTATTTATTTATTTTTAAAAATTAATTAATTAATTTATTTTTAAATTTTACTTTACAATTCTGTATTGGTTTTGGCATAGATTGACATGAATCCACCACAGGTGTACATGCGTTCCCAACCCTGAACCCCCCTCCCACCCCCCTCCCTACAACATCTCTCTGGGTCATCCCCGCGCATCAGCCCCAAGCGTGTCATATCCTGCATCAGACATAGACTGTCACCAGCCGTATTTACAGTGTTAGGTTATCATGCGGGAAAGAGCTTGTACCCTGAAGCACCCTTTACTATTATCAGCCTTGGACACTAGATTCCTGATCAGATGCTCTGCACGATTTTATGCCTTTGTGTATTGGTGCTTGGTGTTTATCCACCTACAGCACACGACTGCCTTTGGGGGAACTTGAGGAGGATGAGAATTAGCCTCACAGGTTACAAATGGACAGAGGCTACTGGTGTTTTTACTATTACGTGGACATAAAGCCTGATGATTAAGTAACTGAATAGAAATGAAAATTTTGCTTTTTGCTGCTAGTCAAAGATGAAAGATGTCCGTGAGGTGGGAGCCTCCCAGGACTGGAGTCTGACACCAGCTGGAGGCGCATACGCCCTGCACGCAGGACTATGTGTGTGCACAAAGCACTGTGGCCCCAGGAGGCAGTGACTGTCCCCGGGGAGCCCCTCAGAGGGAACAGAACTCGCACTCATTCGATGTCTGACTGCGAGCATCAGATTACTCATCTGAAAGTAGGTCCTCACCGTTCACCCCGGAGCGAGATTCTCAGGTGGGTGGAAATGTTCAACATGGAACATTTTATCAAACGCAGCAAAGTTGCCCAGGGAAAAAGTAATTACATTTACGAATAGACTAGTTTGATGTAATCCCCTGTAAAGCAGCGGTTCCTTGAGAAAGCAGTGTCAGTAGGTCTGGGAATACACTGTTCTGTGAAACTAGATAATCCCCAGCCCCCGAGATGCACGCTGCTCCCGCACAGACCTCGGATGTCTGTGTGCTGTCATCGTTTTGTCCTTGAGTCCAAGGCCACAGGTTAATTAAGGTGACAGCTGTGAGATGGCCGAGCCAGGACAGACAGACTGTCAGCCACATCCAAGCACCATGAGAGATGAGCACCTTCACCAGGCTGCTTCGTAAACCCGGCTTCAGAGCTGAGATGGTTGGCTCAGGGTCTCTCCACAGTCCTTGGCCAACCTGGCCTCCAGCTCATGTCCTTTGACTCAGAAACCTTGTTGGCCTCCTCCAGGTCTCTCAGGCCTCATTCCCCTTAGAAGCATTAGGCAAATATTCTGAATGCTGAGGAGGGAGCTGCTAAGTCGCTTCAGTCATGTCCAACTCTGTGCAACCCCATAGACAGCAGCCCACCATGCTTCCGCGTCCCTGGGATTCTCCAGGCAAGAACACTGGAGTGGGTTGCCATTTCCTTCTCCAATGCATGAAAGTGAAAAGTGAAAGTGAAGTTGCTCAGTCATGCCTGACTCTTAGCGACCCCATGGACTGCAGCCTACCAGGCTCCTCCGTCCATGGGATTTTCCAGGCAAGAGTACTGGAGTGGGTTGCCATTGCCTTCTCCAAAGCAGGGTGATGTAAATAATGAGCAGAAAAAATAAGCCCACAGCTAAGATCTCATGCTGCGACCCAGTCACCTCTTTCTTTCTTTTTTTTTTAAAAGTCAGAATTAACTGTAAGTAAGAGAGGCTGTTTTCTAAAACCAGCAGTTATTAGGTGATTGATAGGTGAAAAGAGAACCCAAGCAGTTTCTCCCAAGGAGGTAGAAGTGAAGACAAGAGTTGAGGCTGTGGCATTTCTGAGAATTGTGCCCACTTCCAGGTGGGGCTCTGAGCACCAAGCCTCCCGGTCTCCCTACAACCTTCTGAAGGTTTTGTTCAAGTTCTTGATTCTGTAAGTTTTCTATTTCACCAGTTTGGGGAAGTTTTCAGCCATTATTTCTTCTGATAGCTTTTCAGCCCCACTCCTATCTCTCTTGGCCTCAGATACAAACATGGAACCTTTTGTTATTGTCCTACAGGTCCCTGAAGCTCTGGCCGCCTTGCCTGTTTTTTCTTCTTGCTCTTATTGGTTGATGTGTAATGTCCTGTCCTCTGTCATTTCTACTCTTCTACTTGAGGTCATCTGGCAAATTTAAAATACTTTTTGTTACGGCGTTTTCCAGTTCTGTACTGCCCTGTGCTTATCCGTCTTTCTAATAACTTGTGTTTTCCTGTTGAGATTTTCTGCTATTTAATTTGTTTCAAGATAATTTTCAATTGCTTGTTGAAGCATTTCTATGATGACAGCTTTAAAATACTTGCCAAATCATTCCAGCATCAGGTTTGTCTCAATATTGCCGTCAGTTGACTGCTTGTGAGTTCTCTGGTTCTGTGTGCGGCAGGAGATGTTCAGTTGTATTGTGTGCATTTTGACTGTTACGTTCAGAGACTCTGTAAGAAGTACCATTCACTTTTGCAGACAGTCTGTTGTTTAGGTTCAACACACAGGTCTCAGCCTTGTTTGTAGGCTGTGACTCCAGGCACGTTTAATCATCACAGGCTTTGTGCTGTTATTTTGATCTGCTCGCTTCATCTGGTACCCATGAGGCTTCCAGTAGTTTCCAGTGCTGCTGCCTGAAGTGGGGAGGGCTTCTCCAGGAAGTCTGTGCCTCTTAATCCCCTTTGCTTATTTCACTGGAGACCACCAGTTTGTTCTCTGAATCTCTGAGTGTGGTTCTGTTTTGTTTGTTGATTTGTTTAGTTTTTTATGCTAAGTGAAATAAGTCAGAGAAAGACAAGAACTGTATGATATCACTTAAATGTGGAGTCTAAAAACAATGAAACTAGTGAAAATAACAAAAGAGAAGCAGGACTTTCCTGGTGTTGCAGTGGGTAAGAATCTGCTTGCTGGTGTAGGAGACATGGGTTTGATCCCTGGTCCAGGAAGAGTCCACTTCCTGTGGAATCATAGTTGTTGTCTTTGGAGCAACTAAGGCACAACTAAACCCATGTGCCTCAACTGCTGAGCCTGTGCTCCAGAGCCTGGGAGCCAAACCTACTGAAGCCAGGGTGCCAGAGCCTGTTCTCTGCAGCAGAGAAACCACCGCAGTGAGAAGTCTGCGAACAGCAATGAAGAGTAGCCCCTGCTCGCTGCATCTAGAGACAGCCTGGTGTGCAGCAACAAAGATCCAGTGCAAATAGCAGTGATAAAAAGACAGCGCTTAAAAAAAGCAGCAGACTCACAGATACAGAGAGCAAACTAGTAGTTGTCAGTGGGGAGATGGGGGCGGAATAGGGGCTGGGGAGCAAGAGGTACAGACTCTTAGGAATGAAATAAGCTGCACGGATATATTGTACTGCATAGGGAATATAGCCAGTATTTTATAATAACTAAAATAGAGTATAATCTTTAAAAATTGTGAATCACTATATTGTATACCTGTAACTTATATATATTGTATAGCAACTATACTTCAATGAAAAAAAAAAAAAAAAAACCAGAAATGGTCTTCAGATGTTCAGACCCAGCAGTGATGGTTTTCCCCCTCCTGTGATAACTGGGCCTGTTATCTAGCCCCTTCTCTGCTCTGAGTTCCGAGTCCACCCTGGCTTAGATCTCTTGCATCTGTCTTGACTGTCTCTGACTTGTCCTTTTCCTTCTTTGTCTCCAGCCGCCTCTGAGGGCTGGAGTGGGATCTGTGTTATGGCTCCAGACCAGTCCCCAGTCTGTCCCCTCTGCTTTGACTCCGAGCCTGTGCTCAGCCTCTGGGTCGCACCTCTTCCTGTGGCGTCGTTCCCGTGTCATCACGGCCTCCTCACCACTTCCTTTGTGCTCCTGGATGTTTCTTGAAATACACAGTATTTGCTTTATACATTTTCTCCTGTCTTACCCTAAATCAGTTCCAGATAAAGACCTTTATTCTGACGCATACACTGTCCTCGTCTTTTGAATAGAAGGATCTCTTCATGTGCCCCTTGGTGTTTCCCATGCTTGCTCATCTTCAGGAACAGAGGCTCACACTTACCTGGGTGGGTAAATAACACAGATGTCATGTGGGTCCACACCTCCCAGGGTCATGTGAAGGCAGGGGGGAGGCGTATGGATAGGCTGTACCTCCCTTTATGGCTCAGATCACAGCAGCCGAGCATGGGGTGGGCACAGGTGCAGGGCAGGGAGGGCAGGAGGCAGCAGAGGCAGCCATGTGCTGGTGAGCGCTTCATCCTGTCCTGGACTCCTGGTAGGAATTAGCAGCAGGAGCCCCTCATTTCTTTCTAGCCAATTAACTGGCATGACCTATGCCCTTGTGACCTCAGAGGTGTGTGGTTGGACTTCCAAACCCTCTTTAATCTTATCTGTTTGCATTTAGACTGTTTTTGATATAGAAATATAGTAATGTGGGCATAGGCATCTTCATGGGGCTTTCCAGGTGGCTCAATGGCAAAGAATCCACCTGCCGGTGCAAGAGACCCAAGGGATGTGGGTTCGATCCCTGGGTCAGGAAGATCCCCTGGGGAAGGAAATGGCAACCCACTCCAGTATTCTTGCCTGGGGAATTCCATGGACAGAGGAGCTTGGCAGGCTACAGTCCATAGGGTTGCAAAGAGTTGGACATGACTAAGTGTGCACACACTCACATACCCACACACATACAGGCATCTTCATGGGTATAGCTTTGTATTTCATTTCAATTATTTCCTTAGGACAGTATCCTTTTATTTTGAGAGAAAAAGGCAAGGAAGTTTTTTGTAGGTCAGTGACTATGAATATTTTTTATGATACCAAATTATTTTACAAAAACCTTTGCTCAGTTGCTCTGCCAGCAGCAATAAATAAATAAATAGAGTTTTGCACTACTGGTGATAATGTAAATTAATACAGGCACTATGGAGAACAGTATGGAAATTCCTTAACAAACTAGGAATAAAACTACCATATGACCCAGCAATCCCACTACTGGACATTGTTGTCATTCAGTTGGTAAGTTGTGTTTGACTCTTTGTGACCCCATGGACTGCATCATGCCAGGCTTCCCTGTCCTTCACCATCTCCTGGAGTTTCCTCAAATTCATGTCCACTGAGTGAGTGATGCTATCTAACCATCTCATCCTCTGACATCCTCTTCTCCTTTTATCTTCAGTGTTTCCCAACATCAGGGCCTTTTGCATTGAGATGGCTCTTCGCAGCAGGTGGTCAAAGTATTGGAGCTTCAGTTTCAGCATCAGTCCCTCCAATGAATACTCAGAGTTAATTTCCTTTAGGATTGACTGATTTGATCTCTTTGCTGTCCAAAGGACTCTCAAGAGTCTTCTCTAACACCACAGTTCAAAAGCATAAATTCTTTGGTGCTCAGCCTTCTTTAAGGTCCAACTCTCACATTCGTACATGACTACTGGAAAAACCATAGCTTTGACTAGATGGACCTTTGTTGGCAAAGTGATGTCTTTGCTTTTTTTAAAAAATTCATTTATTTAAATTTTATTTTTTTACTTTACAATACTGTATTGGTTTTGCCATACATTGACATGAATCCACCACAGGTGTACATGAGTTCCCAACCCTGAACCCCCCTCCCACCACCCTCCCCATATCATCACTCTGGGTCATCCCAGTGCACCAGCCCCAAGCATCCTGTATCCTGTATCGAACCTAGACTAGTGATTCATTTCTTACATGATAGTATACATGTTTCAATGCCATTCTCCCAAATTGTCCCACCCTCTCCCTCTCTCACAGAGTCCAAAAGACTGTTGTTTATATCTGTGTCTCTTTTACTGTCTCACATACAGGGTTATCATTACCATCTTTCTAAATTCCATATATATGTGTTAGTATACTGTATTGGTGTTTTTCTTTCTGGCTTACTTCACTCTGTATAATCGGCTCCAGTTTCATCCACCTCGTTAGAACTGATTCAAATGTATTCTTTTTAATGGCTGAGTAATACTCCATTGTGTATATGTACAACAGCTTTCTTATCCATTCGTCTGCTGATGGACATCTAGGTTGCTTCCATGTCCTGGCTATTATAAACAGTGCTGCGATGAACATTGGGGTACATGTGTCTCTTTCAATTCTGGTCTCCTTGGTGTGTATGCCCAGCAATGGGGTTGCTGGGTCATAAAGCAGTTCTATTTGTAGTTTTTTAAGGAATCTCCACATTGTTCTCCATAGTGGCTGTACTAGTTTGCATTCCCACCAACAGTTTAAGAGGGTTCCCTCTTCTCCACACCCTCTCCAGCATTTATTGCTTGTAGACTTTTGGATCACAGCCATTCTGACTGGTGTGAAATGGTGCCTCACTGTGGTCTTGATTTGCATTTCTCTGATAATGAGTGATGTTGAGCATCTTTGCATGTGTTTGTTAGCCATCTGTATGTCTTCTTTGGAGATATGTCTGTTTAGTTCTTTGGCCCATTTGTTGATTGGGTCATTTATTTTTCTGGAGTTGAGCTGCAGGAGTTGCTTGTATATTTTTGAGATTAGTTGTCAGTTGCTTCATTTGCTATTATTTTCTCCCATTCAGAAGGCTGTCTTTTCACTTTGCTTATAGTTTCCTTTGTTGTGCAGAAGCTTTTAATTTCAATTAGATCCCATTTGTTTATTTTTGCTTTTATTTCCAGTATTCTGGGAGGTGGATCATAGAGGATCCTGCTGTGATTTATGTCAGAGAGTGTTTTGCCTATGTTCTCCTCTAGGAGTTTTATAGTTTCTGGTCTTACATTTAAATCTTTAATCCATTTTGAGTTTATTTTTGTGAATGGTGTTAGAAAATGTTCTAGTTTCATTCTTTTACAAGTGGTTGACCAGTTTTCCCAGCACCACTTGTTAAAGAGATTGTCTTTACTCCATTGTATATTCTTGCCTCCTTAGTCGAAGATAAGGTGTCCATAGGTGTGTGGATTTATCTCTGGGCTTTCTATTTTGTTCTGTTGATCTATATTTCTGTCTTTGTGTCAGTACCATACTGTCTTGATGACTGTGGCTTTGTAGTAGAGCCTGAAATCAGGCAGGTTGATTCCTCCAGTTCCATTCTTCCTTCCCAAGATTGCTTTGGCTATTCGAGGTTTTTTGTATTTCCATACAAATTGTGAAATTATTTGTTCTAGCTCTGTGAAAAATACCTTTGGTAGCTTGATAGGGATTGCATTGAATCTGTAGATTGCTTTGAGTAGTATACTCATTTTCTCTATATTGATTCTTCCGATCCATGAACATGGTATATTTCTCCATCTGTTAGTGTCCTCTTTGATTTCTTTCATCAGTGTTTTATAGTTTTCTATATATAGCTCTTCAGTTTCTTTGCTAAGTCGCTTCAGTCATGTCTGACTCGGTGCGACCCCAAAGATGGCAGCCCACCAGGCTCCCCCGTCCCTTTAGTTTATTTAGGTAGATATATTCCCAAGTATTTTATTCTTTTCATTGCAATGGTGAATGGAATTGTTTCCTTAATTTCTTTTTCTGCTTTCTCATTATTAGTGTATAGGAATGCAAGGGATTTCTGTGTGTTGATTTTATATCCTGCAACTTTACTATATTCATTGATTAGCTCTAATAATTTTCTGGTGGAGTCTTTAGGGTTTTCTATGTAGAGGATCATGTCATCTGCAAACAGTGAGAGTTTTACTTCTTCTTTTCCAATTTGGATTCCTTTTATTTCTTTTTCTGCTCTGATTGCTGTGGCCAAAACTTCCAGAACTATGTTGAATAGTAGCGGTGAAAGTGGGCACCTTGTCTTGTTCCTGACTTTAGGGGAAATGCTTTCAATATTTCACCATTGAGGATAATGTTTGCTGTGGGTTTGTCATATATAGCTTTTATTATGTTGAGGTATGTTCCTTCTATTCCTGCTTTCTGGAAAGTTTTTTTTTTATCATAAATGGATGTTGAATTTTGTCAAAGGCTTTCTCTGCATCTACTGAGATAATCATATAGCTTTTATTTTTCAATTTGTTAATGTGGTGAATTACATTGATTGATTTGTGGATATTGAAGAATCCTTGCATCCCTGGAATAAAGCCCTCTTGGTCATGGTGTATGATCTTTTTAATGTGTTGCTGGATTCTGATTGCTAGAAATTTGTTAAGGATTTTTGCATCTATGTTCATCAGTGATATCGGCCTGTAGTTTTTTTTCTTTGTGCCATCTTTGTCAGGTTTTGGTATTAGGGTGATGGTGGTCTCATAGGATGAGTTTGGAAGTTTACCTTCTTCTGCAATTTTCTGGAAGAGTTTGAGTAGGATAGGTGTTAGTTCAGTTCAGTTCAGTCACTCAGTCATGTCCGACTCTTTGCAACCCCATGAATCGCAGCATGCCAGGCCTCCCTTTCCATCACCATCTCCAGGAGTTCACTCAGACTAATGTCCATCGAGTCAGTGATGCCATCCAGCCATCTCATCCTCTGTCATCCCCTTCTCCTCCTGCCCCCAATCCCTCCCAGCATTAGAGTCTTTTCCAATGAGTCAACTCTTCGCATGAGGTGGCCAAAGTACTGGAGCTTCAGCTTTAGCATCATTCCTTCCAAAGAAATCCTAGGGCTGATCTCCTTCAGAATGGACTGGTTGGATCTCCTTGCAGTCCAAGGGACTCTCAAGAGTCTTCTCCAACACCAATTCAAAAGCATCAATTCTTTGGTGCTCAGCCTTCTTCACAGTCCAACTCTCATATCCATACATGACCACAGGAAAAACCATAGCCTTGACAAGACGGACCTTAGTCGGCAAAGTAATGTCTCTGCTTTTGAATATGCTATCTGGGTTGGTCATAACTTTTCTTCCAAGGAGTAAGCGTCTTTTAATTTCATGGCTGCAGTCACCATCTGCAATGATTTTGGAGCCCCCAAAATAAAGTCTGACACTGTTTCCACTGTTTCCCCATCTATTTCCCATGAAGTGATGGGACTGGATGCCATGATCTTCGTTTTCTGAATGTTGAGCTTTAGGCCAACTTTTTTGCTCTCCTCTTTCACTTTCATCAAGAGGCTTTTTAGTTCCTCTTCACTTTCTGCCATAAGGGTGGTGTTATCTGCATATCTGAGGTGATTGATATTTCTCCTGGCAATCTTGATTCCAGCTTGTGTTTCTTCCAGTCCAGCGTTTCTCATGATGTACTCTGCATAGAAGTTAAATAAGCAGGGTGACAATATACAGCCTTGACGTACTCCTTTTCCTATTTGGAACCAGTCTGTTCCATGTCCAGTTCTAACTGTTGCTTCCTGACCTGCATACAGATTTCTCAAGAGGCAGGTCAGGTGGTCTGGTATTCCCATCTCTTTCAGAATTTTTCACAGTTTATTGTGATCCACACAGTCAAAGGCTTTGGCATAGTCAATAAAGCAGAAATAGATGTTTTTCTGGAACTCTCTTGCTTTTTCCATGATCCAGAGGATGTTGGCAATTTAATCTCTGGTTCCTCTGCCTTTTCTAAAACCAGCTTGAACATCAGGGAGTTCACGGTTCATGTGTTGCTGAAGCCTGGCTTGGCGAATTTTGAGCATTACTTTACTAGCATGTGAGATGTATGCAATTGTGCAGTAGTTTGAGCATTCTTTGGCATTGCCTTTCTTTGGAATTGGAATGAAAACTGACCTTTTCCGGTCCTGTGGCCACTGCTGAGTTTTCCAAATTTGCTGACATATTGAGTGCAGCACTTTCACAGCATCATCTTTCAGGATTTGAAACAGCTCAACTGGAATTCCATCACCTCCACTAGCTTTGTTCGTAGTGATGCTTTATGAGGCCCACTTGACTTCACATTCCAGGATGTCTGGCTCTAGATTAGTGATCACATCATCATGATTATCTGGGTCGTGAAGATCTTTTTTTTACAGTTCTTCCATGTATTCTTGCCACCTCTTCTTAATATCTTCTGCTTCTGTTAGGTCCATACCATTTCTGTCTTTTATCGGGCCCATCTTTGCATGAAATGTTCCCTTGGTATCTCTGATTTTCTTGAAGAGATCTCTGGTCTTTCCCATTCTGTTGTTTTCCTCTATTTCTTTGCATTGATTGCTGAAGAAGGCTTTCTTATCTCTTCTTGCTATTCTTTGAACTCTGCATTCAGATAGCTCCTCTCTAAATTTTTGGTAGAATTCAGCTGTGAAGCCGTCTGGACCTGGACTTTTGTTTGCTGGAAGATTTCTGATTACAGTTTCAATTTCCATGCTTGTGATAGGTCTGTTAAGATTTTCTATTTCTTCCTTATTCAGTTTTGGAAAGTTGTACTTTTCTAAGAATTTGTCCATTTCTTCCACATTGTCCATTTTATTGGCATATAATTGCTGATAGTAGTCTCTTATGATCCTTTGTATTTCTGTGTTGTCTGTTGTGATCTCTCCATTTTCATTTCTAATTTTATTGATTTGATTTTTCTCCCTTTGTTTCTTGATGAATCTGGCTAATGGTTTGTCAATTTTATTTATCCTTTCAAAGAACCAGCTTTTTGCTTTCTTGATTTTTGCTATGGTCTCTTTTGTTTCTTTTGCATTTATTTCTGCCCTAATTTTAAAGATTTCTTTCCTTCTACTAACCCTGGCATTCTCCATTTCTTCCTTTTTTAGTTGCTTTAGGTGTAGAGTTAGGTCTCGGTTTGTCATAGGTTTCTTTTCAAGGAGCAAGTGTTTTTTAATTTCATGGCTGCAGTGACTGTCTGCAGTGATTTGGGAACCCAAGAGGATAAAATCTGTCATTGCTTATATTTTTTTCCCTTCTATTTCCCTGGAGTGGCTACCCATTCCAGCATTCTTGCCTGGAGAATTCCATGGACAGAGCAGCCTGGCAAACTACAGTCCACAGGGTTGCGAAGAATTGGACGTGACTGAGCGACTAACACTTTCATACTACTGGGCATATACCCTGAGAAAACCACAATTCAAAAAGATACATGTACCCCAGATTTCATTGCAGCACTGTTTACAATAGCCAGGACATGGAAGCAACCTAAACATCCATTGACAGAGTATGGATAAAGTTGTGATACATATATGTAATTGACTACTACTTAGCCATAAAAAGAAGTAAGTTGGAAGTCAGTTGTAGTGAAGTGGATGAACCTAGATCCTATTACACAGAGTGAAGTAAGTCAGAAAGAGAAAACAAGCATTGTAATTAATGCATATATATGGAATCCAGAAAACCAGTGCTGGCGAGCCGATTTGCAGGGAAGAAATGTAAACACAGACCTAGTGAACAGACTTGTGGACACAGTGGTGGAAGGAGAAGGTAGGGTGAACTGAGAGAGTAGCACTGAAATGCAAAACCATTACACTGCCATGTGTAAAATAGATAGTTGGTGGGAATTTGTTGTATGACACAGGGAGCTCAAACTGGTGCTCTGTGAAAACCTAGAGAAGTGGGGTGGGATGGGAATGGGAGGGAGGCTTGAAGCGAGGGGATATATATATCGTTATGACTTATTTGAGTTGTTGTATGGCAGAAACTAACACAAAAAAGCAATCATCCTCTAATTAAAAAAAGTATCCTCTAATTAAAAACAGTTTTGCTTTCTCCTAAATAGAGTTGGGTATCATAAACTAGGTCATAGATGCTAGTTGAGAATGTATGGTTGAGGAGGACGTGTGGGCAGATGTTGTCTTATTTAGCCAGTATATACTGGAACATTCATTCTTAGAGTAACCTGTACCCTGGGGACTCCCTGGTGAACTCCCTGTTACCCTGGGCAACATACAGTGGAAGGAGCCTAGAGGGAGGGGCACTGGCACGGTCACCTTATCCGGTGACATGTGGCCTTGGAAGATCTGTGCTCTGATGGCCAAGTTGCACACAATGTGTATCTCCTTGTTGTGGCAGCCACAGGGCTGAAGAATCTTCCTAGTGCAACACAGCTGAGCTAGAGACACACCCTGATGTGCTTTATTTTGCAGGTAAATCACACTTTTGATTTTGTGGGCAAGTTGAAGACTTTGTCAGAAACACTGCTGAATGTGTCCAGCATTTTTCAGAGCAGTGGAAACGGCCAGATGCTCCACCAGCTGCAGGTGAGGGGTGGCCCCTTTGCCACCAAGGGCTGGGAGACCCCAGGTGTGTTTGCAAAACCAGAGGTCTCCTTCAGAGAGTGCTAGAGAGTCACCTGGGGCTTGGCTTTCCCTGGTAACTAGTGCTGTTGATGTAAAATTGGATAAGTGTGAAAACTTCTTGTAAATGATCAGTTGTTTTGCCCATGTAAGATCTTACTGCTGTGAGAATGATCAATAATTCATTAATATTTATTTGTGCTTTAAATTCCATATTAACTTAAAGCTGTTTCTTTTTAAGCAGAGAATGGTTTATTTCAGGGCCACTCAAGGAGACAAGCAGCTCGTGCCTTGGTCTCAGTTTTTAATTGGAATATATTTGCTTTACACTGCTGCGTCAGTTTCTGCTGTACAGCAAAATGAATCAGCCATACATATACGTATATCCCCCCTTTTGGATTTTCTTCCCATTTAGATCCCCACAGGGTATTGGTTAGAGTTCCCTGTGCTATACAGTAGGTTCTCATTAGTTATTTATTTTATACATATATCAATAGTGTATATATGTCAATCTGAATCTCCCGATTCCAGTTCATCAGCCCTGCCAACTGAAAGCTTTTTGGAAGGTTTGCATGCTTTTGAACCTTGGGCCTGTTAAAACCCTTCATTCCCTAATATTCTGTATTGAGAACATAATGTATTCCAAAAAATCATGGACTGTAGCTTCAAATGTCTCAACCTCTTCAGAGAAGGACAATCATTAATTACAAAACTTTAATCAAGGTAGGTCGCATGATAACTTTCTGGAGCATCTGTGTTGCTTTAATTGAGCTTGAGAAAATATACCTACGTTTTGTTCTTGTTTGGTTTGTTTCTTATCCACCAGACGTGTAGTTCTAGGTGGTCCCAAGCGGGGACTCAGAGCTGGAGAGTCTGGATTCCCAGCCCGGTCCCCACTGCTGTGTGATCTTGAACTTCTCTGTGCCTTGGGCTTCTTACCTGTGAAGGGAGGAAAGAACCACAGTTTTGAACTGTGAAGCGATTTAGATTATGTAAGTCAGACACGACTGAGCGTATTCACTTGCACTTTTCACTTTCATGCGCTGGAGAAGGAAATGGCAACCCACTCCAGTGTTCTTGCCTGGAGAATCCCAGGGATGGGGGAGCCTGGGGCTGCCGTCTATGGGGTCACACAGAGTCGGACATGACTGAAGTGACTTAGCAGCAGCAGCAGCAGCAGCAGCAGCAGCAAAGCACTGGTACACAGGACGATGTCTTCCCAACGCAGATACTGAGATGAGATTGCATGTGTGAGGATTTTGTCAGGGAAAGAGGTGTTGAGGCAGAGGCAGGGAGGCAGGAAGGTAGGAGAGTTTGGTGAGGCAGGGGAGATAGATGAAGCAAGGGAGACAGGGGAGGAAGGGGAGGCAGGGGAGGCTGGGGAGGCAGGGGAGGCTGGGGAGGAAAGGGAGGCAGGGGAGGCAGGGGAGGCAGGGGAGTCAGGGGAGGCAGGGGAGGCTGAGGAGGCAGGGGAGGCAGGGGAGGCAGAAGAAGCAGGGGCGGCAGAAGAAGCAGGGGCGGCAGGGGAGGCAGGGGAGTCAGGGGAGGCAGGGGAGGCTGGCGAGGCAGGGGAGTTTGAGTGCTGGGTCCCCAGTCAGCAGATCTGGCCCTGCAGGATGGGGGCCGAGGGGCCGGGTGGAAACGCCCCCACCAGCCCCTGTGTTTGGTGAGTGCCTCCATCGAGCTGAAGTCAGTTACCGTGGGGACGGTTTTCTGTGTTGGGGCGCCGTGGCTCTTAGGAGTGACCTTGGTGGTGGTCACTGCTGAGAGCCGCCTGGGGGGTGTGGCCTCTGGGCCAGGATTTCCTAGCATAGCAGTGGCCCTGGCCGGTTCCGTTCCTGGAGTTGGAAGCCTGTGATGCTCTTGTGGTGAGTACGGCTGTTACTGCTTTCTTCTTTGTTCACTCGTGGGTTCGTCTGCTGACATAAAGATCAGGAGGCCTTTTCTGTTATGAATCGTATATGGTAAAGAGTTCAGGCTTTGATAAGGGCTCTGCTATAACCACAGATGATTACATGCAGTATGTGTGGGTGTGCTTAGTCCCTTCAGTCGTGTCTGACTCTTTGTGAACACGTGGACTGTAGCCCACCAGGCTCCTCTGTCCGTGGGATTCTCTAGGCAAGAATACAGGCGTGGGTTGCCATGCCCTCCTCCAGGGGATCTTACCCACCCAGAAATCAAACCCATATCTCCTGTGGCTCCAGCATTACAGGCAGATCCTTTCCCACTGAACTGCTGAGGAAGCCCTACATGCAGGATGATAAACAGCAAATCGAGTCTCTAGAAAGTAGCGTGAGGCATGTGAGCTTGAGAGCATGTGACGGCTCCCAGACCCATCTCAGGAATCAGGGGGTCTGTGGAGGGGTAGGCAATGGCACCCCACTCCAGTACTCTTGCCTGGAGAATCCCAGGGACGCGGCAGCCTGGTGGGCTGCTGTCTATGGGGTCGCACAGAGTCAGACACGACTGAAGCGTCTTAGCGGCAGCAACAGGGAAAAATTAGGAGCTTGGGGTTAACAGATAGTGACTACTTATATAAAATAGATAAACAACAACGTACTGTATAGCACAGGGAACCATACTCAATATCTTGTAATAACCTAAAATGGAAAAGAATATGAAAAAGAGTAAAACACGTGTATAAGTGAATCACTGTGCTGTACAGCTGAAACTAACACAACTTCATAAATCAAGCATACTTCAGGAAAAGAGAAAAAGGTAGTTGCATGGTGAAATCTTCAGTTTGGCTGAATGCTGTTTCCACAGTAGTCAAGTTAGAAATTAAAGCCACTTATTCAGTCACTTGAAGAACTTTTTGCTAAGAGAATGAAGTGTGGTGAGTGGCTCGATTTCTTAGCATCAGGATCGCATTCAAGGAGTGTTTGTAATATCCTTGGACTTTCAATAATTGATGCCAGGGCCCTTCCCTGGTCTGGCTCTGCCCCCAGAGGGCCAGGTTAGTATTCTGCTGATGCTGGCAACCCTGACTGACTTTTTCCTTCAATTAAAAGCATCTTTTTGTGGAGATGTTGCTGAGATTAAATGACTAATACATATAAAGTGCCTTCCACAATGGTGGGCGAGTAGCTAGTGCTCAAAGAAGATCCCTGGAGATGTAAATGGCAGCCCACTCCAGGGTTCTTGCCTGGAGAAATCTATGGACAGAGGAGCCTGGTGGGGCTACAGCCCATGGGGTCACAAGAGTCAGACACGACTTAGTGACTGAACAGCAACAGCGGTAGTGTAAGAATATAAACAAGATTTTAAAAAAGCAGGCACTGAGGTTTCATCATGAAGTCCTGTCATCTGTAGACAAGAGGCGACTGTGAAATTAAAGAGCTAAATGCAGAAGGTGGTTCTTATTTGAAAATCGTCAGAAGTCCTCAAGTTATAAAGTTGTTTGGTAAAGGCAAGTCAGGATAACGTCAATATTCTCCAGGGAGCTAACAAATCCCCAAATTAATCCTCACTCAGAACTCCCCCTCCCTTTGGCTAATCCTGCGTTGGCGCCCCGCACCTATATTTTCACTCTCAGTGTCTTGTCGAGTATAGGAAGTGGGTGGTGCCACAGTGGGTGTGTGCACGTGCCTGCTGCAGGATAAGCAGGCAAGATGCCATCAAGCTGATGAAAGTAATCTTGGAGAACCTTCCACAGGGAAACCTTTGGCCAATGAGGTGAAGCTGGAACTGTCAATAGTGAAAGAAGATGTGGTGCTTCCACAGAGAAGGCTTTGAATATTGTAGGTTCAAGACAGGGTTTGGGAAAAGGCTGAAACCTTTTGTCAGTGTTTTTGTAACAATGACCCCCTCTTTATAACTGACCTGTGGAAAAGGCAACACAAAGGATTTATATAAAGGACCACCAAATAGTTTTGTTAGAAAGATTTGAAAAAAAAAATCAACACTGAATTCATTCTTTGTTTTTAATGAGTATATCCTAAGTGATTCAGGCGTGTTCAACTCTGTGATCCCATGGACTGTAGCCTGCCAAGCTCCTCTGTCCATGGGATGCTCCAGGCAGGAATACTAGAGTGGGTTGCTATGCTCTCCTCCAGGGGATCTTCCTGATCCAGGGATTGAACCTGCATCTCTTACATCTCTTGCATTGGCGGGAGGGTTTTTTACTACTAGCACCAGCCAGGAAGCCCCTTATTTTCAATATTAGTGCATAATTACAACTATCACTCAAATTGTTTTCATTATTAATGCATATTTATAATTATGACCTAAGTGATTTACTTTTGTTTTTCAAGTAAATTCCTAAGCAAATGTCCTGTTGTTCATTGGGGTGTTTTAAAACCCTTTTCAGATGACTCACTTTTTGAGCCATTTTCCTGTATCATGAGACTTGAAATAAACCTAGCAAGTATAATTTGACAAGAGGAATGGTGAGATTATTTTTGTTAAACTATATTGTTTTCCTCTAGGAAGCCCTGAAAAACAAATTTATAAGAAGCTTTATAAAAAGCCAGCTGCACATTGATGTAGGCAAACTGACTGAAAAGCTTCAGATCTTCGGTAAGTGTGGTGGATGGTGTGGTGGTGGGTCCACCGTCCGGCCAGGAAATTTCTGGGTGACACAGACAAGCCACGGCTTCCTCCCCTAGGCTCTGGTTTCTCATCTGTTGGATGAAGAGCTTGAATTGAATATACTCCACAGTTTGCTTATCACTGACATTTTCTGACTTGCTGATTCAGGGCTTGAATAGTAAGGGACTTAGTTCAAAAGGAAGGGTTCTGATTTAAATACATGAGTTGCAAGGTATAACACAAGTTTATACAAGAAATGGCTATCACTGAGTTACTAAGTCAATTGAAAGCATTTATGTTCATTAGAGGATTTGAAGATCTGAAGCTTAGATAAAAAATTCATCAATCAGCAAATGTTTATCACGTCTACAGTTTATCAATCCGTGACTTCGTTGAGATACTCAACAGCCGTTTTGTGAACACGCGGGAGAGTCAGGCTCTGAGCGAGAATCTGATTTGCCAGGAGCATCCCAGGGATGCTCCCAGGAGCGTGGACCAGCAGATGGAATGGAAGTGCTTCCAGGAGGGAGGGAAGGGTGTCAGGCCATCTGAGGCCCCCGGCACTGTGCTCATGCCCAGGACAGGGGCTGCGTCTGCCTGGAGCATGAGGGTTAGTGGGGGGCACGGCATTAGCAATTTATGGCCTTAGAAAGTTTAACAGTATTTTAAAATAGATATTACTGCCTTGAATCATGTTTTCATGTAGTTAAAGCAGACTTGAAAACACAGTTGTTCTGGAAAACTAGCAAGTGGCTCCCTTGCGAGCTGTGGGGTGAGGATCAGATGTTTCCAGTCCCAACACTGAGGCTCATTACTCTGTGTGCCTGTAGCCCCACTAGGGTTACCTTGGGGCGCAGGGACCAAATGCTTCTCCAGCACCCTGCTGAGAACCCATAGCATTTCTCAACAGATTTCTATTTTCCATATGATTCAGTGAAGTGGGGTTTTTTTGTTTTTGTTTTTTGTTTTTTTTGTTCTTTAATTATTTGAAGGTTTATAACTTAATTTAGAAATATTTGGGATTTTCCATTTATCTTTGTGTTACTGACTTCCAGCTTCAGGTCGTGGTGGTCAAAGCATGTACAGTCAAGATGACTTCATTTGTTCCAAATTTGTTGACTTCTCCATGTAACAGTTCTATGTGGGGAGGGGATGCAACCCTGTATGTCCTTGGTTTTTGTAAGCCTGTTCTATTGCCTCTTAAGAAGTGCATGTTTATATTTCCCATTATGGTTGTGGATTTGTCTATTTCTCCTTAATTCTGTCAGTTTACGCTTGATTTGTTTTGAGACTGTATTTAATTTTCTACTGAGAACATGTAAGATCTTTATTTTCTTATGTTTGTATTTAAAATTTTTGTTTCTTTCTAGCAGTTTTACTTTACATTTTACATCATGGGTTTCCTGCTTTGGTTTTGAGGCACTTCTTGAATTAGTTTCTTGATATCGTACATTTTGGGAGAGTCTTAGTCATTTTCTCTTGATATGTTACTTCTGAGCAATTTTCTCTCTAATTCTCCTCTGAAACTCCAATTAAACACCATGAAAGATTTTCTTTGTCAGTATGCTTATTGTATCTTTTTCTCTTGTTTTCTAATCTTTTTTCCTTCTGTGCTTCAGCTTGAGATCTTTTTTTTTCTTGCTTTTTAAAAATCCACTCATTCTCACCTCAGCTGAGAGTTCTTTGTTTCATTTGTCTCATTTTCCAATCTAAACTTGCAATTTGATTCTGGGTTTGTTTTTTTTTTTTTTTTTGGCCATACCTCTTGGCATGTAGGATCTTAACTCCCCAACCAGGAATTTAAATCTGTGCCCCCTGAAATGGAAGCACAGAGTCTTAACCACTGGACCGCTAGAGAAGGCCCTGGATATTTTATTTTTTTTTAAATAATAGTTTTCAGTTCTTTGCTGAAATTCTCCCTGATTTCATCTAAATTTTGGACAATTATATCCAAAGACTTTTGAAGCATGTGTTGAGTCTCTTGTTAGTTTTTCATCTTTTTTTTCCTCTGGGTTTTTGGTTATTCTGTTTTATGATGTCCATGAGCACTAATCAGTTGGCAGTATCTCGGGAAGCTCTTTGAAGCCTTCACACAGATTTTTAAAAATCATCTATATTTTCTAGTCGTTTGTCTTCAGCAGGTTGTCCATCACTATCATTAATACTTTAATATGGATCCTTTTAGTCTGCAGGCAATTGTCCTTCACATATCAGATATTTTCCTGTCATTTCATTGAATCTTTCACCTGTATGTAAAAAATAATGTCATTTTAATCTTTAGGTTCATTTTTGATCATTGTTTCTGTTTTTTGTTACTCATTTTGTTTGAATTCTCTCTTTCATGTTGGAGGGTTTCCTTAAAATGTTTGGTGAGGTTAAGAACAAGACGCTAAAACCCAGCTGGATGTTTCTCATGTGCATGGAGCTTATTTGGCCTCAGTTTCCTTCCGTGGGTCTCAGCTGAGGGAAGGTTTGTCCCCAGGGACACCTGGCAGGGTCACAGCTGGTGAGATGCTCTGGCCAAGACAGCTCCCCTAACAGTGGTGGCCCCAGATATTGGGAAGCCTTCGCCTGGAAGAGCCAAAAGCATCAGGATGGAGGCAGTTGTTGAACATCATCTTTAGGGCCAGAAATGGGGGAACTTAAATCTCCTTGCTGGTCACGGCTCACACTAGTGTGTCTCAGGTCCTCAGTCATAAGCATCGAATGGGAAAAGTGTTCAGCTTCTCCTGGCAAAGCTTGGCTGAAATCACTGTAGAATCTTGTCCCCTGTGCCTGTGTGAGCCTCTGAGTCTTGCTGCCTTTGCAGGCTGACTGGGACCCTATGGCCTTCCTGTACCTCCTGCTCCTTGGTCCCATGTGTCTTCCCTCCTTCTTGTTGTGTGAGTTATGGACCCAGGAGAGAGAAGCCGGCCTGGTCCAGGCCTCTCACCGTGGGCTTTTGTGCCCTGTCCTGTTTTCATCCTCTCCTGTGGAGGTGCCCCCCCCAGCACTCCCCAGCACCCCCGTCAGGCAGGGGAGGGCATTGCAGTGTTCAGACTCAACAAATGGTGAAGACTTGAGGGGCTCTTGTGGTACACTTGCTCCACTGAGTGAGAGCTCTCTCCACATACATGCTGCTGCTTTTGGGGATTGAGGGAGAGCTCTGCAAGGGACCCTGAAGCCCGTGGCATTTGTGTGGTGCTGCTTTTCTAACAATACACAGGTACACACACATGCACACATGTGCACACACACAGCTATAATGATTCAGTTATATAATGATTCAGCTATGCTAAGCCCATTTAAAGCAGCTTTGGTTCTGTCCCTGGGAGACAAGAAAAGCCACACTCTGCAGAGGCCAAGTCACTCCTTATTCTATGAAGCCTCAGTGAAATTTTTGGCAAGCTTCCTGGGTAAGCTTGTAGAGCACACATTCCAAATGACAAACGATCGGCAACACAGAAATGCCCCCATTTGTCCCATGCTGTCAAATCAAACTCTTTCCCATTCTCTATCAAAAACAAGAAGACAAAAATCCCCAACAGCCAGAGCCCCTCAGAGTGTGCAGCCCTCCTATTTTCTAGCTGTTGAGTTTAGTTTCATTAGGAAGAATTGAATTAAGGTTTCTAGTTCTCCTCTTCAGCAGCTGGAACCATGACAACAGGAGGTACTCAGTAAGCACGCGAGGTACCCATGAAAGCTTAATCCTCAGGACGATCCCATAGGGGATTCTGCTTTCTTCACACTGCAGATAAGAACACAGAATTTGACATTTCAGACAACTTTCCAGCATAAACGTGGAGTTACAGTAGAGTCAGGGGTAACACTGGTCTTGTCCTCATTGCGGACACCGCTACCCGGCTGCCCTGGGAAGGTACAGAGAGGGCAAGGCCACCTCTCTGCCCAGAGCTGGCTTCCTCCAGCCCATGTCTCTCATCTTCTTTCCCTTGGTTCTTCATTCCCTCTGGCCCCTGCTACTGACTTGCCCATTGGTTGCAACCTCGCCTTCTGTGATTTAACTGTTTTCTTTCCAAGTATCAACATTACAGGGAGCGTTTGTGAGTTTGCCCTCAGCATGGAAGTAGCAGTTTTTGCATGGAACAGAACTGGACTGTTACGAGTAATTTTCTCATGAGGCAGTTTATTTGCATAATCCCCGCTGTAGGAACCGTACGTGCTGTGCCGAGAAAACTTGCTATGTCCTCGTTTTACTCTCCTCAGGAGGGAAGTTGGACACCATGTTGAACCACACGGGCGCCGGCCGCTTGCGCTCCCTGGGCCGCGTCCTGGTCGACCTGGCCTCTTGCGTCCGGCTGAACCGCTTCCGGGGCCTGGCCTCTGCTGCTGCCCTGGAGGCCGCAGCACAGGCCCTCCTGCGGAAGAACACTTTATTGGCCAGTAAGTATTCAGTTAACATGCATGCTCATAAAGGCAGTGCTTGCGTGTTCTCCCCAAACGTGTCTTATCATGGCTCCAAAAGAAAAGGAGTGCTTTCCAGGTAAAATGAGTAAAGCAGAATTGGTTGCCTTGAGTTGGTGGAAAGATGGGCCTTGTATGCTATTTCCAGTGTCTGTTTTTCCCAGTTTATTAATTTACTAGTTTATGGTAAAATTTCACGACACATTACACGACACGTTATGCTTTTCTTGATTAACTCTCTGATTTCTTACATCTCTGTTATGTTTACCATGGTGTCTCAACAGCGTTGGTGTCAGTGAAGAAGAGACAGTGGCTAGGTCAAGTCTTATTGAGAATACATGAATATGATGTATTCTTGTATTCCTTTTGAATAAACAGTGAATTGTTTCTATTCAGCTTTGTATTAGTTTTCTAAGGCTGCTTTGACAGTATCACAGACTAGTAGCTTAAATAGTGGAAATTTATTTTCTCAAAATTCTGGTGTCCAGGTGTGGGCAGGCCTGGCTCCCTCAGAGACCTTGCTCCTTGGCCTGTGGACGGCTGTCTACTCCCTGTGTCTCTCTTTGCCTCCCCTCTGTGTGTGTCTTTCCAAACTTCCCCTTCTTATAAATATCCCAGTCCTTCTGGTCTAGAGCACATCTTGTGACCTCTGTAAAGACTCAGTCTCCAAATAAGGTCATATTGTGAAGTACTAGGGGTTAGGGCTCCAACTTATGAATTTTGGGAGGGCAGACTTCAATCCACAGGGGATTTTATATATGAAGTTGGAAGAATTCCTATAGCAGAACACAGAAACCAAAGACATCAATTCTTAGGGACATCTATTATCCCATAGAAGGAAATCCTGATTATTTAAGCAGCCTCATGTGATTTTTCAAGTTCTGAAAAAATGCAAAGGAAATTAATTTTTGTGTATTTATGATACCACAGTGTTGGTTTTATTAAAATAAAAAAGATAGTTTCTTAAATTACAGATATCATTTATGAATATTGACATAAAAACCTTGAGCAAAATGCAAGCAAACGAAAGCAGTATTTTAAAAGGGTTATATTACTATGACCAAGGGAGATTCATTCCTGGAATCTGAGAATAGATTAACAGACACAAATTAATCAATGTGATATGTCACTTTAATAAGATGAAAGGAAAAAAATCATCTCAATGCAATAAAAGAATTCCACAAAATTCTACATCGTTTCATGATAAAAACACTTAATAAACTAGAAATAAAAGGAAACTTACCATGATAAAGGCCATGTAAGAAAAACCCACAGCCAGCAAAATATTCAGTGGTGAAAGACTAAAAGCTTTTCCCCTAGAATCAGGAACAATGGCCACTTTTGACACTTCTAGTCAATTTTATGGACTTCCCCAGTGTCTCAGTGGTAAAGAATTCACCTGCAGTGCAGGAGACACAAGAGACATGGGTTCGATCCCTGGGTCAGGAAGATTCCCCTGGAGTAGGAAATGGCTACCTGCTCCAGTATTCTTGCCTGTAAAATTCTGTGGACAGAGGAGCCTGGCTGGCTACAGTCCATGGGGTCATAGAAAGTCGGACATGACTGAGTGCACACACACATATACACAGTCAATATTATATTAGAAGTTGTAACTAGAGCAAGAACTCAAGAAAAAGTTGGGAGTTAGGAGGTCTTGGTTCTACCTAATGGCGGAGGGCTGTGTCACACAGATTAGCCTCATCTCCCTGGAGTGAGGCTCCTGCATGATGGGGCAAGGACTGAGCTGAATGTCTTGGATGGTCTGGTCAGACCGGTGCTGACATGCTGTGAGCCTCTCCTAGGTTGTGATGACCACTTGTTTGCCCTTTTCTGACCTTAGGCATCATATTCAACAGTTCCTTAGTTGGTAAGAACCTCAGCTCAGAATCTCTGCAGCTACCACCCCAGGTCACCTACAGCATCCGGACCAGTATCTTGTATAGCATGAGAACGGATCTGGTGAAAAACCCTTTCTGGAAGTTCCACCCTCAGAGCCTCCCAGCCGACAGTTTCAAGTATAATTACATCTTTGTGCCATTGCAAGACATGATTGAAAGAGCCATCATCTCGGTGCAGACGGGGCAAGAGTCCCTGGAGCCGGCCACACAGGCCCAGGCCATCCCGTACCCCTGCCACACCAGCGACTTGTGAGTACCCTGGCCGTGGGAGGGGCCCTGTGTTGGGAGACCGGATAGAGGAAAATCCTGGAGCTTCTGCATAGTCATTCCACTAAAAAGCATTGGAAGAAAATCCATTCTCCATTTTGATTTCCTAAGGCTCATTTCTGTCTGAGCCATCCAGATATAAGAATAATTGTTGAGACAATGTGTTTGGTTCAAACTGACATCAGGCATCTGTAGCCTCAAAAACCTTTTGGAATAAGTTTGACAAGTAGTATTCAAGAGGGATTCCTCCCACCTGAACTAGGGAATCAGAGAAAGCGTGTTTGTTCTTCAGCAGAAATCCTTACAGTTTAGGTCTGCGCCACCCACATGCAGAGGGTGGGGGATTCCCAGAGGCCTGAGGCGGTGGCTTAGTGGGGTCCTTGTTGAACTGGGTGATTCAGTGGGTGATCTCTTGGGGTGACAGTGAGGGGAAGGTCAGTTGAGGGGACCCAGGGCAGTGCTCACCCTTGGGATGCTCTTCTGTTTTCGACGCTCCAGAGTGAGACACGGGTGGTGATGTGGGTGGTGCTGTGTTTAGAGAGGTGTGCGTACATTCTCATCCTTCCTCCTCCTTGATTATCCCAGTGGGTTAGTAAACAGGACTGGGAAAGGAGAGGATGAAATCAGACTCCCTTCTCCAGGGCTGGGGAAGCCACACACTTCTGTGTGTGCATCTTGGCACAGGCTGGGAGGGAGGGCACAGCCCTGATGTGAGCCTTGAGAGCCCTGGCTTCACCCCTTTCTGGGTGCCTTCCTCGCCCATATCATGAGTCACAAGGGACTCTAGCCCCAGTGCTGGAGAGGGGGGTGGAGGCAGAGAACCTGCCTCAGCCTGGCATTGGGGTTATGAGTGGGTTGGGGGTAGATGAAGGGGAAAAGGCAGCCAGGAGGCCAGGAGGCAGAGCACGGGTGAAGTGTAGTGGGCGCTGGAGGTTGACCACCACCCTGCACTTGCACCGACATCGTGCATCTTGAGAGACAAGAAAAAGAAAGCTTATTTCTCCAGTGCTTCTTCCTGCATGTGCGATTTTGATTCAACATGCTCATCATTTTGTATCTTTGAACTCCCCCGGGACGCTGCTAATAGAGGCAGGGCACAGAGAAAACACTATTAACAAAGGCATTATTAATAAGCAGATCAGGAATTTGCCACCTTCAGGAAAGGCAATGGTGACAATGAGATGTTTATGATCAGAGTATCCTTTTAAAAAGGCTTAAATGAGAATGTTTGATTTCCTCATTTCAAAGTTTGTTGACAGGCTTTTGTTTGGGTTCCAGAGTAAGGATAAATACTCAGAAGAGTCTGGAACACGTTTGTTTGATTCGTGCTGTCCAGATAACAGGGAGGTGACAGACAGTCCTGTTTCTGAGGTCACTTAGACACCCCTGATTTAGTATGTTTCTTTTTTTGTTAGTTTTTATGAACAAATGGCTGTCAAGAGTTGAGAAAATAGAGGGAAAAAACCCATACTTCATACCCGCTCCTAAATCATAAGTTGGTTTATTTTGTTTGTGGAGTATCCTTGCTGACCTTGTGATACATATTTTATATACTTGAAATCATGACATCTTGCTAAGAGTGCAAGTTTTTGTGCTGTTTCTTCGTTTGAAGCCATTTATGGAGCATTTGCTATGTGTCATGTATGGACTTGACTGTCGTACTTGGTGGTGAAAATAGGTGTTGCCCCCGCCTTCTGGAAGCTTGCAGACAAGGGTTAACCAGAACCATGGGAAGCCCGAGAACTGCAGTCACCCCTGCCTGTAGGATTGCCCAGGGGTGAGAGTCAGGGGATCTCTTCTCACCCAGTTGGGAAGCTGGTGGAGGTGCACGTGGGTCAACATTGTATACCAACCTCTTCCCTGAGGTCCGAGTGAGGATTTGAGGTCAAGCAAAATGACCGTGGTCCTCCTCCCCTGCCTTCTGCTCCTTCATTTTCTCTCTGTCTGTAGTTACTCCCTTTTCAACACACTTCTCTGTGTTAAAAATTCACTTGGTGCACACGTAATTTCCTTATTTTCTTGTTCTGTTGTTATTTTTTCAAAGAGCTGCACTTGGACTTTATCAATTCTCTTTTTTTGTCTTTGCTAACTTACTTGTTGTTTCTGCTTTTATTTTTATTACTTCTTTACTTTTATGTATGGCCAATTGTTATGCTGTTTCTTTGATACTTTAAAAAGATTATTTAATTTCTTTATTTGGCTGCATTGGGTAGTTGCAGCATGCGAGGGATTCTCTCTAGTTGTGGCGCGTGGGCTTAGTTGCCCCTCAGTGTATGGAATCTTCCCAAATCAGATATTGAACCTGCATCTCCAACACTGCCAAGCAGATTTCTTAACCACTGGACCACAGGAAAGTCCCTGTGTCTTTGATAATTGAGACTAGTGTTTGATTCATTATTTTTAATGTTTTTTTCTTCTCTTTAATTTATGTAGTTGCCTAAGGTGATGACTTTTCTTTCAATCTTTATTTTAACCACCTTCCATAGATCTGATATATGACTTAAAGTTCATTGTTTTGTAGATACTTGCAGTATGAGTTTCTATTTTCTTGACCCAAGGGCTGTTTAAGTAAAATTTCTTTCAATTTCCAGATGGAAATTCTCAGGAATTTTAAGCATATGAAATTACTCAGCTTACTCCTAATAAGAAAAATTCAAATTAAAACTAGTCTGAGATAGCACTTAAAAAATCAGATTGACAAAAATCCAAAAACTGTATCATATCCTAAATATTGCTGATAAATCCTAATTCTTGCATTTGCCACCAGAAGATACTGTCTTAATCATTTTCACTTTTTGAATTTATGACATTTTCCTCTATCAACTAATATATAATCTGATGAATGATTTATGGGCACTTGAAAAGAATTTTTAATTTCCTGTTTTTGTAGTGGAAAATTTACCTACATTAACTTTGTTATTTAGGAGTTCTCTGTCCTTTTTGTGTCCACTTCATCTGTCCTGAGCTAAGAGAGAAATCACAGTCCCTGCTTCTGGAATGTGCCCTCGATTTTTCCTGTGGTTTGGCCTTCCAGTCTTGAGGTTGAGTTGCTCTGTGCAGAGCTGTGAATAGCTGTGTTCTGGTTCTTTCTTATGTAGTATGTCTTTAGTATGTCCCTAGTAGTATGCCATTCTACTTTGTATATGATTAAATTAATGGTTTCTGCTTTTTTTCCCTCCAGTACTCTTGCCTGGAAAATCCCATGGACGGAGGAGCCTGGAAGGCTGCAGTCCGTGGGGTCACTAAGAGTCGGACACAACTGAACGACTTTACTTTCACGCATTGGAGAAGGCAGTGGCAACCCACTCCAGTGTTCTTGCCTGGAGAATCCCAGGGACGGGGGAGCCTGGTGGGCTGCCGTCTCTGGGGTCGCACAGAGTCGGACACGACTGAAGCGACTTAGCAGCACCAGCAGCAGCTTTTCCTCCTTTCTTCTCTCTCTCTGGATTCTCATTTGCTGCCATGCCTTTTGCCCCTCCTTTCATCTTAAACTTTTCTGAAGTGTTTTCTTTCAGGCATGTCTGTTGTGAGCAGCACATAGCTTCTTACGCAGGTGAGGTTAGCTGTTTAACAGTATGACATGGAATTTCATGTGTATATGGTCTTAGTTGTGCCTTATATTTTTCTTATTTATATTTAGTCATGTTTTGCTGTTCTAGTGGTTGCCTTATAGTTGTAACTTTGTATAAATATTATCAACCCATTTTTTTTACCTTGACCAATAAAAAACATGATTTTTCTTCTTTCACTAATGTCTTCCTTTGTACCATTAGAAGGTGACTGAACTTGTAGTCTACATTCGTCAGTGTTAAAAAAAAAATAGCCTTAAAGAAAAATATTGGTTTCTTTTTACATGTTGACTGGTGGGTCTTCGTTGCTGCGTGCAGGCTTTCTCGAGTTGCTTCGGGCAGTGGCTTCTCTCCATTGTGGTGTGTGTGCTTCTCACTGTGGTGGCTCCCGTTGCGGAGCACGGGCTCTAGATGGATGGGCCTCCGTAGCTGCAGCTCACGGGCTCTGGAGCACTGGCTCGGTAATTGTGGCGTGTGGGCTTCGTTGCTCTGCAGCATGTGGGATCTTCCCAGACCCGGGATGGAACCCATGTCCCCTGCATTGCAAAGCAGATTCTTAACCCCTGGACTGCCAGGGAAGCCCGAAACAAATAGCCTAATAATAGCCTTTTATTTTGGATTTCATCAACTTTATTTTTCCTCTCTGGCTCATTTCCCCAATCTTGCAATTTTTGTCTTTTTTTGTCTCATTTTTACATTTCTAGGAACAAACCATTTCCAGTCTGTCTTGTCACCTTATTTTTAATATTTGTTTCAGTCTTATTTTTACTGGAAATACAGTCACTTCTTGCTTTATCTTTATCCAAAAGAATGCACAAAAGTCATTCTTTTGTGGGCTGGTTTGTCTTCTGGTAACTTCCTGAAGAAGATCTCTTGAGATGATTTAACCTGAGTTTTTACATACACCTTTTTGTGTAACTTTCATGTGGACTTGATTGTGTTTAGCAGCTTTTTCAAATAGTTGGCCATCTCTTCCAAATATGTATCAGAATTGCAGTGTCAGTTTTTCCTTCTCTTGTTGGTTTGGACTCATTTCCAGGAGCAGATTGGAAAAGGGTTGAGTTATACATTCATGTATTGTAATTTCTGTTTGCTTTTTTTATTCTCTTTAATTTGCACAAAATGGCCTCACTCTGACAAGTCTGTGCAAAACATCTGGACTTCTCTGGATCTTGGATAGTGACTCCAAGAACCCCAGAGTCTGGTCCCTCCAATTCCAGGCGTTTTGTGACTCTCTCTTTACATAGGTGATGCTCTGTGAGGTTTAGCACCTAGTATCCTTGAAAATCAGGGCGCCCAGCAGTGCTTCTGCCCCCGTCGTAGGGTCAAATGAGGCTGTGTTCCTGGGTGAACCCCAGGGCTGTAAGGACTGCAGGATGAAGTGTGGGAGCTGGAGTCACTGAAAGCATCTTGGGGCAGCCTGGATGCTGACCAGCCTGTCTCCACAGGTTCTTGAACAATGTCGGCTTCTTCTTCCCCCTGATAATGATGCTCACGTGGATGGTGTCTGTGGCCAGCATGGTCCGAAAGCTGGTTTATGAGCGGGAGATCCAGCTGGAAGAGGTAAGCAGCCTGGGGGAGGGGACAGGGCAGCTACTGGGGGGTGGCCGGATATCCTGTGTGTTTGGCTGGGTCCCACTGTCCAAGGAGACTCATGCACTTGGAAGCCGCGTGCCCTGCCAGAGCGGTATGGGTGCCACACCTGGTTCACCCACAGAGAGGAAGCGAGGCTGCAGATGGTCCCATGAGAGTCACTGACTCAGCAGTGTTGGTGCTTATGTGACCTAGACGGACACAGACAGCATTACCGTCTTCGTTTACAGTTGGAATTCTTTATGTGTAGCCTTGCTATTTTTGTTAAAACTTGAAACTATCAAAACTGCTTTTAAGAATGAAAGTTCATAAAAGCATCCAGAAAAGACCAAGCCTCCCGTTCAACTGGGCCGATGCCTGGGCACATGTTATCCGCTTATTCATTAAAAAAGAGGAAAAGTGCAGAGAGTACAAAGTGCATTTCATTCAGTTTTGGCTAGAATTGCACTTCCGTTTTGTAGGTAGTTTACCTGTTTGGAATGCATGCATTCCTGGATTTCTGTGTTTCTTCCCTCTCCAACTGTGCCCCAGTGTGGGGCCTGGGCCTCGGGGTTAGTGAGGCTGTGGGGGTGTGGCTGCATCCAAATTATTCTGATCTTCAAGTATTCAGCCCCACACCCAGAGATGTCACCCTGTTATAGATGGGCAAGCAGTAGGTTAGTGGGTAGATACGTTTTAGTGTTATGAATTTAACTGAGTTATTTTGCAAAGCTCACTCTAGAACCTGAGCAATAACCCTCACAGAGAGCAGCTTAAGGCTCCGTGTTTCCTCCTTCATTTTTGTCTGTTTTTATTAAACAAACCCAAGACACACCAAATGACAAATAAAAGAACATAATGGATGGAAGCTCAATAAACAAGGGAAGGCAGCAAGAGTGTGGCTGGTCAAGCTGGGGTCTGGGGTTCCTCCTTTCCTCCTGTCTTTTTAAAGCCAGGAGGTTGTTCTAAGGTCACCTGGTTCCAGGTCTTGCCTCCTCACAGCCAGCAACCTGCTCTGCTGGGGTGTCATTCACACTAAACGCCGACTCTGGGCAAAGTGTCTGGTGCGCTTCCTCTGGGGCCAGGTGTCCATGACAGCAGCCCCCCGCCGCCGCCGGCCCCATGCAGCTGTCTTCCTGGGAACCTGCCCTGCTCGCTCTCAGTCCCTGTGCTGACCTGCTCTCCTCCCTGTGTTGACAGTATATGAGGATGATGGGCGTGCACCCGGCCATCCACTTCCTGGCCTGGCTCCTGGAGAACGTGGCCGTGCTGACTGTGAGCAGTGCCGCCCTGGCCCTCGTCCTCAAGGTCAGTGGCGTTTTCACCTACAGCAGCGCCTGGATCATCTTCCTCTTCCTGCTGGACTTCGGCGTGTCGGTGGCCATGCTGAGCTACCTCCTGAGCGCGCTGTTCAGCCGCGCAAGCATGGCTGCCCTGTGCAGCAGCCTGCTCTACACAGCCAGCTTTCTGCCCTACATTGTGCTATTGGTGCTGCACGACCAGATGGGCGTCGTCCTGCAGACGGTCCTGGTAAGTGTGTTATCATTCAGTCCCCCATTCGTGTCTGACTGTTTGAGACCCCATGGACTACAGCACACCAGGCCTCCCTGTCCTTCACCATCTCCCAGAGTTTGCCCAAGTTCATGTCCATTGAGTCGGTGATGCCATCCAACCATCTCATCCTCTGTTGTCCCCTTCTCTGGTCTTCAGTCTTTCCCAGCATCATGGTCTCTTCCAGTGAGTCGGTTCTTTGCATCAGGTGGCCAAAGTATTGGAGCTTCAGCTTCAGCACCAGTCTTTCCAATGAGTATTCAGGGTTGATTTCCTTTAGTATTGACTGGTTGGATCTCCTTGCTGTCCAAGGGACTCTCAAGAGTCTTCTCCAACAACACAATTTGAAGGCATCAGTTCTTTGGCGCTTGGCCTTCTTCAAGGTCCAACTCTCACATCCGTACATGACTACTGGAAAAACCACGGCTTTGACTAGACGGACATTTATCAGCAAAGTGATGTCTTTGCTTTTTTAATATGCTGTCTAGGTTTATCCTAGCTTTCCTTTCAAGAAGCAGTTGTCTTCTAATTCCGTGGCTGTAGTCCCCATCTACAGTGATTTTAGAGCCCATGAAGAGGAAATCTCCTGGTAAGTGTGCTGTGCTGTGAAACTGCAGAACAAGACTGCGTGTCCCCAGCAGCACACAGCCCGCGCTCTCAATGTGTCAGTGCACCGTTTCAGCTCTGTGTGGCTTCCCACGTCCCGTGGTCTGTCCTCCCTGCTCAGAGGCAGCCTTGCCGTGGGAGGGGGTCCCTGAGACCACAGAGGACAGCCTGTGAGAGCTGTCACTTGTCACATGACAGGGACTCTCCTCTGAAGACTGTTCCTCTCAGGAGCATCTTAAAGGAAGCACTTGACTCTGTGTCTCTTTATGTTACCCGTGGAATGAAACAGATTTCCAAAGCTATTTTAGAAGTAAGAAATACGCATTTTTCCTTGAAGTATCATGAATTACTTTACATTAGGTGGAAAGACCTCTCCTTTGGCAGCATCAGAGTGACTCATTTGGAATGTACCTCTCAAAGCATTAGAATACTTGCTGGTCTGTGATATAAACACTCAGAAGACAGACACTCACCCACTTTTTGATGACGCCTGGCAAGCACAGTGCTGACACACAGCAGAGACACAGGGCAGGAGCCCACCACTGGAAGGGAGGAGGAGCTGAGGTTAAAGGCGTTGTTGTCACGTAAACATCCTCCGTGTGTGCTCTAGGGCAGGGCAGGTCCTCCCCGCAGGCCAGGGAGTGTGATTGGAGTCCCCCAGTTGGAGGGAGGATCTGAGGAGGGACCAGGGGGAGAGTCAGGCAAAGACAGAAACCTCCAGGGGCTGTATGTTTTCTCTTGAATGTGGAATGTAAAATATACAACAAACGACCATATAACAAAGCAGATGATGACTCCTGGATACAGAGAGCCAACTAGTGGTTACCGGAGGGGGTGGTGGTAAGGGAGTGGAGGGAGGTGTAAGAGAGGCTAGGCAATGAAAAGGCGCAAACTGCTAGGGAGGAAATGAACCTTCCAAGGATGTGACATACAACACAGGGGGTAGAGCCACTATTTTATGGTATCTCTATGTGGAATATAATCTGTAAAAATATTGAATCACCAAGTTGCACACTTGAAACCAACAGAATACTGTTAAGTCAACTGTACTGAAGTTATTAAGAAAAAGACTCTCAGTGCTGCCAGGGCATCCCTTATATGAAGGCCTTACATGACCAAGGCCTTCAGAGGTCTCCTGGCCCCCTCACTGGGGCGAGCGCGGGGGTCAAGGTCTCTGCTCATTTCATGCCTCAGAGTAAAATATCACTGCTTCCAAGAAAACGGCATTATTTTTCTCTAACATCAGTACACCCTTCAATCCTACGTGGTTTCTACAAGTCATAAGCATAGATTGGCATGGTGTTCATCAGTATTTTACCCACTGATATGTGCTTCTCAGTTTGGATTAGTTTGTGTCCTACCTGTAGTCATTCATAACCAGTCATCTTGTGTGTTAATCAGGTGTTTGCCGAATGATGGAAACATCTGGGACTGCCTGGTGCCCCCATCACATACTCCTTACACAGGGAAAACGAGCCATCGACCATCCGGCCTGAGTTTCAAGTGATGTTTTTTGTTTATTATTTCAGTCCTCAGATTTAAGATTTTATGTACATGAGGGCTGATTTCCTTTTTATATGCTGAAATTGCTTCTAGCAAATAAAAAGTCTGACTCCAGTACATTATTTTTTTAAATGTGAGATACTTTTCCAGTAAGGTGTTTTTCCTTAAACACAAGACCTCTCCACTGAAGATGAAATAACATTTTCCTCCAATGCACCCTCTTCTCATGTAGAATCGTGCGTGTTCGGCATCCAGTCTGCCTGCAGTGTGCTCCAGGGCATTCACTTAATAATAAAACACAATAAATTGCTCTATTCCATTTTCCACTGTTTGGAGTTATATGTTTCTGTGTACAGTGCGTTGGATTTATGACACTTCAAACACTGCAGTAAAGAGAAATAATTCCTTTTAACATTAAAAACTGGCTTGTTATCACACTTTTCAGAACGGAATGATGCGTGGCCCAGTCTTGGGTTCAGATGTTGGAACCACCACCTGGAGCGGTGGTTTACATCATTAGCGCCTGAACGTGCAGTGGTTTCTTTCTTCGAATTTAGTGCTGTGGATTTTCTCTGGTCCCCAGTTGAGCACTAACTTTCTGTTTTTCTCTTCTCTCCCTCAATCTGCGGGTAGTGCCTCCTCTCCACAACCGCCTTTGGACAAGGAGTGTTTTTTATTACATTCCTAGAAGGGCAAGAGGCAGGTAAGAGGATGCAGTTTTTTACGTAGTGACTCTAAGTGACTCAGGTTTTTGGAAATGTATAGTTATCATGTTTCAAGTGATAGAGTAGAGAGTGTCAGTTACTAAGCAGAAGGTTTGGAAGGAGATCCTGGTGTTGGTTTAGCTGGTGTAAATGCCTTCCTCCAACCAGCTACCCTGGTTTTAGGCACAGCAAATAATCTTGGCCTCGTGCTCCAGGTCAGCCATTCAGGTAGTTCCCAGGGGTTCCCTGTGACTCATTCAACTTAGTGACCCTTAGAATTCTCCCCAGAAGTGGGTATTCAGGGTCCCAAGTCACAGACTGTTACTGAACTGTAGTTGTCTTCCTGGATTCCTGTCCACCTTTCTGGTTTCTCTTTCTAACTGCCTCTGTCATGATGGCTCTTTATATATTGTTAGCTTTCATCTGCACCTGCAGAGATTCTAGATCCTTCCTGAAGCTACAATCCAGAAGAAATCTAACCAGCATAGAATACAGACCAAGTATCTTCCCTCTATTCTCTATATTTCACTCCTGTTAATCACCCTGTGTGTGTGTGTGCATGCTAATTCACTACAACCATGTCTAACTCTTTGAGTCCCTACAGACTGTAGCCCACCAGGCTTCTCTGTCCATGGGAGTCTCCAAGAATACTGGAGTGGCTTGCCATGCCCTCCTCCAAGGGATCTCCCTGACCTAGGGATTGAACCTGCATCTCTATGTCTCTTGCATTGGCAGATGGGTTCTTTACCACTAGCACCACCTGGGAAGCCCATTGATCACCCTACAAACATTTAAAAAACCATTGGCAGTAATCTTCACTTATATTAGGATTTTGGCAACTAAAATTCTAGACCAGAGGAGACGTGTATTTCTTAGATGTTTATATGATTTTTATGGTGCATTGAAGATGCAGGGAAAATGTATGCCATATATGAAACTGAACTCCAGATCTCATTACATTAACTCATGAATTTGTGCCCGTCTTGAAATTCTCAGACTTTTTGGTAAAACATGTTGAACTGTCCTGAACTATACAACACTAAAACTGTCTTAAAATAGATGAGTCATCCTGAAATGCCCTATCCTGAGTTCTTTGAACTGATTTTTAAACTAAACGGGATCATGAGACTATGGAAGAAATATGGTTTGAATATTTTGATTCAGATTCCAGCAAGTCCACAATGTTACATTTATTTGCTTATTTATTGGCTGTGTTGTGTTTGCGCTAGTTGTGGAGAGCAGGGGCTACTTTCCAGTGGCCGTGTGTGGGCTTCCTGTTGCAGTGGCTTCTCTTGTGGAACACGGGCTTCTGGCACAAGGCTTCAGTAGCCGTGGCCTGGCAGGCTCTGTGGTTGTGGTTCTCCAGCCCTGGAGCTTGGGCTCTGTAGTTGTGGCACACGGGCTTAGGTGATCCATGACATGCGGGATCTTCCTGGACCAGGAATCCAACCAGTGCCCTTTGTATTGCAAGGCAGATTCTTAACCACTGGAGCACCAGGCGCCCCGAAACATTTATTTTATTGAGTTCTAGGTTAGTACCATAGGAAAACTGAGAAAGATGAATATTTCTCGTAAAATAAATTAAAGAATCTGCCTGCAATGTGGGAGACCTGGATTTAGTCCCTGGGTTGGGAAGATCCCCTGGGGTAGCAAATGGAAGCCCACTCCAGTATTCTTGCCTGGAAAATTCCACAGATGGAGGAGCCTGGTGGGCTGCAGTCTTGGGATTGCAAGAGTCAGACATGACTGAGTGAATGAACCATCACAGAATTAATTTTATTCCAGAAATACCTTGCAAACATACTGTTAGAAGAGAATGATTCTTTCCTACTGCAGATCCTGTATCCTGTTTATATATATTCCAAGAACAAGAAGAATAGTATAATTTTGAGTGGGTGCTCAAGGACTTTTCATCTTGTTTTTAAACAGGTTTATTTCCCCTAAATATAGAGTTTTTTAGTTAAGCAAGTACAGCTAGGTATAAGCAAAGCTTAGATATTTAAGTGTTGTTAATGGTCACCCACCTGCTGTCCTTGTTGGTGTGAGATGAAGCCAACATTTCACTGGAAGGCCAGGACCCATGGCCTTGACCTTCCTTTTGTTTTAGCTGTGCTTAGCTTTGCCCCCAGCCCAGTGGACTCAGGTCATCAAAGTCTGCCCTGAAAGAGGATGAGCAGTGCTGATGCTGACCTTTCTCTTCCTTCCAGGGATTCAGTGGGATAACATGTACCAGTCTCCAGAACTAGCAGGCATGACATTTGGCTGGGTTTGCTGGATGATTCTGTTTGATTCAGGACTTTATTTTGTATGTGGATGGTACTTGAACAACTTGATTCCTGGTAAGAATTCTGCACTTTATGACAAAATCAACTTAAAAAACAGTTTGAGCAATGTATGTAAATATTGGATAATTATTTGTTCTTTAAATAAGACATGAGAAAGGGAGTTGATAGGATGTGTTTTAAAGAGAGCTGAGCATGTTTGAGGAAAAAATGGTGCTTCTGAATCCTGAGGCAACCGAGACCTTGTGAGGACAGGTGTTGGAGGGGTCCCCTGGGCCCACCACACAGCTCCCCGGCCTGGGGGCTCCAGAAGACGCAATGGCAGAGAACCTGGTTCTCAAGATCATGTGTGTGAGGAGGATAGAGGTGAGGGAGTGACAGCAGGAGAGCCTGGCACTCATGTGTCTCGGGTCCCTGGAGACCAAGGTCAGGGGTTCAGAGAGCAGGGTGGGAGTCAAAGGGCCTGGTTCTCAGCCAGGTCAGTGGGTGGCAGGACCTGGAGGTAAGCTGGGCTGCCAGCAGGGGGCTGAGCGGGGGTCTGGCGGTCGGGGGTCCCTCCAAACCAGAGTCAGTAGTGTTGTGTGTGGAGGTGATGCAGGGCCGGCTGCCCAAGGCGATGGGCCTCCCCTTCGGTCAGTGGGGGAGGAGGCACTCACGCCACATGCCTGGCTCAGCCCCAAGCAGCAAAGACAGCACGTCAACCTTTTTTAGTTTATGTATTTTAGAAGTAGCTTTTAAATGGTATGATACTTTCTTGCTGAAATTGCTTGTGGTTCTGGCTATTTACTTTCCAAACAACTGGGCATTTCAAGCAGCATCTAACCTTTAAAGTTAAGAACTAAAAGAGATTCTAATCATATAGAAGTTGAAAATGAAGAGATAGGAGAAAATAAAAAAAAAAAACTTCATTCTGTTTACAAAAATATATTCTATGCTTGGAGAGTTTGTGCACCATTTAAGGATGAGTACAAATCAAAATAAAATGGGTCATTGAAAAGATTGTTTTACATATGAGCAGGAAAAGTGATGTCCAAGAGGTAGAGAGAGCATAATTTAGAAATGTGATTTATTCTAGAAAAATTTAGACGGCAAAATTTAAGAAAAGGTGGATCTAGGAAATGAGAGAAAAATTTAACTGAGGAGGCCAAGGTGAAGGGAAGCTGGAAAAGAAGCTGGTTAACCACGAGGGATGTTGTAGAAGATGGTGGATGTTGGTTTGAAATGCACAAGAAGTGGTGCAGAGGAGCGGCCATGCAGTCAGGACAGTGACATGCCCAGATGGTGCCGGCAAAGTGATGGATCAGGCAGCCTGTGAACCCCAGACTCCCACCCCCACACAGATCCAGGGGAAGAAGAGGAACCATCACGTTTCAATGAGAAAAACCTGGACTTGCAAAGTAAAGGCTCAGCACATCTCACACAAAATAATAATTTTAAAAAGCTGTATTTAGATGCAAAATGGCAAATGTCTTGGAGTCCACAGAAAAAGAAAAGAATTTGAGGAGTGTAAAGACCAGGGAATCGTGTTGCCCTCGTCCAGGCGAAGATTTTTAGCAGATTTGTCCCTGGATCCAGAAGAAGCTGAGTTTTTCTTTAGCCCTAGGGCCCTGAGGCAAGAGGGTCCCAGGTTCTAACTTTCATATATTCCAGTGAGGCAAAGGGGCTTGTGATGCTCAGCTAGGGCTTGGCCCCCAATTCCTGCTGGGACATTCCAGTAGAGGCTGTCTCTGGCAGCACCTGTGAGTGAGCCTGGGGTGTTGCTCAGGAAGAGGGAGAGAGACAGAGGCACATTCAGAAGACAGAGTGACCAGAGGGAGGTGGCCTGGTCGGGACCATCCTGCAAGTTTGGGGAGGCTTTGGGGAGGAACTGGGTAAAATCTGAAATCGGGGAGGCAGTGGCTGTGGGAAAGTGCAGAGGACAAGCTTTCGATCTGATGATGATTCTTGGTGAATGGTGGGACATGAAAGGGATATCTGGGGCTCAGAAAGCCCTGCTGTGCGGGAGGGGCAGGGCAGGGTTGGAGCAGGGTGCCAGAAGGGGCCAGCACATGTAGAGTGGTGTTCCTCTATCTGTCTGCCTGTCCTGGGCGCCGGGGACCTCCGCCGCAGGTGTGGGCTCGGGCGTGGGTCCTGGCAATGCTCTGGGGGCACCTGTCTCCTCCCGAGGAGGTGGGGGCACCTAAGACGGGGCAGAGTGGGAGCGGGAGGGGCGGGTGCGTGTCTCTGCTCCGCTCCCCAGCTGTCTGCCTGCCCCTACTTGCTCACTGTGACAGGGATAACCTGGGAGACACAGGTTCCAGCTATGGGAAATGGAGAATCAGAGACAATGGAAAAGACAGAGAAAACGAGGGTGTCCCCAGCTCAGTGTGAGAATCGGGTGAAAACAGGCCCACCAGATTCTGATCACAAATACACATCTGTGAACATCAATGCCTGACTCTCTGTTGTCAGTAAATAGAGACTGCAGTAGGGGAAGGTAGCATTAAAATGAATATCAGTGTGAATCCAATGGACAGGAGAATGTTTATCAAGTTAAATATTTAAAATAGGTTTGAATAAACAGAAAGAGATACCACATTCCTCAGTATGGCTACTTGTCATGAATATGTTGATTTTTTCCAAGTTGATGTATAAATTTATATAATTTTAAATTATATAATATTTACTATGAAACATGTCAATGTAAAATAATGAAATTTATATAATCATTTAAATTAAAAATACTGTTACAAGGAATTTGTTTTTAATTGATGAAATGTTTCTAAAGATAGCTAAAATATGACTTGACAACAACTATCAAAATTTACTGAAAATCATAAGAGGGACTGGTGTCTGATGATTATGTAAAACTTCCGTATTTGACAGGGATTAAAACAATGGAGTACTCATACAATAATAAAGCAGTGGAATATATTGACAAGTTCAGCAACCAACCCATTTATATATAGTAATTTACTCTGGGCACTTAGATCATTTCTGTATCTCAGCCATTGTAAACAGTGCTGTGGTGGAAATAACACGTGCTTCAGTTCAGTTCAGTCGCTCAATTGTGTCCGACTCTTTGTGACCCCATGAATCGCAGCACGCCAGGCCTCCCTGTCCATCACCAACTCCCGGAGTTCACTCAAACTCATGTCCATTGAGTCAGTGATGCCATCCAGCCATCTCATCCTCTGTCATCCCCTTCTCCTCCTGCCCCCAATCCCTCCCAGCATCAGAGTCTTTTCTTACACTGTTTCAAATTTATGTTTTCATATTCTTCGGACAAATATCCAGAAGTGGACTTGCTGGGTCGTATGGTAGATCTAGCCTTAATTTTTTAAGGAATTCCCATGCTGTTCTCCAGAGTGGCTGCACCAATTTTCACTTGACTAACAGTGTAGAAAGTTCTTTTCTCCACATCCTGGTTATTTCCTGTGGTTTTGATCACAGCCTTTCTGACTGGGCATGAGGTAATACTGTGCTCTTCATTGTTCTCCCCTAACAACTACTGATACTCAACGTCTTTAATGTGCCTGTTGGCCTTCTCAATGTCTTTTTTTGAAAAATGTCTATTTAGAGCCTCCGCCTAGTTTTTTTATCACAATATTTTCTTTGATGTTGAGTTGTATGCTAATAATATATTAGCGGTTAACCTCTTGTCAGATGTATGAGTGGGTTTCCTCATTCCTGCTCTTAAAGGGATAGCTTTCAGTTTTCCACCAGTGTAATGTTACCTGTGGGATTGTCATATATGACCTTTATTATGTTGAGGTATTACCGGGGTCCAGCCCTGGTTGGATCCAGGGTATCCTCAGACGGATGGCATTGGCGTCTGGCATCTGGAAAGAGATTAATTAGAGATCTAGAGGGAGATAAGGAAGGAATGTTACAGAAAGAAAACAGAGGAGAGAAAGAGGCTGATATTCCTTGGTTTACACAGAAGGCCAGTAAAGCTCCAGCCAAGGAACTTGCTCTGTTCACGTAGGCCACAGGCACCCTCTCGGTCTCCCGAAGGAGAGAAGATGCAAAGCACCTTCCTGGTCAGGTCTTAGAAGCCCAGGCAAAAAAGTGAATGCAGAGAGCCTCTGTGCTCCAAGGGATCAGCCTGAAAAAGAGAGGGAGAAAGACAATTGACATGGGGAGACCAAGCATCATTGAGCGAGGCCCAAACTTTATTTTCCAGGAGGGCTTATATACCTTGAGTTGTACATAGAAATACAGAGGTGTTTTTGCCTGGAGAATCCCAGGGACGGGGGAGCCTGGTGGGCTGCCATCTATGGGGTCGCACAGAGTTGGACACGACTGAAGCGACTTAGCAGCAGTAGCAGCAGGTGATTTACATCATCTTCTGGCCAGAAGGCCTGCTAACATTTTTATGACCCTTTCTGATAATGATTAGTCAACCAGAAAACTTATTTTCTCCAAAGGTGATTATTCTAAAGTCAGGCACCACTCTCAGAAAGCACTAGAAAAGGTTACATTCCCATAGGTTAAGGGTGAAGTGGGCTATAACATGGGAAGAATTTCTGATGTGGTTAAATCAAAGGTTACAGCTTATTTTTCCACATACCAACTATACTAATTAATGTATGTTCTCAAAAACATAATGGGTAAGGGATATGGAAACTTAGCAGCAAATATTGGCTCAACAATGAAACCCTCCACCAGTACTATTCTACTAATTTCTTAACTCCCCGTAAGACTCTGTATTTTTAGAATATTATAGGCTTCCGGTGCCTCTCACGGTTGGGAGGCCATAAACAATCACATGTGTAACTGCAGGAGCCTGAACAAACCTGTCAGGTTACTTAGAAAATCATCAGAGGGGTTTGGATAGGAACACTCTTATTATGCCCAGGAGAATTATCAACTAAAGCTCTCAGTTGTTTTCTTCAGAGAAGGGTGGTCGGGGATAGTCCCCGTTAATGTTAGGAGGCATAAAATAATAACACAGACAGTTTCTAGTTTCGAGGTAGATGCTCGGGCAGAGGACCCCTTGAGACCTGATCTGCCTTGCCCTGTCAGGCTCTTCCGCATGACCTTGTTATGGGTGGGGTTGGGGAGTCCCTCGAGTCCTGATCCTGTCTTGCCCACCAGGCTCTTCCGCATGACCTTGTCATGGGTGGGATCTCCTGTGCTGGCTCCCGGCAAGGTACCCTCCTTCTGTACCCGTTTTTTGAGAGTTTTTTTTTTTAAATAATAAATGCATGTCCTGTCCTGTCAGATGCTTTTTCTGCATCTGTTGAGGTTATCATATGATTTTTATCCTTCATTTTGTTGATATGGTATATCAGGTTTGGTATCAGGGTAATGTTGGCCTGGTAAAATTAATTTGGAAGCATTCCCTCCTTTTCAGTATTTTGAAAGAGTTTGAGAAGGGTAAGTATTGAGTCTTCTTTGAATGTTTGATAGAATTTACCTGTGAAGCTACTGGTCCTAGACTTTTGTTTTGGGAGATGTTTATATTACTATTTCAGTCTCCTTCTAGTCATCAATCTATTCGGATTTTTTCTTTAAAGTTAAGTTTAATCAGTTAATCTATTTTGGCTGCACCGGGTCTTCATGCGGGCTTTCTCCAGTGCTGGTGAGGGGCGTTCCCCTCTAGTTGCTGTGCTCGGGCTTCTCACTGTGGTGGGTAACCTTGTTGTGGAGCATGGGCTCCAGGTACAGAGACTTCAGCATTTGCAGCATGTGGGCTCAGGAGTTTTGGCACGTGGGGTTAGTTGCTCTGTGGTATTGCCAAGTGGATTCTTAACCACTGGGCTACTGGGGAAGTCCTGTTCAAATTTTCCATTTCTTTACATTTCAGTCTCTGAAAGCAGTATGATCCTGAGGACATATCTCTTTCTTCTGGGTTGTCCAGTTTTTTGGTGTGTAGTTCTTCATAGTATTCTCTTGTAATTCTTTGTATTTCTGTGGCATCCACCATGATTTTTTTGTCTTTTATTTCTGACTTTGTTTATCTGAGCCCTCTTTTTTCTTAGTCTAGCTGAAGGTATGTCAATTTGGTTTTTCTTTTCAGAGAACCAGCTCTTAGTTTCATCAATCTTTTCTGTAGTCTGTTTAGTCTCTATTTCTGCTGATTTTTAATTATTTCTTCCTTTATACCAAGTTCCAGCTTTGCTTGGTCTTCTTTTTCTGGTTCCTTTAGTTTTAACATTAAAGGCTAGGGCTTCCCAAGTGGCTCAGACAGTAAAGAATCACCTTCAGTATAGGAGGCCCAGGTTGGCTGGGAAGATCCCCTGGAGAAGGGAATGGCAACCCACTCCAATATTCTTGCCTGGGGAATTCCATGGACAGAAGAGCCTGGCGGGCTACAGTCCTTGGCATCACAAAGAATCAGAGCGACTTAACACTTTCACTTTTTTCACTTAGGTTTAAGGTTAGATTGTTTGAGATTCTTCTTGTTTCTTGAAGTGTGCTTGTATTGCTGTAAACTTTCCTTTTAATACCACTTTTGCTGAACCCTATAGATTTTGGTTTGCATACTTTCATTTCTCTTCAGGTGTTTCTTGATTTCTCCTTTAATTTCTCTGTTGACTTGCTACTGAACTGAGCTTGATTGTGCTCAGTAAGGCCAAGCTACTGACCCTCAGTTGTAGTGAAGGGAAGTGCAGCCTTTATTGCAGGCACCAAGCAAGGAATCCAGGCAGCTAATGCCTCCAAGCCTTGAACTCCCCAAAGGCTTTCAGGGAAAGGTTTTTAAAGAAGAGTGAGGGAGAGGGTTGCTATGTGTGTGAACAACTCATGGACGTTCTTCTGATTTGTTGATAGTGAGGTAATTAGGAGTCAACATTGTCAACCTTCGGGTTCCAACTAGTCTGGGGTCCATGTGCTTTGGGGCAGCATACAGTTAACTTCTTCCACCTGGTGGGAGTTTTGGTATCTGCAAAACAGCTCAAAGGACATGGCTCAGAATATTATCTATAGCCCTTGAGGAGGAACTAAATGCCCTTTGACTTTGTTTCATGGCTAAACAATTATTATTTTGTCTTGCTTGACCATTTCCCTTTGTTTCTGCACTTTTTCACTTCTCTGATTAAATTTATTCTTTGGAACGCAGGGAAGGTATAGGAGGTCAAAGTTTTTCTACAACAAGAGCCAAGTGGAGAGCATGGTTGTGGTGGCAGAGGGCTTCTGTCCTGGGAAGACCTCATAGGGTCCTGCATGGTTACAGACCCAATAGCTGTCCACTAGCATCCTGTTTAGTCTCCATAAATTTGTGATTTTTCCAGCTTCCTTCTTGTAGTTAATCTCTAGCTTCATATCATTGTGTTTGGAAAAGATGCTTGAGGATATGATTTCAATCTTCTTAAATTTATGGAGATTTGTTCTGGGTCCCAACATATAATTTATTCTTGAGAAAGTTCCAAGAGCATCTGGGAAGAATGTGTATTCTGCTGCATTTGGATGGAATGTTCTGTGTGAATCTATTAAATCCATCTAATCTAATGTTTCAGTTAAGCCTGGTGTTCTTTGTTGGTTTTATATCTGGTGAATCTATTAATTCGTGTAAGTTGAATGTTAAGTTTGCTTAACACAGTAGTGTTGTTGTATGTAGGTCTGTTGATGGTTACTTTATATATTTTGATGCTCCTGTATTAGGTGCATATATGTTAATAAGTGTTATATCTTCTTTTTAAGGAATGAGTGTTATCACTTCTTGATGACTTGTCCCTTTTAATGTGACATAATATCCATCTTTGTCCTTTGTTATCTTGTTTGGCTTGAAGTCTATTTTGTCTGTGTAAGCATAGCCACCCTACTTTCTTTTGGTTTCCATTTACTCAGAGGATCATCTTCCACCTGTTCACTTTGAGCCTGTTCTTATTTATGGAGCTGAGATGAGTCTCCTGGAGACAGCATATGGTTGGGTCTCATTTTATGTTCCATCCAGACGCCCTGTGTCTTTTGATTTGTCAGTTCAGTCTGTTTACGTTTAGAGTGATTATTAACGCGTGAGGACACAGTGCTGGAGTTTTATCTTCTGTGTTTTGGTTGCTCTGTATCTCCACTGTGTCTTTTCCCATGTGTTGCTGTCTGCCGTTTTAGCTAGGTGATTTCCTGTGAGGTTTTCTCAGTTTCCTCCTTTTTGTGTTTTATGTACCTCTTCTAGATGTATGTTTCGTGTTACTATAAGTTTTGTGTAAAATATAGCAGATAATATAGTCCTTTTACCACTGATATTTGGCATCTTAACTTCATTTGCTTATATGGGTTCTATCCTTTCCCTCTTTCCCATTTATCCTGTATTATGTTGTGAGCTTGTGACCAAATTAGTTATCTTTACTGCATTTAAAAAAGTTTTATTCTATAATTGTTTAACAATCTATTCTTATACAGTTTCACTTTTCTTTCTTTTTTTCTTTTTTCTGACTGTGCATTGCATAGCATGTGGGATCTTAGTTCCCTAACCAACCAGGGATCAAATCTGATCCCTCTACATTGGGAGCTCTGAGTCTTAACCACTGGACCGCCAGGGAAGTCCCAGAGTTTCTCTCCTCTGATTCTGTCTGCTTACTCTCTACCTTACTCAAAGTTTTGTGTACTTCTGCCTTTTTGATTCAGATAGAAAAGCTTCTTTCAACTTTTCTTGTAAGGCAGATCTAGTGGTGATGAGCTCTCACAGTTTGTCTCGGAAGATTTTATTTCTCTTTTGTATCTGAAGGATAACTTTGCTGGACAGAGTATCCTTGGCCAAGAGTTTGTTTTCATCTTTTAATCTTTGACTCTGATATTCTACTCTCTTCTTGCCTGTAGTTTCTGATGAGAAATCTGCTGATAGCCTAATGGGGATTCCTTTGCAGGTTACTGCCTTTTTTAGAATGCTGGCTGCTTTTTAAATTCTTTCTTTGTCATTTTTGACAGCTCTAATGGGCTGTGATAAGGTGTTTTTGTGCCGAGGTCATTACTGCAGCTTTATGGACTCACGTGCCCAGTTCCTCCCTGGGTTTGGGGCATTCTCAGCTCTTGTTTCCTTAACTAACTGCTCTCTTCCCTCCTCCCTCTCTCATCTTTCTGGGACACACGGCACCCTTATGGGCCTTTCCTGGTGGGGTTAGATAGTTCTTCTGGAGTTGTTTAATTCTTTAAAAATCAGTTTTCTCTCCTCTTCTACTTGAATCATTTCCAGATTTTTATCTTTGGGCTCAGTACTCTCTCTTCCATGTGGTCTGCTCTATTTCCAGCACTTCCTGTCTCATTGTACTTATTGAATTTCTTACTCCACAATTTCTGTTTGGTTCTTTTTTAGAGTTTCAGTCTCTTTGGCAAAGTATTACTTCTATTCATTAATTTTATTCCTAAGCTCATTGAACTGTCTTTCTGAGTTTTCTTATAGCTCATTAATTTTCTTCTTGAGAGCTATTTTGAATTCTCTATCAGTTAGATCAGATACATCCACATCTGCCATTTCCTCTTTGGCCCAGCCAATTCATTCTTACTGGAGCTATTAGTAACTGCCCTTTTCTCCTCCCCAGTAGCATATTGGACACCTTCTGACCTGGGGCGGGGGTGGGGGCTCATCTTTCTGGTGTCATATCTTTTTTCTTTTCATACTGGTCATGGGGTTCTCCAGGCAGGAATACTGAAGCTGGTTGTCATTTCCTCCAGTGGACCATGTTTTGTCAGAACTCTTCACTGTGACCTGTCTGTCTTGGGTGGCCCTGCATGGCATGGCTCATAGATTCATTGAGTTGTGTAAGCCTTTTCATCACAACAAGGCTGTGCTTCCTGAAAGGTGATTCAAGGTGGCTTGGAACTCAACATTAGAAAACCAAGATGATAACATCCAGTCCCCATCACTTCATGGCAAATAGAAGGGGAAAAAGTGGAACCAGTGACAGATTTTATTTTTTTGGGCTCCAAAGTCACTGCAGATGGTGACTGCAGCCATAAAATTTAAAGATGCTTGCTCCCTGGAAGGAAAGCAGTGACCAACCTAGACAGCTACTAAAATGCAGAGACATCACTTTGCCAACAAAGGCCCACATAGTCAGAGCTATGGTTTTTCTAGTAGTCATGTATCGGTGTGAGAGTTGGACCATAAAGAAAGTTGATCACTGAAGAATTGATGTTTTGAATTGTGTTGGGGAACACTCTTGAGAGTCTTCCAGTCAATCCTAAAGGAAATCAATCCTGAATATTCACTGGAAGGACCCATGCTGAAGCTGAAGATCCAACTCTTTGGCCACCTGATGCAAAGAGCTGACTCACTGGAAAAGACCCTGATTCTGAGAAAGGAGAAGGGGGCCACCGAGAATGAGATGATTAGATAGCATTGCTGACTCAGTGGACAGCCTCTCGGAGATAGTGAAGGACAGAGGAACCTGGTGTGCTGCAGTCTACAGGGTCGCAGCGAGCCAGACATGACTAAGGGATTGAACAGCAACAACAACAGCAAATCAGATTACTAAATTCTAAATTACAAAAACAAGACCAGGAACTGACTGTGGCTCAGATCATGAACTCCTTATTACCAAATTCAGACGCAGATTGAAGAAAGTAGAGAAAACTGCTAGACCATTCAGGTATGACCTAAATCAAATCCCTTATGATTATACAGTGGAAGTAAGGAATAGATTTAAGGGCCTAGATCTGATAGACAGAGTGCCTGATGAACTATGGAATGAGGTTCGTGACATTGTACAGGAGACAGGGACCAAGACCATCCCATGGAAAAGAAATGCAAAAAAGCAAAATGGCTGTCTGGGGAGGCCTTCCAAATAGCTGTGAAAAGAAGAGAAGCGAAAAGCAAAGGAGCAAAGGAAAGATGTAAGCATCTGAATGCAGAGTTCCAAAGAACAGCAAGAAGAGATAAGAAAGCCTTCGTCAGCAATCAATGCAAAGAAATAGAGGAAAAGAACAGAATGGAAAAGACTAGAGATCTATTCAAGAAAATTAGAGATACCAAGGGAACATTTCATGCAAAGATGGGCTCGATAAAGGACAGAAATGGTATGGACCTAACAGAAGCAGAAGATATTAAGAAGAGGTGGCAAGAATACACAGAAGAACTGTACAAAAAAGATCTTCACGACCCAGATAATCACGATGGTGTGATCACTCACCTAGAGCCAGACATCCTGGAATGTGAAGTCAAGTGGGCCTTAGAAAGCATCACTACGAAGAAAGCCAGTGGAGGTGACGGAATTCCAGTTGAGCTGTTTCAAATCCTGAAAGATGATGCTGTGAAAGTGCTTCACTCAATATGCCAGCAAATTTGGAAAACTCAGCAGTGGCCACAAGACTAGAAAAGGTCAGTTTTCATTCCAATCCCAAAGAAAGGCAATGCCAAAGAATGCTCAAAGTACCACACAATTACACTCATCTCACATGCTAGTAAAGTAATGCTCAAAATTCTTGAAGCTAGGCTTCAGCAATACGTGAAGCATGAACTCCCTGATGTTCAAGCTGGTTTTAGAAAAGGCAGAGGAACCTGGGATCAAATTGCCAATATCCTCTGGATCATGGAAAAAGCAAGAAAGTTCCAGAAAAACATCTATTTCTGCTTTATTGACTATGCCAAAGCCTTTGACTGTGTGGATCACACTAAACTGTGGAAAATTCTGAAAGAGATGGGAATACCAGACCACCTGACCTGCCTCTTGAGAAATCTGTATGCAGGTCAGGAAGCAACAGTTAGAACTGGACATGGAACAACAGACTGGTTCCAAACAGGGAAAGGAGTACGTCAAGGCTGTATATTGTCACCCTGCTTATTTAACTTCTATGCAGAGTACATCATGAGAAACGCTGGGCTGGAAGAAACACAAGCTGGGATCAAGATTGCCGGGAGAAATATCAATAGCCTCAGATATGCAGATGACACCACCCTTATGGCAGAAAGTGAGGAGGAACTAAAAAGCCTCTTGATGAAAGTGAAAGAGGAGAGCAAAAAAGTTGGCTTAAAGCTCAACATTCAGAAAATGAAGATCATGGCATCCGGTCCCATCACTTCATGGGAAATAGATGGGGAAACAGTGGAAACAGTGTCAGACTTTATTTTTTTGGGCTCCAAAATCACTGCAGATGGTGACTGCAGCCATGAAATTAAAAGACGCTTACTCCTTGGAAGAAAAGTTATGACCAACCCAGATAGCATATTCAAAAGCAGAGACATTACTTTGCCGACTAAGGTCCGTCTAGTCAAGGCTATGGTTTTTCCTGTGGCCCTGTATGGAAGTGAGAGTTGGACTGTGAGGAAGGCACCGAAGAATTGATGCTGTTGAACTGTGGTGTTGGAGAAGACTCTTGAGAGTCCCTTGGACTGCAGAGAGATCCAACCAGTCCATTCTGAAGGAGATCAGCCCTGGGATTTCTTTGGAAGGAATGATGCTAAAGCTGAAACTCCAGTACTTTGGCCACCTCATGCAAAGAGTTGACTCAGTGGAAAAGACCCTGATGCTGGGAGGGATTGGGGGCAGGAGGAGAAGGGGACGACAGAGGATGAGATGGCTGGATGGCATCACGGACTCGATGGACGTGAATCTGAGTGAACTCCGGGAGATGGTGATGGACAGGGAGGCCTGGAGTGCTGCGATTCACGGGGTCGCAAAGAGTTGGACACGACTGAGCGACTGAACTGAACTGAAATTCTTTAAGTTTGATTTCTGAAGAAGTGTCATTTTTGTCTCTGTGATACCATGCTATCATGGTTTCTTTGGTGTGTGTGTGTGAAACTGGATGAATTTCTCTTCTGCTGGTACATTTGAAGTAGTAAACACCTTTCTCATTTCAGTAATGCTTTTTTTACTTTGATTCTGAGCTCAGTAGATTGATGACTAGATGCCTTTTTCCTGGCTTTTCAGTAGGTGGTGCTGTAACTCAAGTTTTTGGGGTCTCTTCCCTGAGTGGCCTCTGGCTGCATTTGAGCCTCGGCATTTCTACCCCCACAGCTCTGCTAGAGGCTTCTCCACTGTCTGTTGTTGGTCTGTGTGTCTCTGGGGTAATGGATCCCTGCTGTCAGTGGCGTGGCTGCTGAGGGGGCACTGGGATGAAGTACGACCCCACCCCCATAGTGGGGGTTGCCGGGGTCAGGTCACTGTGCCCTAGTATGGAGAGTTGGAGCGGGAATGAGCTGGGGTGACTGGCGTCTCCCTGGGTCTGGGGTTGTCCAGTTGGTCTGTGGGTGCCATTGCCTCAGGCAGGGGATGAGGCAGCTGGAGTGGCTGGGGTTGTCAGCCTCCTCCCTGTGGCTGTGGGCACCTCCGTGCTGGAAGTTGGGGTCCTGGGCACCACACCCCTGCTGCTGTGGTTCTCTGCCTGGGGCTTCAGCATCAGCTGCTGTGGTCCCCAGTGGGGAGGGGGTGTGAAGGACAGAAGAGCCTGATGTGCTGCCGTCCATGGGGTCGCAGAGCTGGACATGACTGAGTGGCTAACCAGCAACAGCAGCAAATCAGTTACGTCACTGACTTACGTGACTTTAAGTTCAGTTTCTGGAGAACTGTCATCTTGTGTCTGTGATGCCATGTTACCATGGGTTTTGGTGACCTGACCTCACGGAGCATCCCCGGTTGGGGATTGCAGGCCCCACCTCCGCTGCTCTGCTAATCCTGCCTCCTCGGTATGTTCCAGTGCACCCACTTTCAGACACACAGGTGTGGGGGTCTCTCTGGGGTCCTGGTGTGGTGGGCAGAGGGACCTTTGCTGAGTCATGGATGTTTTACTGCTTGTAGATTGAAGCAGGGAGATGAAGAGGGCATCTTATGCCCCCTGATGCTGACCTTGAATCAAAGTTGGCATTTTTAATGGAAGAGAAAGGATATAGAATTCAGTCAATCCACTAATGAGAAAAAATATTACTCATTCATAAATTCATCAAATCTGATATCATTAAAATAATGAACAAAAAGGAAAAGTACGGTTTTAAAGAGAGGGAAGGCCTTTTGCACCATAATGCCAATGACAGAAATGATAAAAATCACTAGTTTCTGACACACAGAATGAACCATAAGAACGAACTTATGGTTGCTGGGGCAGGAAGAATGGTTGGAAGGGATATTTAGGGAGTTTGGGATGGGCATGTACATGCTGCTATATTCAAAATGGTCCAACAAGGACCGACTGTGTAGCACAGGGAACTCTGCTCAATGTTATGTGGATGGTAGGGGAATTTGTGGGAGAATGGAGACATGTATATCTATGGCTGAGTTTTTTGCTGTCCACCTGAAACTATCATAATGTTGTTTATCAGTTATACTCCAATATAGAGTAAAAAGTTAAACAAAACACAAAAAACAAAAAAATCACACTTCTATTGTAAGAATTTAAATTAGTATTTCAAAAATCCAAATGAAAATTATACGCTTTTCAAAGTTATAAAAGGTATTTAATGAGTATATGAAAATTGAAAATTTGAGTCAAATTTTAAAAACATATATCTCAGTGGATATCCTAGAAAATGACTTGAACTGTTAGAAAGTAAAGTTTATATTTAGTGAATTTATAAAACTCTTTAATGAGCATACAAAAGTATAAATTTGCAAAATACATAGAAGACAGTTTTTTTCTCTATGATAAAAATTACAGTAACTAATGCAGAAGATAAATTGTAAAAACTGACTACATTTTCTTTTTTGTTTTCTCAGCATGCTAACTAATTTAATAAGAGGAAAAGAAAGCAAAAATTTTTGTTGAGGTGGTGGTGCATAAGACAACCTAGAAAGGAGAGAGGCATGTTTTGGGAATGTGGCTGGAAGAATTTACTTCCGTGGTTTTGGTGATGAAAAACTATTTCTTCCTATTCTTTTAAAAGGTGTGAGAGACTTGGTTCTGTTTCTCCTGGAAGGAACTAAAAGAACAGGAAAAAAAAAAAGTGAAAGTGTTAGTCCTGCCCAACTCTCTTCGACCCCATGGAATGTAGCCTCCCAGGCTCCTCTGTCCATGGAATTCTCCAGGCCAGAATACTGGAGTGGGTTGCCATTCCCTCCTCCAGGGGATCTTCCCCACCCAGGGATCGAACACAGGTCTCCTGCACTGCAGGCAGATTCCTTACTGTGTGAGCCACCAGGAAGCCCCAAACGAACAGAACTATAAGTGAGCTGTGGAAGTCCTGTGAGCAGGTAGGAGGCAGGGTCTTTAGAAAGACGATGGTGTGCCGTGTCATGGGTGATGAGGTCCACTGGGTTTGCATTGGTACTGTCCACTTGGCTCTGGATAGAACAGAAAGACACAGGATCTTCCCCTGTGTGGACATGGATGTGCCTGGTTCGTGGGCCTTCAGACTCAGACTGAGACTTGTACTAGCAGCATTCCCCACCTCCAGTTCTCAGGTCTTTGGGTTTGAACTGCTGCTGCTGCTAAGTCGCTTCAGTCGTGTCTGACTCTGTGTGACCCCACAGATGGCAGCCCACCAGGCTCCGCTGTCCTTGGGATTCTCCAGGCAAGAACATTGGAGTGGGTTGCCATTTCCTTCTCCTAGAACCGCACAATTCACTGTCCTGGGCCTCCCGCTTGCAGAGAGCAGGCAGGACTTCTCAGCCTTCATGACTGCATGACCCAAACTCTCATGGTAAACTTTCTGCCTGTCTCTACGCAGATAGACACTTGCACGCACACACACAACCCTACTTGATTCTGTTGCTCTGGAGATCACTGAGTGACACAGCTGCCAAACCATAGTGGTATCAGTAGAAGGTAGAATGGGGCTCACTAGGGGCTGGAGGAGTGGGAGGTGGGGGCCTGGATGGCACAGGATGAAGGTAGCTTTGGAGAGGGCTGCACAACAATGCGATGAACTTCACAGTCCTGATTTGTTTGCTTAAACTTGGTTCAGATGGTAAATTTTGTGATATATGCTTTATAATAGTTAAAAGAAGAAACCAAACCCTTGAGGGAGATATCTGGTGCTCAGAAATCCCACTTTCTAAATCACGTTTAAAGGGAAGAAAAGTAAGCTTGGGCGGGCTCCTGGAGGAGGGAAAGTCAGCTCAGAAAGGCTGAGAGATGGCAGGAATTTCTCAGGAGGGAGGAAGTGCTGAGTCATCCCTTGTGTGAGTCTGCAGAAGATCAGCCAAGCTGGTGATTTTTAGAGAGTATTTGATATTTTTCTAAAAGGTAAATAAGGTCAACCTGGGGCTCAGAGGGGAAGGAAAAGTCATTTTCCTTAAGTGACCAGGAGAACTAAAAGCCAAGTTGCTTATCTTTTGGAAAGAGCATGATCATGAGGGCCACTCTGGGTTGGGGAGCCAATGGCTCTTGTCCTCTCTTGCTGGTCCCCTAAGGCCCACGTGTCTCCCGGCTCCTCTGCTGTCCCTGCAGCAACAGCGCACTGTATCCAGGCACCAAACCTGCTGCCCACTCCTCTCCTGGTACATTTTTGTCTCTTAACTTCCACCAGTAACGTGAGCACCAAATCAACTCTCTCCTTCCACCTTGGACCAGGGCAGAACCTCACCCCTGAATCAGACCCCCCACGCTACCCCATGCAGGGGACACCTCCACTCTGCCTGAAGGTCTTACGGGGTCTGCAACCTGGATATGCTTCGGATTCTCTCCAGGTCAGACTCTTCCCCTCACAAAGGGGAGTGAAGGCAGAGAACCTGGAAGCAACCTTTGCATGAGGAATGCCCCTTTCTGCATTTTGTGTAGAGAATTTGAGTGGGTTTTTGTACTTCTCTTTCTGGCTGAACTAGCGGCTAGTTAGGAAGAAGACCAAAGTCTATTCCAAGATAAAAGATCAAAACTCCAAGATCTTTGTAAGATGATATAAAAATAAAAAGACACAGAGTTTACCAGAAATGACAATAAATATTTTTCCTTTTTTTAAATCATGAAATTCCTTGATTCTTCACTTCAGAAGTTAAAAGAACAACTGTGATTGGTAATTTATGTACCCTTAAATAACACAGAGTATTTATTTTCAACTTTGATGAAGTCCGCCAATAATAACAAAAAATGAAATTGGTAGAAAATATCAGTGGACTCTTAGATCTATAAGTACTAATTAGTTTCTAGGCACTCTCTGACTCAGCACACTTATTTTTTTTGGGGGGGGAGGTGAATAAATTTTATTCTATAATTTTCAAAACCTCTTTACTTAAGCAGCATACAATAATGATAGAACTAGAAGGCTTTCTAAAGGGCATCAAGTCCAAGGTGACACATGAGTTTCAAATGAGTGAGAAATGATACTTCCAGTGTCATTTAGTACTCTCTTTTAAAGACAAATATTTTGTAACACACCCTTGACTCTCCTAAGATGAAAGTCACAGATAATAAAGCCTACCTATATACATATGTGATTCTTGCAGGTGATTTAAAAAAGTAGTGTATGTCTTAACTGAAATATAAAAGAGAAAGCAATTCATAATGAAATAATATGTGAATTCTCAATGGTCAACCAAGACTTTATTAAAACACAGAATGAGGTAGATACTCAGATGCTTAGCATAAATTTGCATTTAAGGGAAGGAAAATGATCAGAAAGCATTGGTACTAAAAGTAGAAGAAATATATGAGAGGAGATGAAGATAGAAGCTAAAATAAAGCTAATATTAAGGTAAGGAATACCAGATAAGACTTGTTTGTATATGATAAAACATATGGAAATAACATTAATTAAAATAGGAAAAATGTGAAAGGAAAAATTAGACGCAAATGGAGTGGATAAAAGAATGCTCTTTTGGTAAATGATCTGGGTCTTATTTAACAGTGTACGATCAGATAATTCCCTAGGTCATTTCACAGGACTAGTAATGATGAAGCAGCAGATACATCTGTCTTATAATTTCACCTCGTGTCAGAGCCTCCATTCAGACTCCAGGTTTTTAGATTTTAGGTATCATATTCTGTTGCCAGTGACAGGAAATAGAGGGTGGGTGGGACAAAAAGAACAGTAATAAAGGGGGTTTGAGGAGAAGACGGGGTGAATACCTGAGAACAGTGTCAGAATGAGATTGAAATCTAACAGGAAGCCTGCATATGAATCATTTTAATGTGTTAGTTTTACACAATGGATTTCTTATTATTGTACTATAATGCTTGTATATACACATATAATAATAATGCAAAACCGTTTCCAGAAAACCCTTATGGATGAGATTTAGTGCATTCATAAAACTGCTACCATAAGCACCTTTGGTTCTGAGTTTGCTAGAAGCATCTCAGTGCTCTTGTCCTGGGTCTGTGGGTCCTGTGCTGAGCTGTGGCCACCGTCATGCTGCACTGCAGACCGACAGCAAGTTGCCGTCACACTCGTGATGGGGTTTCCTGAAATGATGAACAACTTCCCCATCAGATCATCTTTCACTGGGTGTTAAGGCGGTTGCACTCCTGGAGAATTCAGTATGTAATGAAATTGCACAGAAACTCTGGGTTTATGTGTCCGGCACTCACGTGAACAAGGGCTTGTCCCCTGTATGAGTGTGTGTGGTGGTCTCACAGGACACAGGTCAGGGGCAGGTCTTCCCCTTGTAGGATACCTGCCATCTAGGTGCCTGCCCACTGGAGGGGATTTGCGTAGTGTCTGCTCATTCATCCCGGAGAAGGCAATGGCACCCCACTCCAGTACTCTTACCTGGAAAATCCCATGGATGGAGGAGCCTGGTAGGCTGCAGTCCATGGGGTCACTAGGAGTCGGACATGACTGAGCGACTTCACTTTCACTTTTCATTTTCATGCACTGGAGAAGGAAATGGCAACCCACTCCAGTGTTCTTGCCTGGAGCATCCCAGGGATGGGGGAGCCTGGTGGGCTGCCATCTATGGGGTTGCACAGAGTCGGACTGAAGCGACTTAGCAGCAGCAGCAGCAGCAGCAGCAGCAGCAGCTCATTTATCCATTCATCAGGCCTTTTTATTTCTAAAATAAATACAAATTCCTGCTAATGTGATGTGCTGGGGCTTTCCTGACCCTGGAGAGACTGCAGGGGCAGGGATCCCTTCTCCCCTACAAATGAATCCCTGGAGACGGTGAAGGCTCTGCCCATGAGCATGCCTTTCACACTCAACACAGGAAATCTGGGCCATACCCCAGCCTCTGCTCCATGCTTCCACCCTCTGGCCACTGTCCCCTGCCCTTGTCACCCAAGGCCAGGAACAGACAATCACGGGGAGCCGAGCCTGTGGTCAGAGCCCAAGGGCATTAGCCAGACTGACTGGTCCTAAGCCTGCTCACCCATTCCTTCCAGGGAAACCACAGTACACACTGTTGTCCACGATTCCCCTGGCTTCCTCTGCTCCCTGCCCAGCTCTGGTGTTTCCTCAGGAGGCCCTGCCAGGTGTGGCATATCCCTCCTCTTGAGAATGGGGTTAACCAGACTCTGGTGGCTTCACTGTGCCTGAGTAACAGTGACGCCCATGTTTAAAAACACCGTTCACTCTGCCAACCCAAAGAACCCCTTCCCACACGTTCAGTACTCCCTGGAGGGCTCCTAGGCACTTGGGGCTCAGTCCCTTCAGTCGTGTCTGACTCTTTGTGACCCCGTGGACTGTAGCCCGCCAGGCTCCTCTGTCCACGGGATTCTCTAGGCAAGAATCCTGGAGTGGGTTGCCACTTCCTCCTCCCGGGGATCTTCCTGACCCAGGGATTGAACCTGCGTCTCCTGCACTGCAGGCGGGTTCCTTATCGATGAGCCATCAGGGACGTGCCACGAGGCACTTGGGGATCAGGACAGTCACCGCGTGACAGTCTCCCTGGGTAGGAGGGTCTCCCTGGCTTGGGGGGTGGGTGGCAACTTTCTGTCTGTCTCACACACACATGTGTGCACCCCCACACAAGTGCTTTCTCTGCATCTTTTTTTTCCTTGATGAAGCCATGGTGTGGAAACAGCCTGGCATTTCCCAGAGGGGGAATATCTGAGGGGGATGCCCTGCAGACCCAGAGTCACAGAGGACCCAGTCACAGGTCACTGCTGCCAGCAGGGTTCTGTGTCCACTGCAGGGCCCCCAAGCTCCACTCAGTGCATGAGCAAGCATCTGGTCCTCCTTGGGAGTTCGTTTCATGAACTCTTCTTTATGTATCTCCAGCCAGATTGGGTTTGGCCCCACCTATCTCATGTCCCTGGCTTCTTCCTGTCAGTTTAGAGAAAACACTGATTCGCTTCCTGGTCTGTGCAGGCTCCCGGTTTACACTCTCAAGGAGCAGACTCTGGATGGACTGAAGGCCTTCACTTGTATTAATGCTCCCATTATACTCAGTGACGTGAGCAGGACGCTCAAGAATCAGGTGGGACTTTAGGACCAAGAGCCAAGGGCAGGAGAGAGCTGATCGGCTTCTGTGATGCCTGGGCCTTGGCCCCTCCCTGTCTGCTTAGATTAATAGGTTAATTAGGAGGATTTAAAAGTCCAGACAGAGCAGAGCGAGGGTGGTTTAATTAGCAAATCAGCCATTAATATTCAATTTACTTCTAATTTGTTTTTCTAACTGAATGGCCTCTCCCATTCTGCCCCTACTTTTCCATCCCTGCAGCCGTGACCCTGGCTCAGGCCTCAGGCATCCCATCTGGACCTCTCAGCTTCCTCCCAATGCCCGGGCCGTCCAGGCCTCCAGGCACCGCCCGCCCGCCCCCCCCCCCACCGCCTCACCTCTGCTAATTCACAGCCTGTGCCTAAACTCCCACATCTGATCCCAGCTGCTCCTGAGCTTGGTTATGGTCACGCAGGTGAGGTCCCAGCAGGAAACTACTGCTGCTCAAATGGGCCAGAGGGAGAGAAGGCTGCTGGCATCACAAACTAGTTTTCCTGACATGTTTGTTGCTCACTCTCTTTTATGTCCATAGACTTGTCATTCACGCAAGTGCCCAAGGCTCCCACCAGGGAGATGAAGACAGTAGAGTCCAGGAGCCAAGGCAGGCACTCTGCTGGTTTGAAGGGGCTGACAGGCAGGTGCTCCCAGAGGCTGCCCGGCAGCTCATTGTGTGGCTTCTGCAGCCTCTTGTCCCAGACCACCTTGCTGCCTTCCTTCCACTTGGGGAGGAGAGGTGACAGCCCTGTCCCCATGGACAGTGTTTTCAGGACCCTGGACAGTGCCTGGAACAGCATGCAAGTGCAGTGCAGGCTGTGATGTGACCTAAGTACCATCTGCTGCTCCTTTTGCCAATGAGGCACGGTCATTAGTATGTAAGGTCTTGGGGAATATTCCGTGTGCTCTGTTCAGCTTGGTCTGCCATTACAGAGTACACAGACTGCGACTTAAAGAGGTGTTTATACTGTCACAGCCCTGGGCTCCAGACATCCATCTCCTCTTTCCGTCTCCTTCCTGTGTCCTCACATGGCTGTCCTTTTGTGGGTGTCTTGAGTCCTGATCCCTTATAAGAACACCAGTTCTGTTGGGTCAGAGCCCACCCCCATGACCTCATTATATCTTAATCACCTCTTTAAAGGTTCTTCCTCCAAATACAGTCACATTCCAAGGTACTAAGGCTAAGACTCCAACAACCCATGACAGGTGGTAAATGCCAGACCAAACACCAGCTCAGCATCTCCCTTCACATCAAAAGACAAGGGACCCAATGCTCTTCTTTGCGGTCACCTCTTTGAATCTTTTGTGTGGAGTGTGTGAGGGACTGTGTGTCTCTCCTGTGCTGTGGTCAGAGAGCTAAAACATGAAACAGTCTGCGTGGAGGTCTTTATCTCCTCAATCACTTGCAGAATTTAGACCACCATCAAACTTAAGTTGGTCTGACTGTGTTGAAAGAAAACTGAGAAGCATTAATAATTAAATCCCATTTCATTTCGACATATAATGGGGTAGTGACTATTAAGTGGACGAAATGAATTTGGAGGATCCATTTGAAAAATGGCAGTATGTCTCACATAGAAATGTTAGCACTCTGAGTTATCCTTCTCTGTAGGGTTTTAATTAATTAATTCCTTTAGCTTTTAGTCGTGTCTAGTAATCCATGCAGATGGCAAAGACATTCTGGAAGAGTGACGGCTAAACAGGAGGGGGGAAGGGTGGGGGAACATTCCCCAATTATTTAACGTTAGTCTTACTTCTAATAAATACCTGCCTGTTTGTTGAACACCTGCTCAGATGACTTTTTGTGGGAAAGGGATGTGAGGACATCATGGGGGGCCCTGGCCAGGCCGAGGGAGGCTGGGGGCTGATGCTCTGTCCCCTGTGGTCAGTGGTCCATGTAAGGGATGTGGATCGAACATGATAAGATGGGATAAATTTTTATAGTAATTTAGCTAAGATATTCCACTACAGAATCTTCTTCTAAGTAGAAAAACAAGCAAATTGATTTAAACTCATCTTATTTTTTTAAGGAACTTTTGGTTTGAGGAAACCGTGGTATTTCCCCTTCACTGCATCCTACTGGAAGGACGTGTGTGGGCTAGTGGTGAAAAGGCAGAGCCCGGCCAAGTCTAACTTGTTCTCTTCTAGTGAGAACTTGGATGGTCAAGGTAGGTAAAGGGCACGCTGGAGGTGTGTTTCTCCTTCCAGTCAGCTTCAGTTTTGGTTTTCCTTTCCAGTTAAGCCTTTGCAACTGTGAGTGCATGGCTGCCCAGAGGCCTGCCTTCCATCCCAAGCGGGCAGGAACCTGTGTGTTAGCGTCACTGTTCACAGCCTCCTCTGGGCCTCTGTTGTAACTCAGCTAAATGAAGCTTCATTACTAACATGAATTTGTGTAGATAATAAAGCCAACGGTGGACAGCTACTGAGGTGTAATATACTTCAGAATGTTCAGTGTTTCACAAGTGCTAGTTTATTCCAGGCTATATGAGAGAGAGACTGTCGCTGTCCCTACAAACGGGGACATGCTTCCCAGGAGACTCGGTGGACATCTGCCCTGTCCTGGAGCTCCTTCACAGAGCACAGCTTTTGGGGAAAAAAAAAAATCTATGGATAAACTCGTTCTCACCATGATAATTTTATACTATCAGTCAATACTGTAATTTTCTGACTATACAAGTCAGAAATACAAATTTTACAGAAAATTTGGATTAGCACTACCTATTAACCTATGGAGACTTTTGAAGTCTTCTCAGGGTGGACTGCATTTTCCTCACAAATCCAAATCCAAATCTTACAGAAGATTTGGATCAGCACTACCTATTCACAGCCACCTCTGGAGAGTGTCAGTCATGTGTAACTAATCTGATTTTGTTCTTCTGTGTATATGTATACATAAGCACATGTGTGTGTTTATTTTTCTTTTCTTGCAAAATGTATAATGTAAGGGCACAGAACCTTGCAGTTACTGCTTTCCTTTAAGTTTAGCCATCATATAATGTGCCTGTTGACTTAGGTAGAGAAAAATTTTAGAATTGCTTCATAAGTTTCACAAAGCTAGAATTCAAGCCCGAGGTAGCCGCTGGGTTATTACGTGTGAACACTGTTTTGGAGACTTTTGAAGTCTTCTCAGGGTGGACTGCATTTTCCTCACAGGCTCATCCCTGCAAAATGGGGAAGGAGAGCTGGAAGGAGGCTCCCCCGGCGTTGTCCTGCTTTCTGTGACCAAGGAGCACGATGGCCACAAGGCGGGGGTCTGGGGCCTGACCCTGACCTTGCACAGGGACCAGATCACCGCGCTGCTGGGGACCAACGGTGCTGGGAAGACCACCATCATGTGCGCCCCACTCCCCTTTCTCCCGCCTTCCCTCCAGGCCTTAGGTTCTTAGAGATGTGTTTACCTGTGAGATAGGGGCTAGATCCCTTTTTTGTTTGTTTATTTTTGTTTAGTTTCGGTTATTGTTGTTCAGTTGCTAAGTCCTGTCTGACTCATTGTGACCCCAGGGACTGTACCACACCAGGTTTTTACTATCTCCTGGACTTTACTCATATTCGTGTCCACTGAGTCAGAGATGCTATCCAGCCATCTCAGTACAGAGTTTACAGACACATCAGAAAGACAGCCCTCTCACTAGAGCTGCTGCAGGTCTGAGTAGACTCAGGGGTGGGTGGGGGGGAATCTTTTAAAATAAATTTAATTATTCTTTTACTGCCTGCAAAATATTCATGGGTTTACTTTGGCCTTTGAAAAGTCTTATGACATTCTTTTTCCCCCCTCTGACTAAGTTTAATTCTGCTTGCATACCTAGAAGAAGATGAAATTTTAATGATGTTTGCAAGTTTTTTAACACTTCAGTATTTTCCTTTTTCATGTTCTGCTTTTTATGTGGTTGTGTTTTTGTGAAGCCTTTATTTTTGGTATGGGATACAGTGGTTCCAGATTTGTTTAAAGAATCGAATCATGTGATCCCAGAGAAAGAATGAGCTGAAACACTCACAGTCCACAAAACAGCCCCAAATTGTCTGTGAAAATGGGGCATTTTTAAGGCCAAACCACCCAAATTATGGAATTTCTGTTTTGAACAAGTGACTTTTTGTTCTTTATTAGTAGAGCTAAATAAAGTATGCTTAGTTAACGCAAAGAAAGGGATTATTTGTTTCAAGATTCTTAACAAAAGTAGAAAAATAACATTCAAAAAGCTTCAGCAATCTCTTACTGACAATAAGTTGAAAAGAAACATCTCTTTTCTTTTCTTGGATGCTGAGAAAGAACTGAAGATTTCATGAAGGATGTTTTTAGTGTTTTCACTAATGCACGTTTCCTGCAAGAAAACCTGGAGTCTGTGTTTTGCACAATGAAGAGAATTAAATTAGGAGGTTTTGGATATTTCCAGGGTTGTTGGCTGCACTGCTTTTAGTGACTGTTGGAAATTAGTTGTGAGTCCTCCCAGCAATGTCTCTTCCTGGCCGTTCTCGGAGGAGAGGCTGAGAGGCTGTTTCCAGGCTGGTTGTCACCATTTGAAATGAGGCACTCTGAGGTGCACTGAGTTGTGTATACTCTTTCACTGTATTCCCCGGCGAGGTCTGAAAACCATATAGCCAACAGCTGTCAATCAAGGTTACTGAAGTGCAGTTTATTCCCAGGAAACAGTATGTGTCCAGGTGTGCATCTGATGAGCTGGGCTTGGCTAAAGCTGCACAAAGCCTGGGGAACAAACGGAACACTGACATTTGCACTCTCACCCCCGCTGGCCCCTGGGCCTCCTGGATCCTGGCCCCTGAGTGACCACAGTCCTGCTGTTTGAGGCTGTGGTACAGGTTAGCATTTTCTAGCATTTCCTGTAATGGAGTCATCCTGAGTCTCCTGTTGGCATGATGCTTGGAGACCCACGCGGGGTGCTGTTGTGTCAACTCTCAGGTCCCGAGGAGTCCATGCCATGGAAACACTACAGTTGGTTTGTCTTTTCATCTGTTGGCGCAGCTGAGGCTGTGTCCAGGTTTTGGTGAGGATGGACATTCACGTACATCATTTGTGTGGACATAACATTTTAAGATCTTTCTGTAAGTAGTTAGGTGTGGTTTGCTAGGTGCTGTGATGGGTATATGTCTAACTTTTTAGAAAAAGAACATAGTGTAAAGCATGAATAATAAATGACTTGAACTAGGAGATGGCAGTCCTCAGGTGTCCTGTGGGCCGGCAGACAGGCGCTTTGGAGACGAGCTCTTGGCTTGTCATGGATTTGACGTTGGCAGGTGGGTGGCTCAGGCATAGAGGCAGGAAGCCTGGCTGCAGGACTGTGGGGGGCAGTGGGAGTATGAGCTGCTGCTTGGCTCACATCTGATGATGAGGACTTGGGTGGTCAGGCCATCCATTTAGCCTGTTTCCTCATCGGTGAAGACCCTTGGAGTCATCATCGAAAACTCTCAGCAGAGATGGTTGTTGGGCATGGAGCATCCCAGGCAAGCATAACCCGATCACAAGGCCATGTCCCACCAAGCTCTGTCCAGCCTTTGTCTCACTGGGTAGCAGGTGCTGGCGGGGGAGGTTGGGTGTGAGTTCCCCATGGGATGCAGATGTCCCTGGGGCCGCCAGGTAGTCAGGGCAGCAGCACATCCAATTCCCGTGCCCCCACTGACGTGTCTTCTCTGCAGATCCCTGCTCACAGGACTCTACCCCCCCACGTCCGGGACCATCACCGTCAATGGCAGGAGCCTGCAGAAGGACCCGTCTGTGGTCAGGGCGGAGCTGGGGGTGTGTCTGCAGCGGGACATCCTGTTCGACCGCCTCACAGTGCTCGAGCACCTGCTGCTCTTCGCCTCCCTGAAGGCACTGCAGGGGACCCACCAGGAGCTGCGTGAGCAAGTCCACAGGTGCGTGACACCACCTCTGCCCCCTGCCCTCCATCCTATGTGGGTGTGGGGGGTGCAGGGAGATGCCTTAGAGTATCGCTGCTGCCTGTATCTGTGAGAAGAAAGCGTTAGCAAGTGGTTCTAACTATGGAATTATGACCCCAACCCTGGGATCAGAAAATGTCCCAGGGAGGATACCGAACCTGGTCTGTCCTCAAGGAGGGAGCAGAGAGCATGGGGGCTGAGGTCTGTGTCCAGAGTGTGGGTGCCTGTGGGTGTCCTGAAGTGAAAGGATGGGGTGGGGGAGTGAGGAGTGGGTGAAGGAGCCTGAGCAGTCCTGCCGAGGAGTCTAATGTCACCCTGCAGATTCGGGGTTATGGACAGGAGGGGACAAGCAGCCCGGGGCCTGGAAGGTGTACCTGTGACCCAGGGTGGGTACCGGCCCTGGGTGGGGACAGGACATGGAGAGGCCACAGGGGAGGCCCAGGTTTGAAGGCTATTGGAGGCCAACTTGGTGAGCTGGGCGTCCAGGGTGGGGAGGGGAGAGCCTGGGGTCCGGATGCGTTTCAAGGGGAGCAGAGGACGTGCGTGTGGGGAGAGGCAGGGGCTGGGATGGCAGGACGGGCCGGGGTCACGGAGCTCCTCCAGTCTCACAGAGACTCACAGAAGCGGAGCCCACAGGGAGGAGAGGACCCGAGGTCCCTAGTCAGGAAACAGATCGGTGTCTCCAGGAGGTGAGTGTGGCTGGGGGGGCCTTTGGCCTGAATCCAGTGGGGGAACCACTGATCTAGAAGACGAGGGCTGGGGTTGTATGTGAAGGCTGTGGCCCAAGCTGGGCTCTGCCCCTTGAGGGGACCATGAGACCACAGTGTGGAGGCTCCTCACCCTCAAGCCAAATTCATGAAGCAGGACATCAGTCAGGCCTGACCCACGGAGGACCAGGCCAGGGCGTAAGGACAGATGGTGAGTCACTCGTGTGCTTCAGAAGAAGGGCCCCTGAGGAACTATGACTGTTACTGCTGATTGCTGCCTTAAAATATGTTTGCAAGATTTGTTTTGGAAAATAAGGATTTACAGTCATGTGGTTGGCAGCTAACTGGTGTCTAAGGCTGTTCACCACCACAGCGGGACTGACTCACATCCCGTCTTCAGAAGTGGCTGCTGATGACAACCACGCCAGTGATGCTGGGGACTCAGATACACAGGAAAATGTTTACTTTGCATCAGTCAAGCCTGTCCTAAATGACAGCGGGAACCTGGGGAGAAATAGTGCAAATCACTAAAGGACAAACTGGTTACATGCTACCTACACTTTTTAAAAAAATCCCAGGCCACCAATTTTCATTCCAAGTCTACACCTACCCTGGACCATGGCAGACTCTGCTGTGCTGGGGGCTGGGTCCAAACCCAGCTCCTAAGGATGCTCCGAGGGCTTCATCTTCTCATGTGGGCACAGCAACCTCATGGGTTATCAGTTTGCTGAGGGTTACCTGGCAACGATGCTGGTGTGCACAGAGGCAGGCGGGGAGAGATCATGTTTTAGGACAGCCGTACTCAATTAGAGGAGCAAGGACTGAAAGCCCTGATTCAGAGGCAGGGCGATCAGTGTCAGCTCCTGTGGCAGCACTTGGTTCCCTTAATGGCCATCTTGGTTACAATTGAGCTGATGCAATCCGGGGTAGACTCCTTAGAACATTTGTCCAGAGTCAGGTCTTTACCGTTTTGCCTTTTATTTGAAGGAGAAGGTAGAAGTCAAGAGGGGAACTTAATCAATGGGGTGTCATGATGCAGTTAGCGTTTCTTGAGGATTCTGGCAAGCATCACAAGGCTTGAGTTCAGGCTGGCTTGTTTGATGGTGATGAGACCCACGAGGGCATGTGTGCAGGTGGACATAAGCAGAGGACACAGCATTGAATCCTGTATGCTGCCGTGTGAAGAAGATGGAGGGATAAAGAAGGACCTGCCAGAAATAACGGTGAAAGAGGAGAAACTAGTCCATTAAAGAGCAGGGATCAGAGAGGAAGGAGGAGGGACCAGACCATTAAGGAGGGAGAGGTCTGGTGCATCAGATGCTGTTGAGGGTCAAGTAACATGAAGACTGAAGCATAACCTCTGGACTTAGTGTGAGGAGGTCACTAGTTGACTGGATCAGAGCCATCTTGGTAGCACAATGGGGAGGGAGGTCTCTCTGGAATCAGGGGAGAAAGGATGGAAGGAGAGGATTAGAAACTGAACTCTTCCCAGGAGTTTTAAGCAAAAATGGGGTAAAGATGTGTGACAATATCAAGATGAAAGAGAAGCAGACATTTCAAATACTGAACAAACCACTGAGGCAACACAAGGTGGGTGGCTTTCTGGGTGCCATCCTATGAGCAGTGGTTGGGATCTGTGGGGGGTGGCAGCGACACTGGAGGGCAGAGCCTGTGGACACAGGAAGCAAGGAGGGGCAAGGGAGGAGAGTTCCGTTTTGTGGGAGTGATGGCTGGAGGCAGGGACTGGCTGGAGAAAGGATGTGTGGGAGAATATGGGTGGAACTGAGCCTCTGGCTGGGCCGTGAATGCTGGAAACAGCCAGGTCCAGGGTGTGGTTGGGTCCTGAGTGGCTAGGAGTGTGCTGACTTCAAGATCAACAGAGAACAGGGAGGGTTTTAGTTTAAGGTAGAAATGTAATTAGGATGTGGGTGTTTGAGAACATCTGACATCTCACTGCCTTGTTTTTGTTTTCTCTGCCGGTCCATCTCTGGTTAATGGAACTAATGGGATTAGCCCCCAGAGGGTCACCTCTGGAGCGGGAGCCACCAGGTGGGAAGGGATTGCCAGCTTCTAATGCGAATAAAGGTCAAGACAGCCCCCTGCTGAGACGGGCCACTTGTCCTCTTCCTCCCAACTGGGTTGATGTCTACAATGGGAGCATCTGGCAAACAAGGGCAAAAACTGCTATAAATGTAGGTTGAGGTTCACTCCACAGGAAATGTAGGGCCACACAGACTAACCATCCAGGGGGCTGACGGATAACCAGACTGGAGAAGGGAGCCTGGGCTCCTTCTGGGTCTGGATGAGCAATCTGTCAACAGTGAAACATTTACTCGGTGCTCAGGTGCAAGTACCTGGGATTTTACTGGTGTCTGCATGAGAGTTTTGCAGTTTTCTGGGTCCCAACAGTCTTGAAGCTCAACTGCATGAGACCTTGTAATCCCTCCTCTCCTCCACTCCTCCTCCTCTGGCTGCTCCTTGGCCTCGGGGAAGTTGTGGCTGGCCTGTGGCTTGGAGGGAGGGAAGCTACTGGATATGGGTGCCAAGAGGAAGGTTTCCTGTGGGGGGTGGTGCTTCTGCTCCAAGAGGGGGCTTAACAGAGAGTGAGATAAAGTAGGTGGTGAGAGTCTTAAGTGTTCACGTGTTACTGGGCACACGGTGCAGAGTGAGAGGTTACTTGTGAAGTGGCACCTCCCATGCATCGGGAGATGCTGGGTGTCTGCAGTCAGTGTGGAGACTGGAAGCTTGTGGAGAAAAGAGGGCTGGTCCTCATGTTAGCGGCATCTGTCGCTCCTGCTCTGCACACGGTGACTCATGGCTGCATCCCAGGTGCTCAGGCAGGAAGGGGCTGATGCGGAGCTAATGCTCCTGGGCGAGGTCAATCTTCTGTAGATGTGCGGATGGACAGTGGGCGGCCTCTGCCTGTTGCTCTGACCACACCTGCCCATCGGCCATCCTCCTCAGGGTCCTGAGGGGATGGAGGTCCCTTGGCAGGTGAGTGAATCCAGAGGGGACGCAGCACGTACTTCCTACAAACAGGACCCACCCGGCAGGCCCTGCTGCCAGGGCCTCACGCTGGGTCCCTGGATGTGGTCGTATCCAGTCCCAAGGAGGCTGGCGCTGCGGCGTCAGGATCATGGGCACGTGGTTCTGGGCCCCCTCCATGTGTCCGCGGATGAGAAAGAGCCAAATCCTCGCGGGTGACTGTTTCCAGAGTGGGACGTCAAGCGCAGCTGAGTCCGGGAGAGTGAGGGCTCTGTTTTCATTTCAGAACTCTTCAGGATGTGGGGCTGACGCCGCACCAGCACCAACAGGCTCGAGTGCTCTCGGGGGGCACGCGGAGAAAGCTGTCCATCGGCATCGCTTTCCTGGGCACGTCGCGGACTGTGGTCTTAGATGAGCCCACCAGCGGGGTGGACCCGTGCTCCCGCCGTGGCATCTGGGACATCCTCCTCAGGCACCGACGAGGTGGGGCTCGGCGGAGCGCTAGTTCTCTTCCCGCGATATCACGGAGGAGGGCGGGGCTTTATCCTCTCCTTCCGTCCTATCACCGTGAAGGGCTGCGAGCCACGTCCTTTTCCCGCGATATCACGGAGGGGCGCTGTGCTTTATCTTCTTCGTCCTGTCACCGTGAAAGACGACATCGCTCTATTCTTTCTTGGATATTGAGGTGGAGAGGAATGAGGCTCGTGTCCCAGTAATGATACGTTATCCTGGAGAAAAGAAAAAATTCCCAGGACTTCCCTGTTGGTCCAGTGGTTAAGTCTCATTGCTTCCAGTGCAGGGGGTGCAGGGGAACTAAGATTCCACAGGCCGTAGGGCATGCCTCCCCCCACCTCCCCCCAAACAATAAAAAAAACTTCCCAGGGGCGCATTTAGAAGAGACACACCCATCGTGACCTCCCCGTGGTGTTGAGGGTCTGGGGGTTGCTCAGACCAGCAGTGGTGTCTTTCGAGCATGTTACCCATGATACGAGCAGACACAGCACTCATTCACAGTGGCTTCCATTCTGGAGTAATTTTGGGATTATCAGAAGGGGTGTCCCAACTACAATCTGGAAAAAAGAAAGTTTCCTCACTGTTTTCAGTGAGGAAACTGAGACACAGAGAGAAGGGTGTGGGGTTTGCTTAGAGCCAGCCTCAGAGGTGGTTCACCCAGCCAAGGGAGGAGCGGAGATCTGGTCTGGAGGCTTTGGGTTTCTCTTCTTTGTTAAGGTGAATTTCTAACGTAGGACTTTAGATGGGCAGTAACTGATTTCCAGCTTCTGATTTCTTCTGTGTGACAGCCAGAAAGCATTGCTATGGGCATTTTGTATAGAAACACTGGAATTTGGAAAGAAACCTCAGGAACAGGCGAACATATCTTGTGCTTCTAGACAGGGGTGGGAGGGTCAGTGGCAGGGTTATTGCTAATTCTTGTAAAACATAGTTTTGCTTTTCTTTTTGCCCTTTTGGGTACAAAGCCTTTCTGACTTGACCTGAAACCTTCACTTCCCTGAGGGAAGTTAGGATTTTCTCCTTAAGAAATGCAAGGAGAAGGGACCCAAGAAAAGTCATCAAATTGTTTCCTTAGGGCAGGAAAGATGCCCCTGTCACTTAAAGCTTAGTCTGGGGTCAGGGAGAAGCCCTGAAAGGACCATCTTGTCCTTTCTATTCCAGAAACGTAGAGGAGATGCAGAAGGACACATGAAAATCAGATGCAGGTGTGGCTTTCTATTCCTTTCTGGGCATTGGCCTGGGCTGGGCAACCATTTCAGGACCATGAGGTTGTGCCAGGGGTACAGATTCACTGGACCTGGCGCAGCTACGTCAGAGCTCATAAGACTGAGCAGGACCCTGGCCCAGGGCTATGCCCAGGGTGGGTGTCCTGAACTTTCACAGTTCCCAGCTTCTGGACTGAGAGGGAGCAGAGCCTGCCAGGGAGGCTGCCTGGAGGGACTAGGTGGGCCCTGGAAGCTGGGGGAGCCTGGGGGATGGCTAGCCAGCCAGACTGAGGGGCCCCAGAGAGTAGGAGGTGCTCGAGGCCATGGGCTGAACTTGTCCAAGGCTCTGCTGTACAGGTAGGGCAGGGACAGGTCTGAGCCATCACCTGGGGCCAGGAGACACTGACCACATTGCGCCCGAGCACCTCGCCTGCCCATTGCCCCAAGATCCCATCCATCCACTTACCTAAGGCCTTCTGGGGAGGAAAGTAGAGACCAGAAATGAAAACTCGTGACTTTTGAACACCATTTAAAGGGACAGATGGAGTTTTGAGATAAAACAAATGTAAATCATTTCCCTGCTCCTGGAGTAGGGGCAGATGACAAAGATGGGTGAGAGGCAGACAGATCAGTAGATTTTGTTTCCCTGCTTGCATGAATTGCACGCAGCTTGAATTTCATACCACAAGTTCATGGCTCTTGTTTACTTGAAAAATCAGAGCTGGGGTCTTCAGGGCTCAGCTGAAAGAACATTTGAGTCAGGAGCGTAATTGTAACTGGTTACAAAACCAGATCCGATAAAAATCTCAGAAACAGGCAACTTTCTTCAGATTCTCTTCTTATGAGTTAAATGTTTTCTCACTGTTCTTGGTCGTTTGGCAATGGTTGTCTTTCGGGGGCTCCTTGGAAGAGTCCCTGAGCTGACTGACATGCAGAATCAGTAGGATCGGGTGTGTGGGGGGGTCCTAGGAGGGAAATATGTTTTCAATAATCAAAATGTAGCTGTTTCTGGAAACAGCCTCAAGCCTCCAGGCAGCTGGGCCGCAGCTTTGTAAACCAGATCTAAGCGCAGCATGAAAACAAACGACCCCTGCTGAGTAGAAGAGGGCTCTGCTGGCAGAACTCGACTCGGGTGTTTGGGGCTCTGTCTTCCTGGGGCCTGATCCGTTTCCTACTGAGGAAACACGGTCGCCAGTGCTTCCGTGCCTGCCTTGGTGGGAGCAATAAGGGTGGAAAAGGTACCAGAGCGAATTGATCTGCTCATCCCCCTCCTGCTCCACACGTCCTATATGACCTGGAGAAATGATCTCACCCCTCTGGGCGAGCAGTTTTCCTGTTTGCAGGTGGCGAGGATCGTGCCGCTGGTAGGGTGGTGTGAAAAGTGTGTGAATGTTTACAGCTGAGCTCCTGGTACGTGGGTGCTGGGCCAGTGGCTGTTCATCAGTGTTGTTAAACAAGAGAAGTGGGTGTGGGAAAGATCACTTTCTGAGGAGAGGGGTTCAGACACAGCACCCGAATCGGGGAAGCAGTAAAGACGAGTCTGGCAGAGTGACACTTGTCCATTGAGGGTTGAGGTGTGTCTCAGGTTGCCTAAATGTCCACTGAAAAGCATCAAACATCTGTGAACTTCATCTACATTTTCGGGGAATTTACCTTCCAGCTGACTTAGATATGATTGTCTGCAAACACATCATCTGGCCTCTAACACCAGATCAGGGACTGAGCATATTTTCTTAGCCTTGAAGGAACTTGTGTTGTGAGGGGATTTGGCTTTGGTCTTTGGGACACATCTCTGGTGAACAGTAGAATAGGCATATACCTTTTAATGAAACTGGAGAAGGAAATGGCAACCCAGTCCAGTATTCTAGCCTGGAGAATTCCATGGACAGGAGAGCCCGGCAGGGGTGGTAAAGGTCAGACGTGACTGAGAACACACACACTACGTGGTGAAAGTGGCCGCCATGCCCCCTGCTCCTTGTCACTCTAGGGTCTACATATCATGGTTTCCTTTTGATGTAGTTTTTAAAAGATGAATTGAGAATCCTGGTCTTTTCTATCTTTCTCTGCTATTTAAAAATATAAACTCAGGTAGAGTTAAAATTGGGCTTCCCAGGTGGTGCTAGTGGTAAAGAACCCACTTGCTAATGTAGGAGACCTAAGAGATGCAGGTTCAATCCCCGGGTTGGAAAGATCCCTAGGAAGAAGACCTAGCAACCCATTGCAGTATTCTTGCCTGAAGAATCCCATGGACAGGGGAGCCTGGCAGTCTGCAGTCCGTAGGGACGCAAAGACTCAGACACGACTGGAGTGACCTAGCACACAGGCACGCAGAGTTAAAATCATGTTCAGCCTTTGCTCTTGGAAAATTTGCTTTTGAGATAAGAATCAATCAATGTGTTTATTCAGTAAATCAGAATAGGTAGAATTGGGCTTGATGTAGGCCTGTGGGGGAATGTATTGAGTTGGCTAAAAAGTTTGTTCAGAGTTTTCCGTCACATGCCCAAAAAACTTCTTGGCCAAGCCAATAGAAAGTAAAAGTTCTGAGAGTGTCCCTTCATGTAACTGACATGAACTTTATGAAAATGCCTTCTAGGCTCTCTGGCCTCAGGCCCCCTGAGGTTTGGGCCCTTTCCTCCCGCAGAAAAGGCTGGAAAATGTGACTAGATGTGAGAATTCATAGAGGATACATATAAGCTGATCATTTGTTTCTGCGAAAAGTGGCCACATGCCCTCTTTCTTCCTGGGGAGGCCCTGGCTCAGGCCCACCCCTCCCTCGCCCCCTGCCCAGTGCCCAGAATGCTCTCTCTGTGGCCTTGGCTGCTGTGAGCTCTTCCCAGGAGGAGGTAAGTGTGGTGTCCCCCATGACTCATAGTTACATCACTTGACAAGGGCGTCGACCGGCCCCTTGGCTGCTACCCTGCCCATCATGGTGCTTACTGAGGTTCTTACGCAGCAGCAGTAGTGCTTCCATAGGACAGAGCTTCTCCTAGCGTCCGGCAGAGGTGGTAGTGAGGTTGAGGATGGAGAGCAAGGATCAGAGGACAGAGAAGGATGTCCCGTTCAGCTGTCTCTTTGTGAATTTCTCCTCTACATCCACTCAGTGATCTGTCTCGGGGCTCACAGATGGGGCAACTGGACCCGGGGACCCCCTGGCTTGCCCGTTAGTGCAACGCCTGGTTGTGGTGGGTTTGCAGAAGCCACGTCCTAACCCAGAGGTGTTTCCGGGGCTCTGATTTGGGGGGTGATCTCAACTGACTTAAAACCCTGTGATGCTGTTGATACCACCAACCCCCTGCCCCAGCTCCTCCGCTGGGGGGAGGGGATGAACCCCCAGTGTGCCGAGCAGATCTGATGCCCCTTTTCCTGGGTCACAGGTCGGACAATCATCTTCACCACCCACCACCTGGATGAGGCCGAGGCGCTGAGTGACTATGTGGCCGTGCTGCAGCAGGGGCGGCTCCGCTGTTCCGGGCCCCCTGCCAGCCTGACCCAGGCCCACGCCCAGGGGCTCCGCCTGACGCTCAGCAGGCAGGTGAGACCCTGGAAGTGGACACAGGGAGACGTGGCCCTCCTTCGTTGGGGGAATGGAGGAGACGACTCGAAACTGTTCCTCAGCTGCAGCATTTCCATGTTGCAGTCAAGTCATTCAGCAGATCTTTATCCCAAATCCAGGCAGGACCTTGCTGGCTGTGGATCTTGGGGGAGGTGACAAAATAGGGTGCGTGCTTTCTGCATGGGGTCCTTGGGGGTCTCAGTCTTTGGGGAAGAAACAGTGTGCCCGAGAAAGTGACAAACAGAACGCGGTCACTGGTGGGTGGGGAGGTGGGAGGGCACGGGATGAGGCTGGGAAGGGAGGTGGTAGTTAAGTGGAGACCTTTGTGCACGGAGGCCCTGATGCTGCAATAAAGTTTACAGCAATGAGTGGGGCCTCCCAGATGCTCTCTGTCTGCCAGGAGGAGTCAGGTGGGACTCAGGGCCCCTGATGGGAAGCAGGGTTGGCCTGAGGGGCTGGCTGGGCACCACCATGGTCCCACGTGTTCCCAGGTAACTTTCTGACCCTGATGCTTGGTTCAGAGGCTAAAGCTCTACCATAGAAAGGGTGAAGTCAGAGTTCTCAGTGAGAGGCATCCTCATTGCCCTGTGTCAGCTGAGGGCCGGCCGGAGTTGCTCTGGGGCTGGGATTCAGGGCTGAGGTCTCTAAGTTGCCCCCTACCCCCCGAGTCTTGATGGTCTGACCCTCGGTGGCCCTGAGTCCAGGTTCCTATTTGCTTCCTCTCTATTCAGGGGGAGTGTCTTGCTGTCCTGGGGGGGAGGCCCTTCCTCCATGGGTGTGGGTCCTTGTCTCCCTTTTAGGAGGGCTCAGCTCCATATCCTGTGGTCCAGTTGTTGGACTGGAGTGGCTTTCAGGATTCTCTGTAGGCAGAGGGCATCTGTAAGCATAGACCTCCTGGGGGCCTGTCTCATGTACCTGGGGACCAATTAGTGCTACATCTTGCCTGGCCAGCTTTCCCACTAGATTTAAATTTAAAAAGGAAAAGGTGTAATGCATCCTGGAAATGCTGTTTCTTGATTTTGCTGCTTGGAGTTGAAATTGCAAAATAATTTGCTTAGGGGTAGAGGGTGTTCTTGCCTGGAGAATCCCAAGGACGGTGGAGCCTGGTGGGCTGCCATCTTTGGGGTCACACAGAGTCGGACACGGCTGATGCGACTTGGCAGCAGCAGCAGCAGAGGTGAAGCCAGTTAATGTAAATTTAGTACGTTTGGGCTTGCTTTCCTTACTGTTCCCTTGCTTTCTTGGGGGTAGCCTTCTGTTCCAGAGGCCGATGACCTGAAGAACACAGCTTGTGCCACGTCTCTGATCCAGACCTACCTCCCGCAAGCGTCTCTTCAAGGCAGCAGCGAGGGCGAGCTGAGCTACGTGATCCCTGAGGGTGCAGACAGAGCCTGCTTCAGAGGGCTCTTCCAGGCCCTCGACCAGAACCTTCACCAGCTGCGCCTGACAGGCTACGGGCTCTCAGACACCACCTTAGAAGAGGTACCTGCTGATGAGAGATACTCGAGTAGGCTTTTCTGGTTTGTGCTTTGCCACTGTGCATGGGAGAGACAGCAGGGAAGGACGTGCTGGGGACCCTGTGCATTTTCATTAATTTCCCAGCTCTGATTGGCGGCAGGCATGGCATTTATATGAATTTAATGCACTCGATAGGTGACTGTGGTTCTTTAAGGGGGATAGCATTTTTATATTTGAGAACTTTGATTTCTTTAACCCAGAAGCACTAGCTCTCCAGACAGTTTCAGCAGCTGGTCCTGTTTCCTCACCTGGAGACGTCCTTTTTTCTCTCTGGACCTGGTTCTGCTCAGAAGTCCCAGCCCCGCCCTGGGAAAAGATGGGCAGAAGCTCACACATGGGAACAATGCTCCTCCCACTCTACTCTCCTCCCATTTCCCCTCCCCCAAAGGAAATCGTGCTGGTGCCCGCCCCTCGGAGTATGGCTGTGGTTTCTTCATGGATGCTCCAAGGACCCAGAGGCATTTTTTTCCTCCAGGAGGAAGTTGGATAATCCAATGGCAAGCCGTGTGTGGGGGCCTTGAGGTTGATTGTGAGCCAGATCTGAGTTTTACAAAGCACTGCAGATTTCAAATAAAAGTCAAGTGCTGAAGATTAAAAACATCTGGAAAGAACCTTGGGCCACCTTCTCTGTATTACCTGAGAATAGTAACAGAGTAACACTGGGGACTTTCAGTGGCCACCAGAATTAAAACACTGAGGCTCCTAGAACGTCAAAAGCTGAACTTCTGGTTGGGTTGTGGAAGGGATTTGGGGGCTGAAGGCACATCCCTGGGTGGATTAGTGATGCAGTAGGTAAGGCATCCATTTGTGGGTAAATCAGTGTGACTCCAGGGGACAGTGGCCACTGCAACTTTTCTGTCGAATAAGTGGTCATAAAAGACTGGAAAGCAGTACAAGATTTGCAGTGCTACAAACAGCTTTTATGCATAGAATGTATTTGACTGACCCTTCCTAACTCTGTAACTTATTATTCCTGTTTTAAGGTTAAGGCTCCAATAGGCTAATTTTACCCTGAATTGCAGGGCTTATAAATGATAGTGCTGCTCTTGGACCTAGGTTTTCTGGGAGTGGGTCAAGTTGAATGGGTCACCTTGGGGATGATGCTCTGGCTTCCATGGACCGTCAGCTGTCCTCTTGTTCTTGCGAAAAGAACAGTTGAGGCCTATAGGAGGACAACAGGGGACAGCCTGATTCACAACCAGGAAGGATGGATACGAGCTGCTTCCTCAGCCAGAGCTTGGAGTCCTGAACCCTCTTCGTCAGGGCCGGCTTTCCCTCTGTTGTCCTTCCAGCTGAGACATGGATGCTTTCCCCATTGAAAGGCAGCTCTGATCCCGCAGTCCTGGCAGCTCTGCCCGCCTCCTCTGCCTGCCCCAGTATGGTCCTCTCCACGACCCCCTCTGACTTGCCGTCTTGCGCCTGGGATGCTGAGGGTCTTCTGTGCCCAGCTGCGCTCTGCTGTGCTGGTGCACGCTCGGCCCAGTGGCTGCTGACCAATGTCCCCTTGAGAGCTTGCTTGGAGGTTCTAGTAGGGGAGCACAGCTGCTTGTACACCCTTGATGGAAGCCCGATCCTCTTCTATCAGGGATGGTCGTCCTCTTCAACTGAGCTCGCAGCTTCGGGAGGGACGCCCACGGAGTGGTGAGGGAGGAAGGGCATAGCCCCCTAGGCAGCCAGGTCAGCCGAGTCACCCTGGCGATCAGCGGGGTGACAGATGTCACAGCCAGATCGCCCTCACATCCTGATGAGTGTTTGCTGAGTGGCGGTGTGTCCGGCTTGTGGGGACAGCCTGTCACCGTGGAGGCGGTGGGTCTCAGCCCACACCTTCCTCCCTCCAGTACCTGCGGCCTCGGATGAGTCATTCAACTCCTGATCCTCAGTTTTGTGCTCTTTAAAATGGAATAATTATTCCAGGAATTGCCCGTAATAGTTAAATGCCTGGAACGAACCAGGCAAAGTAGTAAAGGTCCTTCTTGCCTTGGAATGTGAGACTGTTGCTGGGGCTTTGGGGTAACAGTGGAATTAAATTGCGTGTATGCTCTAGGAAAAGGCACCTCTTGCCCAGGGCTTTTGGCTGTCGCCCGTCCTGCCTGTGTGGATGTAGCAGATGGGGCATTTCCCAGATCCCCTCCCACGATGCTGAGTCGGGGGGGTCGGGGTTCTCCTTTGACCTGGGTGGATGGCCCGGGCATCTGCTTGGAGCCCCGGCTGGTCTGGACTGTGGTTATGCCACACACCACTGGCCACTGTCCTCTGAAGTCTGGGTGACCAGTCTGAGTCATCCAGGAATCTAGTCACTAGTTACTAGGAAGCTCGTGATCTGTATGGTTAGGAGCCTCTGTGTGGTGTGAATCACAGCTTCTCTGCAGATGGAGAGGAGGTGCCTTTGGGCGTTGTTTCGCCAGCCTAGGTCACTTGAAAAAGAAGACAAGTTTCTTTTGACTTGTAAGAAGAGGGGATTGCCAATCACGTGCAGACGTGTTATGCGGTGTCTCTCTGGAGTCATCTTTGTCACTGGGTGTTTCCTAGTGTATGTTGCCTGGTGTGGACAGATGGACACGTGTCCTGTGCTCGCTGGACTCAGCTAGGGCCGCCAGGCCTGAGGGGGCATGGCTCAGCCTTTTGGACCAAACACACTCACCAGTAACGACGAGTGTTCACCCTTTTCATGTGTGTGCTCACTTATTTATGGCTAAACCCATAGCTAGAGCAAGTGTTCCTTCATGTAAGTGGCATCTTACTCTGCTGCCAGAGAAGCAGGGAACCTCAGGAATCCTGTGATGCTTGTTGTGAGGGGGAGGGAGGTGTTGGGGAGGGATTGGCCTATTTTATGGCTTTGAGCATCTCAGGGAACGTGGTGAGGAGGGTCTTTAAGTTCTGGGCAGATGCTTAGCTTTTAAATGTTTCGTTAATCAGTGTGCTTCATGGAACCGGTCAGTACTGTCTCGAGACAGCATGAACATCCAAGGAGAGACTTATTGAGAACTGTGCTTTATGTAAATCAGGTCCTTCAGTATTCTTAGTAACTCCCTCCCTTCCCCCTCTCGCCTTCCTTCCCTCCCTTCCTCCTTCCCTTCCTCTCTCTCTTTTTCCCTAATCGTTTCTTTCTTTTCTTTCAAATGATGGTTGTGGCTGCATGCTCCAGCCCTGCCCTGATATTACAGCAAGGAAGCTTCTGCAGGAAAGATGGCAGCCCTGCCGCTTACCTGTTTGTTTGTACCACTGATATCATCTGCCAGGTCTTTTTAAGCCAGTTGTCTCCTTCATAAGCATTATTCTTATTGCATGCTGAGTTGCTTCAGTTGTGTCTGACTCTGTGTGACCCCAGGGACTGTAGCCTGCCAGGCTCCTCTGTGCGTGGGATTTTCCAGGCAAGAAAATCCCAGGAATGGGTTGGCATGTCCTTCTCCAGGGCATCTTCCCGACCCAGGGATCGAACCCGGGTCTCTTAACATCTACCTGCATTGGCAGGCGGTTCTTTACCACTAGTACTACCTGGGAGGCCCCTTATTTTGGTAAAAGCTAGAGAAATTGATGGAAAATTGACTTGAAGTGCAACAGCAAGCTGTGGCCTGCTGGAGCAGAGGAAACAGTGAGGTGACCTCGGTCCCCCTGTGGACCGTGGCTACATGGCTGACCTATGACGTGTGGTGATGCCTTAAGTGCTTGGCTTCTTATCTGCTGATAGGGTTCATCTCGGGGTAGACACGGAGGTGTCTGTGTGCTCCCCTCATGCCTGGGCGATGATGACCTGCCTCAGGGAGCCCTGGTCCGGATGCCTCGTGGGATGGCCCTCGAGGTTTTGGCAGAATTCAGGGAGGCCCAGCCCAGGCGTAGAGCCCATGGGTTGTGGTCCTGCCTTCAGGCTGTTGGCACGTCTGCCCCCTGCGCTCTCTGCCTCCACTGGAAATTGGATGCCCTGAGGAGCAGGGAGCTGGGCTGATGGAGGGGACCCCAGTGTAGGCCTTGTGTGATTCAGCGTGACTGGCGCTTGCGTGGGAGGTCTGGGGGGTCCCTCTGGCTGGCCATGTGGCCGGTGGCAACAGACTGTAGCCTGTGGCCCCTCTCCCTGGATAGGGCATCCCTGGGGCCTCCACCCCATTGCGTGGGAGTGTCCCTTCTCCTGCTGGGCTCTTTTACCTGCCAGCCTCCTCGCTCAGCCTCCCCTGGGTCTCCCTCTTGTGGTTTCTCCCTGATTTCTGACCACACCCAGCTCACCTCCATCTCTTTCCTCTCTCCTCTGTGGAGACCTTCAGCTTGTTAGGAACCTGCCCAGAATTTAATTTATTTCTATTTTCCCTTATATAATTTGCATTTATTTATTTATTTTTGGCCAAAGGGCATGTGGGACCTTAGTTCCCCAGTGGGCACTTAATCTGTGCTCCCTTCAGTGGAAGTTCAGATTCCCAACCACTGGACGCTGAGGGAATTCCCTTCCCAGAACTCTAAATTAGGTTTGAAATCTCATTGCATATATATATGTGTGTGTATATATAAAAGAATCAGGAGTTACCCAATTAATGCTATTTATCTCAAGCAGTATCCATTTCCCCATAACCATTATCTTTATGGCTACATAATTTCTAACATAAAGCAGTTCCCTCGTGCAGTTTCTCACCTCTGCCTTGTAGGGCACTTAAATCGTGTGCAGTGTTTCCATACTGTCAGGAAGATGGTGCAGAGCTCGGTGAACAGGGTGTGGGGGGCGTTTTGCTGTCCTCGCCTTAGAGTCAGAAGTGTGATTTCTGGGACAAAGATATGAACCTTCAGACCTGTAACCATGCACCTGTTTGTAAGCCCAGCGTTTCTTCCCCGGGTAACCCCTTGCCCTAGTCCCCGAGCTGTCCCCTGTCCCACTGGGGAGGAGGGAGTGTGAGGTCCGGGGAGTGAGCAGGTCTTGCATTGTACCTGCTGTCAGGGGAAGCCTGTCCTGCATCCTAGGCTGGAACTCCATGTTTCTCATTCCTAAAAGAGACAAATCTTCCCTAACTTTCACACGCAGTTTTCGTCTGGATCGAGTAATATAATAATACTGAGTACAGGTTACAAATAGCAAGGAAACACACAAAGGTGAAGACTTACCAGTATTACTTTTCCTGCTGCTTGTTTCCAGGGTGCCCATGCAGTGATTTACTCTGAAATTAAAGGTTTCTTTATATTTTTCATGTCATGATCAGTGTTCCATCATAGCATTACTTCTAACAATGGTTTTTATGCTGTATTCCTTAAATATTCCTTTCTGGTTAGTATCTGCCTTTCTTCTCCAAAGTATTTTTACTTTACACATCCATGTTCTTTTTTGAACACTTCTTTGATTTTGTTGAGCTTTAGTTGATGTAAAATGTTGTGTTAGTTAAGTTTCTGGTGTACAGCAAAAGTCATTCAGTTATATATATATATATATATATATATCTATCAGATTATTTTCCATTATAGTTTATCACGAGATATTGAATATGGTTCCTTTCAGGCATTTAAAAATCTTCCTTCTCTTTACTCTTTTTTAAAAAAAAAATTATTTAAATTGCACGCAGTAAAATGCACTCTTAAGCATTGTGGCAATTGCAGAGGATCACGGGACCTCAACCGCACTCGACACACAGAGGGCTCCGTTCTCACTGCTTCTCAAAGGAGTCATTCTGCCACACACCTTGCCTCCCTGTAAACTGCCTTTTCTCTTCCAGGGTCCCCTTCCCCCCACCTCACATCCTGTTCAGTTCAGTTCAGTCGCTCAGTCGTGTCCCACTCTTTGCGATCCTATGAATTGCAGCACGCCAGGCCTCCCTGTCCATCACCAACTCCCGGAGTTCACTCAAACTCATGTCCATCGAGTCCATGATGCCATCCAGCCATCTAATCCTCTGTCGTCCCCTTCTCTTCCTGCCCCTAATCCCTCCCAGCATCAGAGTCTTTTCCAAGGAGTCAACTCTTCACATGAGGTGGACAAAGTATTGGAGTTTCAGCTTTAGCATCATTCCTTCCAAAGAACACCCAGGACTGATCTTCTTTAGAATGGACTGGTTGGATCTCCTTGCAGTCCATGGGACTCTCAAGAGTCTTCTCCAACACCACAGTTCAAAAGCACCAATTCTTCGGTGCTCAGCTTTCTTCACAGTCCAACTCTCACATCCATACATGACCACAGGAAAAACCATAGCCTTGACTAGACGGACCTTAGTTGGCAAAGTAATGTCTCTGCTTTTGAATATGCTATCTAGGTTGGTCATAACTTTACTTCCAAGGAGTAAGCGTCTTTTAATTTCATGGCTGCAGTCACCATCTGCAGTGATTTTGCAGTCCAAAAAAATAAAGTCAGCCACTGTTTCCACTGTTTCCCCATCTATTTCCCATGAAGTGATGGGACCAGATGCCATGATCTTCATTTTCTGAATGTTGAGCTTTAGGCCAACTTTTTCACTTTCCTCTTTCACTTTCAAGAGGCTTTTTAGTTCCTCTTCACTTTCTGCCATAGGGTGGTGTCATCTGCATATCTGACGTTATTGATATTTCTCCCAGAAATCTTGATTCCAGCTTGTGTTTCTTCCAGCCCCATGTTTCTCATGATGTACTCTGCATAGAAGTTAAATAAGCAGGGTGACAGTATACAGCCTTGACGTACTCCTTTTCCTATCTGGAACCAGTCTGTTGTTCCATGTCCAGTTCTAACTGTTGCTTCCTGACCTACATATAGGTTTCTCAAGAACTTCCAGATGTTCAAGCTGGTTTTAGAAAAGGCAGGGGAACCAGAGATCAAATTGCCAACATCTGCTGGATCATGGAAAAAGCAAGAGAGTTCCAGAAAAACATCTATTTCTGCTTTATTGACTATGCCAAAGCCTTTGACTGTGTGGATCACATCCTGTTAATCATCTCCAAACAAGCCCAATGAGGAGTCACAGAACCAGCTACTCAATTACTTTGAAAGTCTCATTTGCTCCTCCAGTTTCTTGCAGTAATTTCCACCTGCTACGTTTAGTACACGCTTTGTGTGTGATAGGTACTAAATAAATATTGATCGATACAGTCTCATCTCTCTTCTCTCTCTCACACACACACAGATACTAAAAAAGAAGATATCTGTTGTTAGGGGGCAGCCAACATTTTATATATCTCAGATAGGAGATTTAATGAAATATAATTTTATAGTATATATGGATCTGTTTGAGAAAGCTTTCTTAAATTGAAAAAAGATTAAGCACCTTAAAAAAAATTCTTTTGTTTGGTATTGTCTGTAAAATACCCATCTCCACCAATTTTGTGTCTTTACACTTGGCGAGTATTGACTTTGCTGTCTTGAGTCTGTGATCGATTACGGTTAGCGGGGCTGTAACCGCACTCCAGGACGTTTTCTTTTGTTTGTCTGCGTTCTGCCTGCTGACTTCCTAGCGGGCGAGGAGGGGCTGCCAGCAGCACACCTCGCTCTGCAGCTGGAGCCCAGGCTTCACTCGAGCTGCGATCATGTCCTTGTAAGTCACAGTCGCTAAACAGGCCCCAGGCCAGTGAGACTGGGGTGTGGAATTTGATTGTGGTCATCATGGTCTTTATTTTGGCAAGTACATACCCACCCCTCTGTTGATGCTTTCAAATTGTGGTGCTGGAGAAGACTCTTGAGAGGCCCTTGGACTGTAAGGAGATCAAACCAGTCAATTCTAAAGGAGATCAACCCTGAATACTCATTGGAAGGACTGATGCTGAAGCTAGAGCTCCAATACCTTGGCCACCTGATGCGAAGAGCCAGCTCATAAGAAAAGACCCTGATGCTGGGAAGGATTGAAGGCAGGAGGAGAAGGGAACAACAGAGGATGAGACGATAGGATGCCATCACAAACTCAATGGGCATGAGTTTGAGCAAGCTCCTGGAGTTGGTTGGTGATGGACAGGGAAGCCTGGTATGCTGCAGCTCATGGGGTCACAAAGAGTCAGACACCACTGAGCGACTGAACAACAACTCCAGTGCAAAGAATAGTGTTTACTGTGTGTAGGGCTGTGGGCTGGGAGAGTGGGAGCCCCCAGGCTGCAGATGAAGTCTGTTTACAGCCGTCTCCAAGGCTAAGACAGAATCTGCTGACGCAATGCGCATAGGGTGGATGTGAGTAGCATGGTGTTGAACAGACGAATTTTTGGAGCCGTTTTAGGTTCACAGCAGTGGAGCAGAAGGTACCAAGGTTTCCCATACATCCTCTACACCGCCGCACCCCTCTCCCTCCCAACAGCGTGTCCCTCCACGATTAGTGTCCTAGGGCAGTTTTAATATACCTGAAGCTTTTAGTATTTTAGGAAGTCAGACTGCCCATGTGAGATGGGCAGTTTCTTCCCACCGAGCCTGCCGAGTTCCTCTAGGAGGGTTTCCTTTGTCTCTTTGTCAAGAGGATCCTGAGTGTCATTGCCTCTGGTGCCTGAGCTTGGATGCCTTCATCTTACACAGCATTAAGAGGATGAAAAAAATCAAGTCCACAGTGGGAATAAGGACCTGACCTTCATGTTCTAGTTGTTTACTTTTACTCTTTGAGAACAACTTCCAAGAACAAAGAGCCCCCAGGCAGGCTTCGCCCATCATGTTTCAGTCATCCCACCCTTGCCCTTAAGAGCAAAAGGATCTGATCCATCAGCATGAGTCTCGCTCAGCTCACTGCCCATCTCCGGAGCAGCCATCAGGCAGGAAGAATCCCTGTTTCCTTGACTTAGTGATCTGAGTGTTCCTGCAGATGATGGAGCCCTCACTTTGCGGTGCTGTGGGTTCCTCCTGTTCACATTCTGGCTGGAGAGTCACAGGAGGGCCGCCTTGTCTCTTTGCTCCCCACTGCCTGGTGCTGGGGGTCCATCCATCACACTGACCAGAACTTTGATCATCCAGGTCAAGCGGTGTCTGCCAGGCATTTCCCCTGGAAGCTGATTCCTTTTCCCATCATTATTGCTTATTTTTTGAGGATGTGCTTTGAGATTCTTCAAATTCCCATTCTTTCTTAACTCCTCTTTCCCCACTGGTTTTAGCCCTTTTCCATGTTCTTTGTGGGTGAGACATCTGCCAAGGGGACAATTTCCTAACCCCAGTGTGGAGTCTACATTTTTAAATTGACATTAACATAAGGAAGCACTGTATCTTCACCCTGTCTGTTGATGTCCATAGTGACACATGGCTTCCTATTACATTCAGTGAGCTACAATTCATTGTAATAATTATTTACTTGGAATTCACCTCAGCTTTAGCCAGTGGACCCCACTGGGCCGACCTGTGTCTTCTAACACGTCCCCCCATCTTTGAGCTCCAGATCCTATTGTAATTCCCAGGAGCTAGAGTCATTGTCTCTCCCTGGAGTCTGGCTGCTGGATGCAGTCATGGTCAGGAGGGGGCTGCTCCCTCTGATCCCTTCCTGGTGGAGTCTCAGGTTCTGAGACTCTGCACTCACTCCATCTCTCAATATGTACTGAGAACCACTCGGAACCTCCAGAGCCGGCGTATCCCTGGAACCCTGGAGCAGGTGATGCCTTTGTGGAAGCAGAGATCGCAGCAATGAGCTTTGAAGACAGAGGAAGGGGCTTTGAGCCAAAGAAACAGGCCATTAGGAGCTGAAAAAGGCAGCAGAGGGCCTCCTTCCTCAGCCCCTGCAGAGGGAGCCCAGCCCTGCACAGTCCTGATCTTAGTCCTTGGGTCCCTTTTAGATTTCTGACCTTCAGGATTATAAGGTGGTAGATGTGCGTTGTCATAAGCCCCATGTTTGTGACAATTTGTTATATCAGCAATTGTGAGCTCATTCAAGTTCTTTGAAATAATAGAAGTCCTGTGTGCACGGTGTGACCTGGCAGTAGAGAGCCCTGCCCAGAATCCCATGCCTGGAGAGGACTGGCCAGTGACTGTCTTATTCTTTATCATTTAAACCATCTCCATGATTTTATCTTCCATTGTCTTTAAAAAATCTCTCTGGGGAAGCTGAAAGACACAGCTTATGTTACATTGGCCAAAGTTTGGGAATTCTTCCTCTGCTCACGTTCTTCCTGCAGTGATGCTGCCATTGTCTTACAGAGGTTGGTCAGTTTCGTGAATGTCTGCAGCATCCAGGCAGAAGGCGTCTTGCACTGGCTGTCTCCAGGATGCAGCCCATCAAGCTGGCACTTTCAGTGCAGGTCAAGTTTGGGGTCTAACCGTGCTTGATGAGGGCGCAGGCTCAGCCCTGCTGTCTGAGGATTGATGGCCCAGTTGACATTGAGGTGATCTGGGACCATTATGGAGGTTAGATCCTGCAGCTCTTCTCAATTACAAAAGCACAAATCCCTGAATGAAGACTCCCCAACACCTGACCTTCTGTTCCTTTAGAGGTGCCATAGGCTTTGTGCTTAAATCCATAGTTTTGTTAAACTGTCAATTGTTTTCACAGTGTTCAGTGTCCCTGATGTTTAATTTGGTCATTTCTTTCATCTCAGTTTTATCGACATATAAGATTGTATCAGTTTAAAGAGCACAACATTATGATTTATGTATATATTGGGAAATGATCACCATTATAAATTTAGTTATATCCATCACCTTACATAATTGTATTTTTTTTTGTTATGAGAAATTAAAAAAATTATTCTCTCAGCTACTTTCAAATATACAATATAGTACTGTTACCTGTAGTCACCCTGCTGTACATGATCACCCCAGGCTGCTGAGACTAGTCCACGTGATGCGAGTTCTGTGTTGTGCAGATCTGTCGGCTTGTCTGCGGGCTAATGAGAGCAGGGCCTCTGCCTTTGTTTTGTTTCCTCCTCCCAGGTACACACGCACACACACATACACACACTGCCTTGCTAGGAAAGGAGAAAGAGAGGGAAACTGTTAGAAGAGCAGATGAAGATGATTATCAAGACTCCCTCCTTTGTTTTCAAGGTATGTTTTGTATAATTCACAATTACATTTTAAAACCCAATGAAAATTCCCATTAAAATGAGGTACAAAGGAAGTCTTTGCTCAGTCAATGAATTGTGAGTCGCACCATTTCTACTGTTTCTGATTTCATTCTTGGTAAATGCACCGGGTGAATGCTGGTTTCACTGGGCCTCGGCGCTCACTTCTTGGGATGACCGTGCTGATTTCATTGGGTCACCTTAATAATTAAGTGATGTGACACGTTGCAGGCGTCCAGCTGTCATTATTCCTCCTCCCATCACTCTTGGGATCAGATATCATGCGCTTCCCATTTGGCTGGCATTGTCTTCCTAGCTTTACATGCAAACACATTCACTCTTTGCAACAATTCTATTTTTTGTATCTTATTATTAGTACCGTTTATTAGATGAGGCAGTGAAGGTGCCACATGGTACAGCATTGCTATTCTCTTATTATTAAGCTATTGTTTCCACTTGTAGTAATTGTGAGGTCTGCAGCTTTTCCTTGGGGTCTTACTGGGAATCAGCAAGATGTTATCTTACCAATAAAGCAACCTCATCAGATCAAAAGTAATGACAACTCATGGCTCATCACTAATTTGGAGGGCTCAGACTCGTCTCAGCAGAAGTCTGCCCAAACTAATTCATCATATGCACTGAGAACGTGGGTCTCTCCCCCCTTGCCAGCTGCTTCTCCCTTGGCGCCTTCTCCCCATCTTCTAGGGTGCTCGTTGCTCGTTCCCTGAAATAAACTCAGTCAGGATGGAAATGCTGTTTGCAGAGTCCAGGGAGGCGGTGACTTGGAGTCAGAGTGGGAACCCACCTGGTGGGGAGGCTGCAGCACAGCTGAGGTCAGGACCCCAGGGCTTTGCAGCAGTGGGCAGGGGTGAGGGGGCATGTGTGTGCTGCCAGGGGGAGGGCAGCACTGGGCAGTGCCTGGCTCAGTGATGGTCCCCATGAGAGGCTGAGTGGACCGTGGCTGAGCAATGAGTGGGGAAACCCACTGCTTGCTCCCCGGTCTGTGGCCGTTATGCACTGAGTTTCTGTCACTCTGGTCTCGGGATGTGTGAGTCCTCTGTGGCACAAGGCTGACCAGACCTTTGCTGGGCGTGGAGCCCCTTCCTCAGAGCCCAGCGCCTCTGCCCTCTCCAGCTTGCCTCTCCTCACACCCTGCGAGGGTTCTCATCAGGACACCCTCCCTCCTCTGCACGCGGCCTGTCCCCTGCCCCCCAGCAGTCACCCACAGACTCCTGTCCTCGCATCTCCCTGTCTCCAGGCACATGCTTTTGCACCTCGCTCGTACTGATTTTGGGCCGAGTCCTTGGATTTAAAAAAATCTTTATGGGGATATAGTTGATGTTCAACGTTGTGGTAGTGTTAGGTACACAGCAAAGTGCTTCAGTTATGTGTATGCATAGCAGTGTCAGTCAGTCAGTTGTGTCCTACTCTTTGTGACCCTATGGACTGTAACCCACCAGGTTCCCTTGTCCAAGGGATTCCTGGGCAAGAATACTGGAGTGGGTAGTCATTCCCTTCTCCAGGGGATCGTCCCAATCCAGGGATTGGACCCGGATCTCCTGCATTGCAGGCAGATTCTTTACTGTTTGAGCCACCAGG